>NC_052532.1:97434398-97743520 GCF_016699485.2 Gallus gallus
TTTTGTCATTTGGGGGTCAAATGTGTACAATGGCTGGAAGCTGCATATACAATAGGAAGCCTTACTTCAACTTCTGTGGTCATCAGAATTTCTTTTCTCAACAGACTATAGTCAAATTTTTTAAACTGATCCTTTTCGTACTGTGCAGAAGTTGAATGATGACATGCCACTTGGCTAAATGTCACCAAGTTTCTTTCTGACACACAAGGGTCATACTGCCACTTTTATGGCCCCAGTAAGGCTTCATAAAAGAGTAATTTACAATAGGGTAAGCTTTCAAATGGTTTTATGTCTTTCTTTGTTTGTTTGTTTTGCTTCAGAGCTGTTGAAATCCATGCCAAGGATCAAATTTCCAAACAGGGAACAAATATCAAATGACATTCAGTAATCATAACCAGTGTGGCTTTATATATCTGTATCTTATTTCATCAGGTAGTAGAAAATAGCCAGAAATCTTAAATATTTGTTTCATTAATACATAAGTACTGTACATGCTGTTTTCTGAACTCTAACACTTCCAAACTACATACAATATAGTAAAGAGAAGATATCCTGAGCACCTAATTTATACGAAGAAACTTCAGCATTTTATTAAATTAAATACACTGGTATACAAACACATATGTTCATGTGAAATACATATATACACATACACCTTCAGGATAAACAGCAGTTCAAGCTGGATTCTTGTTTTAAGTAACTAGCTTTTATAAATTTTAGAAATATTGGAAAAAATGTGAAATTTAAGAAATAATCAGTAATAGCAACTATTTTAGGGAGTCTGAAGCTAAAGCCACTTTCCTATTTGAATGCTGAAAAAGATCAGGAGTTCAATTAAAATGGAAACCTTCATGAAATAAAGGTTTAGAAACATCCATGAATATATATATATATATATTTTTAGAACCTGCTTATTAAACGGGACTTTCCAAAGTTCTGTTAGACTGATAACACACACAGCATTCTTTAGTGTTACTTCAGGATAACTTCTTAACTGGCTCTGCACGTGCGAGCAGAGGTACGAATAATTGATCTCTGTTGTCTGTACTTACAGAGGTAGGTAAAAGGTGCGTAACAGGTGGAAGGTGCATGTACAACAGGACCGCTGTCTAACCAATTCTTTCCACTCATACTTCCAAACAACAGAAAAAAAAAAACCCACAACATTCTAGCAAGTGGGCTGATAAATATAAGTCAACATTTTAGGATTTGGTTTTAAACTGAGACAGGGGAGGTTTAGGTTAGATATCAGGAGGAAGTTTTTCACACAGAGGGTGGTGACGCGCTGGAACAGGTTGCCCAAGGAGGTTGTGGATGCCCCATCCCTGGAGGCATTCAAGGCCAGGCTGGATGTGGCTCTGGGCAGCCTGGTCTAATGGTTGGTGACCCTGCACATAGCAGGGAGGTTGAAACCCGATCATCATTGTGGTCCTTCTCATCCAAGGCCATTCTAGGATTCTATGAATTATATCTTGATTTGATTTACAAATACAGAAATTTTTGCACAAAATGAATTTTACTGAAAAAAGGTAAAAAAAAAAAGGGGGGGGAAACTTAATATCAGCACTCTTTTTTCCTTTTCCTGGACAAGCCAGAAGCCACACAAGGATCATGGAAGAACAAAGACATACTTGCTGCTCCAAAAGACCCAATCTCTTCATGTGCCATCTGCCACAGTCTTTTTGGCCAATACCATATAATTCACTCTCTAGCCTTATCTGTTCTCTGCATCGACAAAATATTTCTAATGCTACATTTTACACTCAAAATAAGAGCTGGAATGAAAACATTACAATCTGTAAAGAGGGAAAAAGTAAGTACTACCCCTTTAATTTAAGACTTTGGCAGTATGCAGCAACTGATGAATGAGCAAAACATTGAACAAGCGAGGTGTAAAAAATAACCATTTGAGGCACTGATTCAGACTGTGGTCCATCTGAAAATGAAGTAAATGATCACATAATTACACACTACTACAATAAAGCAAAATCATGTTTGACAAGCAAATCTTTATCTACACAAATATATATGTAAATTAAGGTGCACATATAATGTACACTCACAGTCCACAGACTTAACAGAATATTTCATTTTGCATTATTTGAAACAAGCACATCACAGGCAAATGCATCCTTGCTGTATGCAAATTAAAAGGAAAACAAAGCAAAACAAGATCTATACTGTTACGTAACAAATGAACCTTCCTTGCTTTAGTTTCTGTTAACCTAGGTTATTCAAATGGTGGCTTGCACACTAAGATTTGAGTCCATCTCAACCCCAAGCATACTGAAACACTTCACCAAACAAAACAGGACTTGGTATTCCTGTCAACAACCTAAATTTGGAATAGCAGGAACTGTGTATGCCTCTCACACCCATCTGTCAACCAAAAATCAGAAACAGCCAGAAGAAACAAACTCAGAAACACAGATCACCCCCTCCTCCCTGCTTCCATGCACAGCTATATCCTCTTTAAGTGAACCTCATCCAAAAATAAATTTGCTGAGGATTGTCCAAGATTTGTCATGTCGCTAGGTTCGTCCATTTTAAAGATGGCATCTATAGAGATGTCAGTTGTTAGAAATCACACTATATTAACTTTCAAACACACATGCCCAATGGAGCCAAAATAACTTCTCATCTATCTTTACATACCTGCCTCCTATTGAAACAAGGTTAGGTTACAGTCTTCAAAAATGTTAAGTGGCTCAAAATAAACCAGTAGTATCTGAATCCTTAATAAAGATGTGTAATAGCAAAAGAGTTACAAAGTTTTATTGAGTTTTCTGCTCCATAATGTTTTATTTTCTACACTAGAATCTTACTCAACATCTAAAGAAATGGGAGAAAAATAAAAATAACGAGTAGTCATGTACTGTCTAAAATCTACAAGTTCCTCCTTTTAAAAGCATTTCCTCTTGGACTTATAAGGAAATACAGCACTTAACTTTCTTCAGAACTAGTCAGTTATAACACTCAGACAGATCAGTCAAACTGTTCATCTTTTATATTCAGGAGACAGGGCTTGATTCTTTTGCCTACCCCTCTGAAGATTTAATTATATAAAAAAAAAAAATACAAATAACCATTGTGAGTACAATTTCCTCTGGCTCCTGGATGGTAACCACCACAAAAGTGTCCACATTTGTCTATATTTACTGGAATGTAGTTAATGAAGGCTTATACTAACCTAAAGACTAGGAAAGTAGAGAAGAGATAGGAAAAAGGAATCACCACCTATATTAAGCTTCAAATAAATCAGATATGGTTTGTGACATTATTTCACCAGACAATTGTCTTGTCAGGATGAGAGATCACATGAAAATTATTTTTTAAAAAATACTCTAACACTTGATATACTTGTAAAATATAGTGAACTGAACAAAGCCTTGGGTTCGCATATTATACAAAAAAAACTTCATGCTCCTGAAATAATTTTAAGAAGGTTTTGATTTTGCAACCGTGAATCTAAAAATCTAAGCTCTGCGCTCAGTTTTAGGAAGCTTTCTTATTTTTTATCCTAGTATTTAGGTGGGAAAACACACTGAGATATTAAAGCAGTAAGTGCCATCTATCACTAATTAAAGAGGGTTCTTTGTTGTAAGAGGGGTTTTCATTCCTAGGCTGCCTTAAGGCCATCTAAAATCCTTCTCAACACAAACTCTACAAATTTAAAGATTTAAACATAGCTTCCCAATACAGTGATAGCATGTTTCACTCAAAAAAAAAACAAAAAAACAAAAAAGCAACAAAAAAAACTCAGACAAAACTGATTTTCCTACTTGTTAATTTCCAACCAAAATAATTTCACCTTTTAATTTTAAAATACAAGTTTTTATCAGTTATTACTACATTTTTTAAAAAGCTTATTTTTAACTCAAGACCATGCGGCTGCAAAAGCAAGAAGTACTTGCTGTACCTAAAACCTCATTAGATTGATCTGTATTATACTTAACCGCTGAAATGGAAAACTAAGAATATTAATATGGCAGCTTTGACACCGCAACAATTGATGCAAATTCTAGGGTCTAACTTGATAATTCCTGCATGCTTCCCCCAGTGAAAGAGCAGAACTATTGTCATATTATAAGCATACATGTAGTTCAACTTTACTTCATTTTTGTATCAGGGGATTGTGACAAAGAACTGGAATTCATTTTCTGAAAAAAATACAGCTTATGTGTCAATAAAATGAAACAAGAAAAGTCACAAGAATTAATGAGGTTGATTATAAATCAGAGATCTCAAAAGGATATTGTCAACTGTAAATCAAGTCAAATGTCAACCTTGGGTTAAAAGTCATTTCAAGTACTATATGTGTTCTTCAGTGCTTTGGGATAATCTCCTCTAGATTAATGCCTCCTTATCACTTTCCGTTTCCAATATATTCAAGACGCCAAAAAAAAAAAAAAAAAAAAAAAAGAAAAAAGAAAAAAGAAAGCCAACAAAGGATGAAGTTGAAAGTAATGTGCCTTTGCAGACATGTAAGAAAATGAGCAGGCATATGCACATTAAGTCTCTCTGGGCTAAAAAAATGACTTGCATTCAAGGCTGCATATGCGTTTAAATGCTTATCATATCAAATGGGTGAACAGGTCTCACTCATATCAACTGAAGCAAAACATCTCTCAGCTACCTGTGGTACTTTCGTTATCTTAATATTTCATATCAGTAATATATTCACTTCACCTCATAAACTCTTCTAAGATAAAGAAGTAACTAATGACTTTCTAAACAGAGGCGGTAATACACAGGAGATCTGTAGCAGAAAAACTAAAACCATAGCACTATCTATTCTAATCAAAAGGTGGATGGACTACTATCTAAAAGGAGAAAAATAAAATCTATACTACCAAATATTTTGCTCAGTGGATATTAATAACTGAACAGGAAGAAGAAATTTTGTTTCTGCAAAGGTTTAACTTAGTTTCATTTTGTAGTTAAAATGTTTTGAGCTCATGGAAGAACCTATGAGTGTGAACAGTAACCACTCATTACTTAATGGATAGAAGCACTAACTGAAAGGTTTGGTTCTGATTTTTTTTGTTTGTTTTTTACATGCAATACAATTTTAGTTTAACCCTGAGGGGAGGGAGCAGGACAAAAATAATCATAACTAAAAAAAGGTAATAATAAATAATAGGAAAAAAAAACAACCCCAAGAAACAATAAAGTTTAGATCCTCCCAAAACATCATCCTTCCCATTTGCTGCATATGGCATTAAAGGTTTGAAATGACATACTTGTAAACTTTTGACAATTAAAAGATCTCCCTATAAAACTGTTATATTAAATAAAGCCAAAAGTTGATGACATTTTAAAAGAAGAAAACTAGGAATTAGGTACTTGTTAAGATCTAGCAGTAGAAAGGAAAACCTCTCAAGCCTCACTTTAAAAGAATAATAATAATACTAATAAAATAAACCACTAGGTTGAAAACCATAAGAATTATGGCTCCTTTTATCTTGAATATGACCAAATCCATGATTTAAGTCATTTTTAATACAGTACCAACATAGAAGCTTTATTACAATTTAAGTGATGAAAATAATTCTCTATAATTTCATGCCCATCATTTTTGATACTGTATCTGAGGCTGCAACAGTAGAATAGCACATTTATATTATATTCTTTTATGCAGCTGTTAAGTACCTATTCTGTCACTGAGCTCCACTTGAGCAGCACTAACATTAGCCAAAGCTGGTGTCCAGTTTGACTATGGAAGATCTCTGCACAACACATTACATTCCAAAAAACTAAATCTCTTATTCATCATTATCAAGACTAAAAATAACTTTTAACAAAAAGTAACTACACATACCCTAAAAAGTGACATCTAAGCATCATTGAAACATGCAAGATGTATATGTCATCTGGCAAAGCTAGTATACTCCAAACAGTAGGAGAGCAGCATTTTTACTTTAAGGTAAAAATAAAAATCCAACCACATTGGCAAGTATCTCCAATGAACTGTGATCCATAATGAACAAGAGCATGGCAGATAAACTCTAACCGCTGTCTTGCAGTATAGCTCCATATATTACATTATTTCAGTAATAGGGGCTGGTATCTCCCTTTATCCAGCAATAACCTTATCGAGAGCCTCTAATTTTGTTTTATATCTTGAGTGCTTACAGTAAATAAGGATATGTCACTGTGAGGAAATAACTTTAAGTGGTTTTCTCTCTGGAATGATACGTAATTCATAACACATTCCAATAAAGGCAGAAAATGAAAAATCTCACAATAGGGCCTTAACTGCTGAAGAACAAAAATTTTCATTTTTTTCTTAATATATCATCTTCATACTTCTTTTGCACTACAGTCATTTATCCTTCTTTTTCATATTATCTTCCTCCTCTCTTATTACTTCCTATATAACAAACTAAAACCACACCTAGTAGAAAAATGAGCACCCATTCTTAAGTCCATAAGGCAAATGGGAAACGCAAGAATTATTCAGTAAAATCAAAAGCCAGAATGAAGGAATTTGCCTTGCTAACCAATTCCATATTGCAGCACTTTTTTTTTTTTTATTTTTTCTTCCCCTGTAAAAGGAAAGAATTAACTGATAAAGGAACTCTTGGGTATGTAGTTATTGAACACATATGCAAGTGCAAACTAGTTCAACATTTAACACACTGTGCCCCACACTTGGAAAGCATCATAGAATTATGGTGGGAAGATGCTACGAGGACAGATAATGCTACAGTAAAGTACAGAGAAATGAGAAGCTGAAAAAAATAGCAATATATTCTTTAAAGATCAAAACAAAGGAGACACGAAATTAATACTCTCACAAGTGGAATAGTGGAAAAGTGAAAATCTCCTTAGTGTAAGTTCAGTGTAATTACTACAACAAGAACAAACACTGAGAAGATAGTTCCCAATCATTGGAAGAATTTTTGAAGGATTAACTTCTCCGTCATGATAGCCACTGTTACTGTATCAGCCTTGGCAAGGATATGAAGTCTAAAACAGTCTCTCCACTCACTTAAGACCTCCCATGAATCTTCCTATTTTGTCATAAATTTCAACATACAAAATCTGATTTTTGTAACCTAGAAAAGCAGAAATGCATCACCTCCAACACGGTTTATTCACACTAACTTTTAGGATTTGAGACTAGAAAAGAAAGAAAGAAAGAAACTAAGATAGGTTGTGAGTCAGTAAAAATAACTGGAATGAAATTAAGAGATCTCTATGGGTCCTGATGAGATGCAACTCCGAGAGCTGAGAGAAATGGCTGACACAGTCACCAAACCACTCTTGATGACATTTGAAAAATAAAGGCAGCCAGGTGAGGTCCCTGGTGATTGAAAAAAAGGCAACGTCACAGGCATTTTTAAGAAGGGTAGAAAGTATGACCCAGGGAACTACCAACCTGTCAGTCTCATCTCTGTGCCAGGGAAGGCACATGGAAGAGAGGGAGGTGATATGGGATAACCAGTATGGCTGCACCAAGGGTAGGTCCTGCTTGACCAACCTTGTTGCTTTTTATGATGTTGTAACTGCATCAGTGGACAAGGCAAGAGCCACTGACATCATCTCCCTGGATTTCAGTAAGGCCTTTGACGTGATGACGTTGCTGCTGAACAGCAGGACAAGGGGGAATGGTTTTAAGTTAAAAGAGGGAAGATTTAGGTTGGATGTTAGGGGGAAATTTTTTACCAGGAGAGTGGTGAGGTGCTGGAATGGGCTACCCAGAGAGGTTGTGGATGCCCCGTCCCTGGAGGTGTTCAAGGCCAGGTTGGATGAGGCCCTGGGCAACCTGGCCTACTAAATGGGCAGGTTGGTGGCCCTGCCCGGCAGGGGGGTTGGAGATTCATGATCCTTGAGGTCCCTTCCAACCCACGCCATTCTGTGATTTATGTGATTCCCCATAACATCTTTCTCTCCAAATTGGAAAGATATGGATTTGACAGGTGGACTGTTCAATGGTGTAAGAGACTATTCTTTTATATCATTGACTCAAAGTTTGCTGAGGAACAAGTCCAGGCAAGTCCTGGGCAAAGGCAGAGAAATCTTTTGTCTTGAGGACACTGATGGACAGGTCCTGGCTAAGGATTGTGAAATCCTTTAAGGAGCACAGATGGACAAGGCCAGGGGCATCGAGAGAGAGATACGCTGCCGCTAATGGCCGGGAAACGGTCTTTTTGTGGGGACTTATCTCAAGGAAAATGGCCATCTCAGGAGGTATGCACAGGACTCTTGCTCAAGCCCCCAGGAATGTCACGTAGGCAGCAGAAAATGGAGGATAAAAGAGGGTCCAATAACCACAACGGTGGAAGCTGATCCTTCACCACAACCACGGCAACGGGAGAGGCTTATCTCTCACCACGACAGACTTGAGGGGTTCTCTCTGCCAACTGATCTCTCACCGCAACGTGTAGACAGATCTCTACGTGGAGACTGATCTCTCACCACGACACGAGCTTCCTGCCTTCCGATCCTCCTCTACGGACCGTTTGCTGACGGACTTCCCTGGGCCTGCTACCTGAGACCTGCTGCTTCCTCCCCGACCTGCACCCTCTCGTTGCCCAAGACCGGCCTCGCTGCTCCTGCCCTTCGGCCTCGGACCGTCGGAACATCGTGCAACGGGACTGCTGCCGGATCCTGGTGGTGACTATCCCCGCTTTACGCAATTCTTGCCTCTTTCTATCTTTTCTATCGCTCGCCTTCCCTTCCCCATCACCCCAATCCTTAATAGCGTCCGTCCTCCCCTTTCCCCATCTCCCTTATTAACATTTATAATAAACTGGTCGGACCAACATTTGAACCGCTGTTTCTTAATCTCACGCCGGGCATACATATTTCAAAGAACCTCTTCTCCCTCCTATAAATTGGAGCGAGACAAATGGATGAGGGATTGGTTGTGAGGTTGTACCCAGAGAGTGGCTGTCAATGGCTCAATGACCAGATGGAGACCAGTGGCAAGTGGTGTCCCTCACAAGTCAGTACTGGGACTAGTGCTCTATAACATTCTCAATGACATCAAAAGTGTGATCGAGTGCACCCTCTGCAAGTTTAAGGATGACACCAAGCTGAGTGGTGCGGCTGACATGCCCAAGGGACAGGATGCTATCCAGAGAGACCTAGACAGACTACTCTAGTTTTACAGTCCAAAAAACATTACCTATTTTCTGCCTCATAAGTGTATAGTTAGTTAACTGTCACAGAAAATCAAAACTCCTTCAATTTCAAAAAGGACTTTTATTCCTTGAAATACTACGGAAAAAGACAAATACAGGTGAACATCTTTGTAATTTACTAAGCTTTCTACTGACACTAGTGAACTCTCCAGTAGTACTAGTGGGAGTTTTTATCACCACAAAAGATGATGCCCTTCTAATTTCTATGATACCAGTCCTATACATCCTAAATACAATGTACCCAGTACCCAGAGCTGTAATCACACAGGTAGCTGAGCATGTTATTGCTCAGGCAAATATGTTATGAACATTCAAGATGATGAACTATGCTAAGGCCAGAAGTCAGAGGTGATGAAACTGAAAATCCATCCGTAATTTTCTGCCCATACAACAGCTCTGACCCATTGAACTAAATGAATATATTTAATCCCCAACTAGTCAACGGATCAGGAAGTGCCACAGGATAATTGGAATGCCTTGACAAAGAGAAGATAGACACTACCTGAACCACTGTCACAACCATAAAAGTAAAAGTATATCTTAATATCTTAGCATCTAACCTGCAGGTAAGAATTAAATGCTCAAATCACATTATGACACTGCCCCCCCCACCCCCTCATAATGCTTAAGACAAAACATAAAACTCCACTTGTAAGATATTCCTTAAGCATAATTTATACATTACGAATATAAAGGCCATATATCTCAGACTGTTTTTCCAGATTAGGTTAAAAACTAAAAAACTGAAAAACCAAAACACCTCCAATTACTTCTGGTGAATCTAAGCCCACAAAGCACATGATGCAAGCAAAGGGTGCTTCTTTCTTAGCAAGTTTTTCAGCATTATTCTGGATAATGTATTCTATCTCTGTTTGACTGCTGCCAGCTTCATGACTAAGAAGAACGGCAGGCCAAATCTTGCAGCCTTCACAGAAGTCTCAAACTTTTCCCGACACGCAAATAACTGATTACCTAGAAAAGTGGTACTTTCCCAGGTGTTCCTATGGCAAAACAACATGTCTCCCCAGCGCCAGGTTATTAATGTTTCATTTTCCTGATGTTCTGTGTTGGCAGCCATGACAGAAGGCTTTGAACTTGTTTATTCACACTTGCTTGATCCTGTTTCCACACAGCACATCACAGCCTGTGGAGCTAGGAAGATGGATGAGGAAAACTAGGGCCATGAGAGGGTCAGGGTCATGGTGTCGCTGGATCTCATTAACTGCATCAGTCACTGCAGCAGTCACTTCAGAGGTCACCTCAACTGAGGAGTTTGGCAAAGGTGGTAAAAGAACGGCAGAAGTGTAACACATGTTCCCTGCAGTTGATGTTATATACAGAAAGAACAGGTTCTTAAACCATTCCTTGACTTTGTAGGGTTTTTTGCCTTTTTGCTTAAGAAGAAAAGTGTTTAACAAATATCTGATAGGTATTGTAGCAGAGAGCATTATAACTAAGAAAAATAAATCAATTTAGCATTTCTCCTGTCACTATTTGCAGATGTACAGATCTGTTGGAAAGGGAGCAAAAAGAGTACACAATATCATAGACTGGCTTTGGTATACGGTGAGAGTGTACATTAATGTGCATCAGTGACAATTTTTTTTAATAACATGTATATTTATTATAAAATAAAAGTTAAAATATAGTGTAACTGTATGCTGTACAGATCGCAAACACTGTTACCAATATTTCATTATAATTTAAGTGTTCACGTTTCCATAACTCTAGCAAATAAGTAAATATATTCTGTTCCGCTTCTTCAACAATTCTGTATGCCACAATTAGGAATGTAATGGCATACAGATATAAAACTTCCTTCTCATACTTGCTAAATTATGTTCTTTATATCTCCTTTCCTTGTAAAGAGCTATTCTGCAAAAGCAAGATTATTTCCAAGAGAGGTGAAAAATTAGTATTATTAAACTATTTCTAAGCACATCTGCAGCATTAGAAGAAAACAACAGAAACCAAATTCTCATTTGCTCAATATGCAGGTGTATTATGAGAGAAGTGACATATAAGCCCAGCCCTGCATATATGCACAGCGTATTTATGATTACCAGTCAAAATATTTTGATGAATAGCAAAATTAGAAAGTAAAGTTAAAGCAGAATAGTCAAAGACAAGCTTTTATTCTAGCAAGTGAAAACAAGTCCTTAGAATCCAACTAAATTAAAATCCAGTTTAAAAAGGAAACAAAAATGACAAAACAAACAAAAAAACAACACAAGGGTTCAGACCCAAACTCCCCACTTCCAACTTCACAACAAAATATAAAAGCATTGGCTTCAGTGAAGATATCATTCAGACTAAATGCAGTAGTGGGGAAGAAGTAGCTCTATGATTTTTCATCAAACTGTACCCTCTTTCTCCTCTTTATCCATTTGTTTGTTTAAGATGTCAGTTTCTTGGAACCAAAGGAAAGCTTTTTGTTTGAATTTCTGTGTTTCATGGGGGAGGAAGAAATAAAAAATCTACATCTTTCAACAAGATTGACAATCAAAGTTTACATAATACATATAAAATCTATTAAAAAGTCAAAACCTTACAGTAATACATTCACAGTCAGATGCTGCTCAAATACTAACACAATCTGAACACAAGTATGTGAACACATCACCTGTATTTTCATATGAAGCAGAAGGAGACAAACAAATGAAGAACGTCCCTCATATTCTTAAGGTATCATACTACCAATTAATAGATGTTCCTTCTGTTTGTAGTTCTACAGTCAACACGTTACATGACCTTGATCAGATGACTCTGAATCTCAAGGAAAACAACAGTGATGTTTAGAATTGTTACTCACTTGTATGCATGCATCTCCAGAAGTGAAATTTACAGGTTTGAATCAGGTACTTAAGTTTCTCCCACAGTGAAAGGTTAGGATTATAATTGCGTAGCTGCTGACTGAACGAGTAGGAGCTATAATTGTTCTATCTTTAGCACATAGAGTGTTTAACATCACATTTCCCAGCTGAGTATCCAGACTAGAGACTACTGATCTCCTCCTCCAACAATTCAAACAGTGAACATACTCTGATAAACCCAAGAGCTAGACTACTTCAGGGAAGACATGATTTCTAGTTGCTAATCCTTATCATGAAATATACAAAAAATATATAAAAATGAAACAACAGAGTTAGAAATAACATGGTTTAAATTCTAAAGCAAATATTTTAAAAATATATTTCATGGCTGTTTTGTTTTGTTTTTTTCACCATTTACTCTTTAGTAACCAAGGTGCTTTGCTTGAAAAGAAACTCATCCTCACATACCTTCAAAAAGGTTCCTTCAACTTTCCAGGCTACCTCAGTAACATCTAGTGTATACCCCAATTGCTCTTTTACTGACATTGTTACCAAAGAAAGCAAATATCCTAGTTCCTGTGATGACTCTGTTCCATCCATAGCAGACATTTTCAACTACCACAGGTTTTCCATTACCTGTGCCTTTTCCTAACACCAACCAGAAAAAGAGAGTGCTACAACACCTTAAAGGAGTTTTTTGCATGCACATATTTTCTTCTCCTAGCTATATATAGAACTAGCTATATAGAGAAATTAAGCTTCCAACTACTCCAACTGTGTTCCGACATGGTTTTGTGAAGTGGGAAAGAAAAGACAGCATGAAAACATGTCAAGATTAAGAGACATTTCTAAAGTACTAGTGGGCTGAGTGGAAAGAGGATAGCATAAATAACATTTCCAATTGTGATCTGGACATAAATTTACTGGCCTGTGTCTCTCATCATCTCTAAAGATATTAAACAAGGCTTTTGGTCTGACCTAGAAGAATTATCACTGTAACTGTATGAAGTACATCAAGTGTTTGCCTGTTCACTCCACAGTTGTGGGCTCAGGAAAGATGTTAGCTTGCTAAAGCTACTAAAACAGTAAAAGGCTACCAAATTGAATACACTCTTCTTATTTACAACTGCTCCTCTTCTCGCCAGGAGGCAATATCTAATTTTCTTAATCTAACTTCTTAATTTGCAGTTCCCCAGAATCCATGTAGGGAATGAACCATTTAAAGTGCTCAAGCTCTTGTATTCACTCCAGACAGTGTCTTTGTTTGCAACAAAGACTGACCACTGGTACAACCCAGCAGAGCAAATCATGTGCCATTCTCAGAAGCTGTGCATGACCACAGAGAAAACAAAATTGCTGGTCTTACTGACAGCTGATAGTCTGCATATTCCAAAAGCTATGTCTGCATGTAAAGTCCATAATGAATTTGCAAATATCATGGAAACAAATTGAATTTTGTCTTGAGAATATCACTAAAATATTTATTTTATATAAAATAAAAAAATAAGAAATTTCACTTATCTACCTCAACCGTGCTTTTATGAACAAAACACAGGAATTCAACATCCAAACCACATCTAAAATTTCACTTCATATCCATCTCTACCACAGTATAAGATGATCATCCTACTGTCTGTGAGCTTTAGGATTTTCTAATACTATCAGTCACTAAGTGCACAATTAATTGAAAAAGGTGCAGTTAGAGGGTCACAATTAATTCTTGTGTTCTGTCTCCACATCTAGGTCCTTCTAAATCGTACTTGTGTATGTCCATATAGCAGACTAGGAACTTTCTGCATATGTTACGATTTAAAAGTAATTGAAAAAAATTAACTAGGTATAAGTTATTTTGCAAGGTTATTACTCACCTTTTCCTTGTAAGCTAAGGATATTTTCCTCTGAGATTCTCATGTATGGATTAGTGGTTTGAGGTACAAAAGAAGCAGAATGAGAGGAAATGAAACGATTTCCTTCCCAAAAGCAATGCTGACATCTCAAGATTTCTGAGAGGCTGGGTTGATATTCTGGCAGAAACATATTTCTGTTACATTTATTTAATTAGATGATTTTGTAGAAGGGATGGGCAAGAGGAGTGTTCGAGTCTAACTAGTAGAACTGATGTTATCTGTAGCAAGATGCAGGTGGATATGAGATTGGTAATTCTGAATGCCAAGGCCACCTTCTACTTTGACTTAACAAGATTACACAACAAGCCTAGCAGCACTCAACATGTGAACCACAATAAACTGGATGATGTTGAAGACTAACATGGGAGACACAAGAATAACAGAATGTGCAAGGTCACATGCTTTAGAACTGATCACAGGAAAATTTGTTGTAAAGTAGAAGCTCATCTGTTACAAATTATAGAGAAAGATCTGCACCAGATGACCACAGGATAACTAATGACCTACCAAATGCTTTAAAAAAGTCAAACATGATCACAGGACAGATGGGTAAGCGAACAGTGAAGGTAGTTATTAAACACTAGTTTATAGCATTCTGGCCTTTAAACGTTATAGGCAATATAGCCACCCACATCTCAGAAATTGAATGAAAACTAGAACAGGTGAAGAAAGGACTACTAGGATTAAGGAAACATTTTCCAAAAGGAGACAAGAGCTCTTATTGTTTAACTTAGCAATAGGACAGATGAGAAGTGATACCACTCTGGCCTATAAACACAAAGAAGAGAAAATAACTGAACGAAAGAAGGATCTTACCACAGAACAAGCATAAATAAAGAATGTTTATGTTTACACTGGAAACTTTAGAACTGTTTCACTCATCACTGGAAGACCTAAGTTCCAAGGAAGCTTACAACAGAAATAGGGATTGGTATGAGCTCAGGAGATGAGGGGGAAACCGATCAAATTTGATCTCCAAGGGTAACTTGAAAGAGTACTGAATGGAATTTAAAAATACTGCTGTGTAGAATACAGGTGACTCAGTGATCCAGGGCTCCTAATTCTTCATGTATCTGCAACCCTTTATACAATGGTAAACATATCTATGAGACAGCAGAAAGTAACTGTACCTCCCTCATCTAGCATGATGAGGCATTTTCCAAAATATCAGCATACGTTCACATCATTGCCACTTGAAAAATTCAAGGGCAGAGGAACAAAAAAATCTACCACTTCATTTCCTACGTAGGTTCCAAGTACCATAAACTTATTCAAAGAACAACATCTGTGAAAACATCTGAAGTGGAAGTATCACTAAAGCCATGATTAAATTTTAGTTCTCCAAGAATGGAAGCAGGGGAAAGATAATAATCTCTGAATGAAGACAGAAAAAAAATAGGGAAGAAAGCAAAGATTCTGGTTTCCTCAAACAAATACAGTGATTATCAGAATGAAAAGCTATACACATACATGTATGTGTGTGTGTATGTATAAAATATCCACCAATCTCACTCTAATAATTGATGTTAATTAGCATAGTAATGAACTTCATTTGTATTGAGATCATGCAACATTTGCAAATGAATGGTCTGGAGTACTGCTTCAAATGAGTATTTTTTAAAGCCTATTTGACATCAGAGAATAGTACAACATGTCTGAAGCATATGCCAACAATAGCTAATATTTCAATTAATATTCAAACAGTGCTTGTAGGTTCCTGAGCAAAGGGAACAGAGGTGTAAAAATGCAGTGTTATCTTGTTTTCCTTCATTTCTCAGATGAACTAAAAATCAGAGAAATGTCAACCAAAAAATTAGTACGAGACATGCACACTAACCAAAGATCAGCCAATAGATGATCTCTTTCAAGGTTTCTGTAAAGTCATCAACTGTTCTTTTGCTTTCAACATTTTATCAGGTAGAACGTTCAAAGATACATAAACAGCAGGATTTGATTAAAAAAAAAAAAATCAAAGGCAAAGGGAAGGAAGTAAGCCGATAAAAATCAAATGAGGAAATGTGCAAGAAATTATTAGAAGCAGATTCAGATCAAGAGCACTGCAAATAGCTTCTAAAGTGTAACGCTGAAAGTTCTATTTTAGGTGGAAAATGAGTAGACTCTGGGCAGAAAAAAAATCAAGGAATAAATTAGATATGCTACAGAAAGCTTCTTTAACCATTTCTGGGTGCGAGAAACTATTTCTACTACACTAAAGCTAGGGATAATACCAGAGTGTATATATATATATGTGTGTGTGTATATATATGTATATACACTCTATATACATGTATATGTATATATACACACAGACACACACACACAGTGCAATAGAGTACACTACAAAAACATTGAAGGAATTAATTCACAGAGTGATAGCAATTTTCATTTGTTAAGGAAACTTTTCACTGAACTCAGCGCACATAAGCAGCTAAGCTAAAGTGCTCAGAGTGAACATTTCTCAGGTAACAAAGCCTGCTTATTTTGTGTGAAGCTGTGTATCTTTCTTTAAAGCTTTTTAGGCTGTGAACACTCACCAAAAATCTATTTTAAGATGACTGTACTATACTATAGTGTGTGTGTGTATATATATATATATATATATATATATATATATATATACTATATAAACTATACTGTAAAAAATAAACTCTCACAAGTATTTATACTTTTTATCCTAAGGGAATTCAGAAGCAACAGAAATACACACTTAACTGAAAACCAAGCTAGCATACTAGCATATGAAAGAATTAGAACCACTTTTTTTTTTTTTTTTTTTTTTAGTATGAAAGGGGGACTTTGAGATGAAATATTGGTCTGATCTTGATTTATCTGATATATCTTCACTCTTTGGCATTTATTAACCTCTAATTTCAAATAGCAACTGTAAGGATTAAGTTGTGCCCTACACAAAAATGTCACGTTATGTTACAATTTCTAAAAATAGAATTTGCAGTATTTTCACCCTAATCACAGAAATTTCTCACTGTAAACTACAGAAGTATACAAGCTTAAAGTGTTCCACCAATCTTACAAAATTTGTCTTGTCCCCATTTATCTAACCAGATGCAACTTTCTGTATTTTGTTCTACACAGGGGATTTTGATTTCATTACAGGTATGGCCTAACAAGCCATAGCCATGGCTTGTTATATTTACTCTTTGGAAAATGAAGAGAAAGAAAAACACAGTGATTTTCAGTGTCCTACTATGACT
This sequence comes from Gallus gallus, assembly GCF_016699485.2. NCBI lineage: Eukaryota > Metazoa > Chordata > Aves > Galliformes > Phasianidae > Gallus > Gallus gallus. The sequence goes on from NC_052532.1 coordinate 97,451,483, forward strand.
TATCCCCAGACTTCTGTAAGGATTAATATTCAGTATTTTAATTTCTACAACAGTTACTTTTGTCTTAATGAGAGTAAATGTTTGTAGGTTCCAACAGCAAGCTCTTCACATGCCATTGGAAAGAATGAGATGAAAGGGATGTAAAGTAAAGGAACTCTTACATGTCATCACATTACTGTAGCCTTGACCAAAGCAAACCAGACTCAGAAATTTGAATTCATAATGATGTTTATATTTACATTATGTTTAACAGAAACAAGATGAAAAAATAATCCATCTACTTCAGAGTCATTTTGCTAGGTATTAATACTATTTTTACAGGTGATCTTTATTCTAAATATGTCAAGTGAAATAATTAACTCCATTATTATGAGCATACTGTAGCCTTTTGCAGATGTTCCTGAAAATTTTCATTATCTTTATGGTATAGAGATGATTGCATAGCATGTATTTCATACCTCCCAGACTTTATTCACATAGTACTACAACATATTGGTTTTATTTGTAAATTACTGTCTCCTATGTGTAAGATGTGACTTAGACTTGCACTGAAGTACACCTGTGACTCTTCACACTAAGTTTGGTGTATTACTATAACCACTCTTGTTAAAGATAAAACATAACTCAGTTTTGAATTTAACATAAACAAGATCATTATGTTTGGAAAGTGTTTCAAAGCCTGCTATTCAAGCAATCTGTGACATATAAATAATGCAAGACCTTTCTCCAAATGACTTCAGTTCAAGCACAGATTCGGAAAGATGGAAACCCAAATTTACACTGCCATCACAAAATTAAATCTATTTCTGGTTCTCCAATTGAATTATGAAGCCAAGTCTTCCACTGTTTTCTATTAGCACCAACCCACACACTTCTACCCTCTGCCAACCCATGCAGAAAAAATCTTATTTGTGAATATTCCCGAGCTTTATTCTTATATTAAAATGGATTCTTATATTAAAATGGAAGCTAATCCTAGCTAATCTGAAAATCCTAGTATTTTCTTTTAAAAGAAAGTAAGGTGGAAAATTGTTCTTTTCTTCCCCTCCCTTGACCTTCTGACCTTTGAACCGCAACCTCCTTGCCACTAAAGCGTTCAACACCTCATTTAATCTCTCCTTGCTGCATTGGCACAGCAGTGAAAAAGGAAAAGGGGGAAAAAAAATAATCTGGGGACTTCATCAATTTTTCATGAATTTTCATTTAGGCTGAAGACCCCTCTTACAGCGGTCGATAGATCAAGCTGCTGTCACATATTTAACACCTGGGGCTACAGCTGCTCTCCCTAGGGGCTGTCACTGACTCAGGCTGGATCAGAGGCTGGTGACTCAGAGTGAGGACCCCTCATGCTCTCTCTGTTGCTTACATGTGGTGCCCCATTGCTGGGGACTGAAATCCTATCTATGTCTCCCGATAGTCCCACTGGAAAACTCCACCACACTGGTTCAATCATGTCAATTCATACACTGTAAAAAAACATGCCTTTATTCTAAAACTGAAAGTTTTCAAGAATGATTTTCAAGAATTAAAGCAATTTCATAAAAATAAGATTAATTTCCTTTTCTAAATCTCCCAAGAAAGTTTTGCTGTTAAGATATTTCTAGTAATGCCAATCTTGGTTCAATTTTGTTTAAAACAAACAAAAAAAAACCCTGCAACATTTAAATAGTTCTACTATTTTGAATAAGATTCCTTTAAATGTTTTAGGACTAGAACATTTATTTTTAATGATTGAATCATAAGACATACAAATACTACATCAGAATTTACCACAATGAAAAAATGATTCTGTTGCTAGCATTAGAATTATCTTTTACTGTTTGAGAAAGGCTCTGACAAACAAAAAAGAAGGGAAGGGAAGGTAAAAGGGAAAGGGAGAGGAAAAGGGAAAAGGAAAGTGACCCTAACAAAACTGACTGATGCATTTAAGAAGAATTAAACAGAATACATCATGTCTAGCTCAAACTATGACTTACAATACAAACACCTATTTCTCCCTCAGTATCCTCTGGAATAAACACTCCCTAAAATTACAAATAGCTCTTAAAGCATGTTCTGTATGGTAAGGATGTTCTTTAAGTAGCTTCTCAAATCAAGGTTCCTCACAGTTTTTTGAGGTATTTTCTGTGAATATTCTATGATTCGATGGATCTACTTTTCTGATTATGTATATAAATAGATAAAAATATTTCCCTTTAATTGTATGCAAATACTTTCAATAGGCATGGATTTAAAAGCAGATTTAAATCCTTTGGGTGGACTGGTATCTAAATTCATTATGCCTGGGAAAGATGTTAACTGCTCCTACATGAAAAAAAGAGCTCTGGGACTACAGTAGCTAGTAAAAATCACTTCAAAACCAAGGGGCAAAGTGATTACATTCAAGATGGGCCACTTTCTGTACTCTGAATCACTACATGACCGAACTGAACTTCACTTAAGCATTTTCTTCTGTCTAATGGGTACATCAGAAGATTTTCTATGTTGGTACTTGTGTGCGAGGTTACCATAGAAGGGAAAAAATGGAAAGATAAAAGTATGAATCACAACACAATATCATCTGAATGCATAAGCATGACCACACTTAACAGGTACAGAAAATGCCAAAATATTTCTTAATAAATCATTCAAAAGTTCCAAGTGTGCATTAGTGTGGAATGACAGTATAATAAGAGAAGTAAATCAATTGCTGATTTTTCCACTAAAATAGCAGACTCAAGCATTTTAGACTCGTAAAAAGCAGAAGTTTTTCCTCTAATAGCACAATTTGAGGCCACCTACAGTCATCTAGTAATCCAAAACCCTGTTGTCAGCAAAGGACAACCACCCTTTCTCTGGTGATGAAAACAGCTTAGCTCAGTGTGGAAAGAGCAGTTTTCAACACCATTAGAGATAGCAGAAGGAAGCCCTGATTGCATGTGGCTGTCTCAGTTCCCTCAGACAGGGCCCTGGCATCCAGGCAACTCACTGCCCTCAGAAGTGTAGAAAACAGGCAAATGAGGACTCACTGCTGACAACAGACTGTCAGCAACAACTCATTTCCCAAGTGTGCACATGGCCTGTTACAGGCCTTCCCACCTTCTTCAGTCCAGAAATGCTGACATTAGAAGTACCTGTTCTCTAAAAGTCACTTTAAAACTTAATTTATAGACAAAAGTCTCAAAATCAAGGAAAATTGGGCAGTTCTCCACATTCTCCACAGGATTCTTTTGATACGCCTCTAATGTTGTCATATGTTTTCGTAACCAATGAGCACAAAACAAGAGGATCTCTAAAATTTAACAAATGAGCAACATACACAGTGATTACAGTTTTGAGTTTTTTTCTTTGAAAATACCTTATTGTAATCACAATCATGGTATAGCTCAAGGGAAGACAAAGCACTGTTTAATCTATATGGAAACGGAACACCTGCCTTACACTGCTAAATGGTTTAACTGGAAAATTCAGTCAGTTAAATTTCAAAGCTATGAAAACAATAAAAATATGTGGTGTCAGGTATATGTTGCTATTGCAGAAACTTTGGCTATAGTTTCAGATCTAAAGTTTCATGTTCTACGATCCTTCTGACAATGAAACCTGGTATTATTATTTTTAAAGTCTTGTACTGTCTCACATGCAGTTCATGCATGACCTGCCATCAGTTATAGTGGTTAAAGAAATAACGTCAAAGACTGGAGATGCTGTAACAATAGTCACAGAAGCCACTGAAGCAGGGATCAGTGAAAACTGATAGAACATAGAGCACCTCTGAATTCCAATAACCAATCACTTCAGTTTGATGACTCAAAGCATAACTTCAACAATGTTCTGAGCTTCAATAGGAGATGTCTGAATCTCAAAATTATCATCAAAGATTTCAAAATGTTTATGTCTCTCACACAGGGTTTCTCAATAGATAGCTTAAAACAAAAACAAACAAACAAACATAAAAAACAACAACAAAAACAAAAATGTATACAAACACAGAAATGATCCAGCTAAAATTTATTTATATTCATACTCACCCAGTCTTCAACCTTTCTTAAACTGGTCATCTTCTCAATTCCTAAATACTTACCTACACTGAATAACATTATGATGTCTTTATCAGCAGATATACATTTATTAGTGGCTCAAACAAACCTGTTTTTATTTTTTCTTTAAAACAATTCTTAATCTAGTTTGTGACAAGGAAAAGGCTGTGAACAGGTCTGTTCTACTTGGCCTATGCCAACATCTAACTAATTCAAGAATGTAATTTTCTGCAACTTATAAAAAGACTGAAAACTAAAGATCATGTCACAATAGCTATAAAAGTCCCAAACTGCATCAGGAATAAAATTTGCTTTTTTCTACCTCTATTTTTTTTAGGCCACTATATGTGTTTTGCATGTTCTTAAATCCATTCTCTACCAACTAAGTGATGAAGTCCGTACTGAAGCCCTAATTCAGTCAAACAGATTTTGCTGAAATTACTGCCAAATGAAGAACTGTGAGGGGAAAATTAAAGACCAGCAAGATAACAACATTTATAATTCTACTAAAACACACAATTATGCAAAGAAATACAGCTATGCTTTGTTGATACTCTTGGAAAAAACAAATTTGATTTTTTTTCCAACCCATACAATCAAGTAGCAAAAATTACTAAACAAAATGTTACATTTTATGTATGATGAGCCTGTTTGCTCTATGACTGTAATGAATGTGCTTGCTAACTCTACTGGAAGCAGATCATGCATGCTGGGTGGTCTCTGTAAGAACTGTGACGACTTCTCTTTTAAGACAAAGAGAATCGATAAAGAATAAGAGTGCTCTGGAGGACATGAGAAATGGCCAACAATTTCACTTGCCACTCACATAATGAATGAGGCCTATATCAAGTTTATGATAGAGGAGCACACACTGAGGTTTCCAGCGCTACAGAACATGAGACACCAAGAAGCTGTCTGTTCCTGTTGAGGTAACAGATGACTAAATAAAGAGAAACAGACAGTGCACCTTATATTAAATGATAGGTATTTTTCCACATTAGTTTCAGCATAACCAACTTTAGTCATAATTTAGAAATTAGATTATTCTTTAGAGGAAGATTAGCCTTTGTCCATGCTTGTGCCAATCATGATTATACACTGGCTAGATCTGTACTTTCATATAAATCACACTCTGTACGGTCACTGCTACTGAATAAATGCATGTATAAATGTCTTGACTAAGAGATACAGCTGATGACAAAATGCCATCCTTATCTACGCTTATCTCCCAAACCGCTCAAGGTGTGCAAGTGCTGGATAGCAATATCAAAGCAACTGCAGAGTTTTGTACATGGTGCTAATCATAGAAAACTTTACTCACATGCCACTTCCAGAGATGCATTGCGACTCACAGCTTCTCCAAGATAGTTCCTTGCTACGCAAACATAACTTCCTTCATCAGGTTTACTCCTGCGTCCATGCACAATACGTAAGAAAAATAAAGATCCGCTAGGCAGCAGCATACGGTGGGAGCGAGGATCATCTTTGTCAGTTTCCACTCGCTCTCCATCTTTGTACCATTCAATAGTAGGAGTTGGCCGTCCTTCAGCTTTACAGTTCAGGGTTGTTGGTTCTCCTTTAGAGACTATCACATCTGAAGGATGCTCAACAATCCGCGGTGGAAAGTCCTCCTGGCGGAGACGGGATCCTAGAGACAAAGAAAAGGGTGGAGTGAAGAATAATCCATTTCACTTTTGGCTTCACAAAACATTCTCACAAAATACTCTTTCAACATCACCAACATTTTTGAAGAGATTACAAAGAAAAAGATGATCTGTTTGTTTTTTACCTGGTATTAGAGACTGTATCACAGACATTCATAGGTAAAAACCTGAGTCTGTACTACAACACATACTTCTGACTAAGGCATTAGCAAATCCATGCCTTATGGAGACGGGACTTACAGAGAATCTGTTACATATACAACCATGACAAGATCTTCTCCTTGTTTCAATAATCTTTCTGTTTACATTATCTTATAGATTCTTGTGCCCTTCCAAATTCCAGTCATGCTGATCTCCTGTCCTTTCGTCTGTCAGGTTCAACATATGGACTTTTCCAAAAGGCCTATGTCTTACCACCTATTGGTTAACACTTTTTCTTAATTTTAATTGTATGCTTTGTGAGGAAAGGAATAGAGGTCCTTTCTTCCACCTTTGGACTTAGTTTTGCTAACGCTCTAGTCATTGGCATAGTGATAAGATGCTATACCATTGCTTTACAAACTGACTCTTTCAGCACTACCAGATTCTGCTATCAAGATAGTAACGGTATCCATAATCCAGACTGCAAGTATAGACACACACACACACGCACGCACAAGTAAAATTATATCCAAGCACAGACAGATACACTTGGCGCACAGTTGAAGGAAGTATTTCATTCTCCACTTTTACTGTTAAAAAGACATTTAAAATCCATCAGAAGAATTTGCAGTTAAAAAGTATTCCTAGGCTATGACTCTAGACACAAAAATACTGAAATCACAAAGACTATAAATTTAACAGTATTAAAAGTCAAATGCTGAGACACATATATATATTTCTCTACATATCTACCAAGTTAATTTCTTAGTCTGAAGGAAAAAAAAGCAACACCAGTTAGTTGTGTGAAGAAATTCCCAATATTACAAGCAAGAACACCAAGGCAAATGTGTTTCTTAAATATTAAAGGGACTTAAGTCAAAGAACACTGGCAGATCTGACTATATTTTAATAAGCAGATGGTTAAAAGTAACAAAATATTTAATAAGAAATGAGAAACCTAAAATATGAAGTCATTTTCTTACACATAAACATTTAGCAATAATGTTCAGAAGTTTAAGCAGTATATTCTAAAGAGAACCCCTTGAAAATGGCTTTCTCCAACAAAGAATTAAAAGTCTCCACCTTAAACAGCCCAATTCAAAGCCTCACCTCAGGTCATAAAAGGACTAATTCTTTCTCTTCAGTACTGATGTATATCAAAAAACTAATGTTTACCCCAGCCTATCTTTTTAAGTAATCTGTGCTCAAGAGGGCTGAAGCGTGGGCAGCAAAGACTGTGCCCATCAACAAGGAGAGGCTTCGACTATGTTTGGAGGGAGAGATTATACCATGCATCCCTGTGATGTTCTACTATTGACTGCTGCAAGTTATTCCCCTCAGCATTCATTTAAGAGAGGGGAAACAAGGCCAAGTACAAGGTGTTGCACTTGGACTGAGGTAATCCCAGGTATTTTTACAGACTGGGAGAATAACTTGAGAGCAGCCCTGCAGAGAAGGACGTGGGGGTCCTGGTAGATGAGAAGCTGGATGTGAGCCAGCAGTGTGCGCTTGAAGCCCTGAAGGCCAACTGTGTTCTGGGCTGCATTAGAAAGGGGGTGGCCAGCATGGAGAGGGAGGTGATTGTCCCCTTCTATTCAGCTCTTGTGAGACCCCATCTGGAGTACTGTGTCAAGACCTGGGGCCCCCAGCACAAGAAAGATGCAGAGCTCTTGGAATGAGACCAGAGGAGGGCAACTAGGATGATCAGAAGGCTAGAGTACCTCTCCTATGAGGAAAGCTTGAGGGAACTGGGCTTGTTTAGCTTGGAGAAGAGAAGGCTCTGACAAGACCTAAGGGAGTGTATAAACAGGAGGGAGAACGACTGTATACGAGGGTGGAAAGTGATAGGTCAAGTAGGAATGGTTTTTAAACAGACAAAGGAGATTTAGGTTAGATATTAGGAGGAAATCTTTCACACAGAGGGTGGTGAAGCACTGGAACAGCTTGCCCAAAGAGGTTGTGGATGCCCCATCCCTGGAGGCATTCAAGGCCAGGCTGGATGTGGCTCTGGGCAGCCTGGTCTAGTGGCTGGCGACCCTGCACATAGCAGGGGGGTTGAAACTCGATGATCATTGTGGTCCTTTTCAACCCAGGCCATTCTATGATTCTACGAAAAAATAAACACGTAATAAATCAAACATGGAGCACAGTAGACTCCTTTCTTCAAATCTGAACTGAGCACCAACAGTTATTCCAAAAGGATATGCTGTTTTAAAAAGCACAGCCAAAAATCTGACTCCACTGGCTCTTTTTCTGGCAGGTACTGTCACTGTCTACATGCCTGAAAATGAATGCTTCAGATGGTGTTTTCCTAGCTAAATTTCGATTCTTTCCTTATGACTCCTCTGCCCCAGATACTGATACAATTACAGCCTAAATTAGAAGAAACAGGAATATCATTAACCCCATGAACTAACAGACCAGAAAGTATTTCTCTTCCCTTTTCTGTAGTGAGAAGAAACCATGATTTATCCAAGATGACAAGTTGATTCACTGAAGCAGGCTGTCTGCGTTGGTATCCTGGACTATCCATGCAGTCTCCTCAGTTTTTCCCTCAAGGATTTCCAATACACTTATATCTCACGCATGCATACAACATGTGAATAACCTCTAAATATAAGAGTCCCTAAGCAGTCATTACCATGATGGACAGTAACGATTTCAAATTAGTTGTTACACGCTGTTGGGCTAAAACACACCTTTGGAGAAGTCCTACAATATCTATGATTGATTCAAAGCTGCATCTGTAAAAGGGAAAACATTAGCACTTCTCTGAATACACACTCACAGAGTACTCCAATAATCACTGTATGTTCAAGTTCACATAGTTATTGCAAATGACTGTTTATTGCACATCTCCAAAAGAGCAGCTTTGAATATACTTTATTGATTAATTCAGAGAGAAAGTTTTAGGCTTACATTTTTGCCTATTATTTCACAGAGTGAAAAAAGTCACTGTTAAGAAAAAGACAATCATACAAGAAAAAGGCAATGTCCAAGACTATTATAGTATTCTATCTTCAATATCAATGTTTCATTGTTCATACTTGAGCAATGAACAACAAGGGGCAACAAAAGATAAGACGTAGCACATCTCTGCTCAGCTTGCTTTTTTTCCCCTAGGTTATATTTAAACCCCCACCTCATATTTTACGAAGTTTGCCACAGAATTAAAAAATAAATCTTTCAGTAATTCTACTGCAATTCTAGCATCTACAACAGCATCAGATACTCCTGTATTAATTCTAATTCAAAAACAAGGAAAAGAATATGTGAAATTATAAAAGAATTAGATACAGTGACTTTCTGTCTTGATGCTATCAAGCAAAAAAGCACAGAAAATTAATATATAATCTCAGTCTCCTCTGGAACACTGCTGATCACACACCTTAGCAATGTATGAGTTTGTTTACACCTTTACCATGTAATGAAAACAATCCTAAGTCATCTTTTTCTAGCTCACACAAAACTAACAATAATCTCATGGTTTTTCAATTTCATCATTAGCTCAACATGATAGCTTTGAAGGAGTTCCTTGAAGGTATTCCTGATTTTTATTTATTTACTTTTTTATTTATGTACTGAGACCGTGCTATAGCCAAAACCAAGATACTATATCACACAATTCCATTTTCCCTCCCTCAACCAGCATTTTTTTTTTTTCCTTTTAGTGGTGATAAGGTAGTGAATGAAGTAGCATCTGCAGAGCAGCTTCTGATATCTACTCATTAGAAACCTATTAGTAGAAATGATCCAGACTTTCAGAACACAGGGCTTTGGGACAGATGTGAAATGATGTACACTGTAGCAGTACAGTGAATGTTACTGCTGCCTTCACTACAGAAAATGTAACGTGCCTGAGGTTCTTATGGAGAATTTCATTAGTAACCAAGGGGAATTTAAAATCTAACAGTCCTCAGTGAGAAATCAGAACTACCGTAAATTATCAGGAGAAAACTGATGGAGCAATATCAATGCATGGCTTCACCTCACACATTAATTCTTCACCTTTACAGATTAAAAGATTTTCAGTTTTTTTTTTTTTTCCCCCTAAGTAAACAGGAAATTAAGAGTCTAATGTTAATTGTTTGTTCTTGTTTACCATCAGCTAATTCACCGTTGCTCAACTTTAGTCTACAAACCAGCAATGAGTTAGGAGAAAGAGATTATAAAGCTAATCCTGTTAAAAAAATAATAATAATTGCATTCAAAGCCATTTAGCTACTAGTAATGTTTATTTCAGTGAAGTAATAAAGAGTTTCCAATTATTGTCTGGAAAAAAAAATAAAGAGTAAAACACTGAATGAGCAAAGTCTAGCATTTATCTTACTTCACTTTTGCCTTTACTGGTAGATACTGATATTCATATGTAAACACAGACTTTTTTTAATATCTCCTAGAGAATATATCTGAAATTCCTAAGCATAATAAAATATAAGTTAGTCCACTGTTAAGAAAGAGAAAATAAAATATAAATCATGAAATAAAGGTCAGGACACTGAATATATAAAGCCTAGTCCCATGCTAGAGTTGAGTGAGAAAAAGTTCCTGGAGGAAACAGTCACAAAAAGGCTAAAGAAAGTTCTAGTTGCTAGATGTACAGATGCTGTACTTCCACTGAAACACATTTACCACCCAATATCCCTTCCTGTCTTATGACTTCGTGCAACTGCATACTTTCTAACCAAACTCATGGAAGGGAAGGAAAAAATGAGGACAGGTGACAAAAATAGAATAAAATATTCTGAAATGCTGATCATACTACAGGTTTCTGAAGACACTTCAATCCCATTCAGATGTGTTGTACAAGAACTGAGAATAACCTCCAAGAAAACTCATCTGAAAACAATAAAAGATGATATCACTCATTCTTTTTGACCAGATCATACTTTTTTGACCAGATTATTGCTGTTCTGATTAATTCAGTTTCTCATAATCAGCAACAAGGCTTAAAGATTTGTTGTAAGATATTCTGACTTCTTCACAAATTTACTCAGAGATCCAAGATACCATATAGTTACAGCTAAATCAGTGGCATATAAACATACCTTTTATTTGCAATTTAGCATGGTTGATTCTGTATGCAAATAAGCCTAAATAAATTAGAACAAACAAATTTTATCAAACAAATAAGTTGGTTTACTATAGAGACACAACAGTAAGTAGGAAAGAAAACTGGGTCAATATTTTATCCCTTTTCACCACACTTACATAAAGGGTAATGAGGTGAGTGAGTGTGCTATACACTTATCTTCACAGAAAAAGGCATTTGGCAATTCACCTTCTAGTCCTCCCATGCCACTGTCTTTCAAATTTCAAGGAAAACCATTTTCATTTATAGCACTTCACGCTCTTCTAGTTTTAATTTATTAGCTTCACATCAAGACCAAAATTTGACTTCACCTATTTAACCCTATTCTCTACATAAGGAGTGGTCTGTCATACAGGAAAAGCAATAATACAGATTAAGTTCCTAGTGATTTCATTCATTTCTAAAGTAAATCAGCAAGATGTTTGTGGCTACAGAGCTAATAGGGATTAATAAAAAGGCACAGAATATCCACCAGAAAGGCAAATGGTTTCATTGTAACTGCTGAGCAATTATATATACATATATATAATATCAGTTAATATGTTAGTAAATGTTAGTATTGTGATACAGTATTTCATAATATAGATTGCAGAATTGCATGCATCTCCTCAGTACTCTCCCTCTACCTTTCTACATTTATCCTTTCCTGTCAATAATATCCACCATTCTGCCATTTCATACTCCATTTATTTAGATCCCTCCACCTCTTATATTCTACTACCAGACTGACTACACACTGCAAAGCTCTTCCTAAATTGATCTCTAAGGCAACTGCTCCTTTTTTTTTCTCTTTCTGAAGACTCATTTTTTTCTTTTTTCTTTCTTTTGATTTCTTTAGAATTTTGAGGATGTATTCTTCCATAGAAAGAAATGTGGGATTAGATTTTCAATTGCAGGAGTAACAGTTGCTTAACACTATGTATACCACACTACCTACTTACTCAGATAACTTACTTACTACTCTGTACTGTATGGAGTACTTACTTAGTATTCTGTCTCCCTGCTGTTCTTACGTTGCTGCTAACACACTTGCATTTAGCCTTAAAATACAGAGTTAACAATAACCTTCTACTGTACAAAGACTGACAAGCATCCAAGATAAGTTAAAGATATGTATTATATGAATCAGTTTCAGTTCAGTAGTTTCGAAAGATCATGCTTAAGAAGAATATTATATACTTAGCCCTAAAAGATCAACACTTGAAAAACAACCAAACTTTAAGGACAAGTTTATACTGTAGAGTTTATTATAAAATAATAACAGAATATGGAAACACCCACCATTTCTGGTGGTCATATTGCCATCTGAAAGCTCATGCCCACTGTAAGTGAAAGCGATCAATACTGTGTCTGAGAGATAATTAGTTTGTTTTGTGCTTTTGAGAATGTCTTGAATGCATTCCTTGTAAGAGTTTTGCCAAAAACACACACTTCCATAGATGGTGCAGAACACTTGCTTAGCAGTAAAATAAGCCGCAAAGCTAATGGAAAAATAATATTATCCTATAACAAAGTAATAGACAGAGGCAAGAAAAGGCCTGAATACACTCAATTTCACTAAGACAACAGCTCCAAAGATGTATTTTTAATGTTCAAGGAACCTTTTTTTTGTCCTATAGTCTTGGGTATGTTCTGTGCAGTAAATAGGAAAAGCAAACAGACAAACAAACAAACAAAAAGTCTTAAAATTCAGTTAGTACAGTCACAACTGTAAGAGTGATGTGTTTGATGGACATGATTCAACAGCCTCTGCTGAATGTTTTCTGGCTATGTAGAATCTGTCATGTGGCCATGACTGAGTTCCTTTTTCCTCATGTAGGCACTTAACACTTTTGTATGTGAAAACATTTAGCTTGAAAACAGACACTCCTGCAGCTAATTTGTTGAATCTACTGAAGGACAGTTATTGTTCATTTTCCTGCTTCTTCATATGCCTTGTTCCACTTAGGAAGTACTTATCAGACACATTTATTACACATATCTTTAGAAATAATGAATAAGTGTGTTGCTTTCGCTACCCTTTTAACCACAGAGTTGAGTGAAAGCAAGCAGAGATCTTGGACAGAGATCCAGTCAGTTACATCCTAGTTTGGACAAAAGATAATGTTAAAAGAATTCAAGATAATGAGAAAACTCAACTAGAGTACAGGCTGATGCACTGGCATCAAGCTGCTTATCCTAGATGCATTCCTCTAGGCAACGTGACATGATAAAGATTACATTTCAAAGATTTATATTTTACAATCTCTCCTCCTCCCCTGAGATTTGGCAGATGGGAGCAGACCTCAACAATATGACTGCTTCCAAGGTAAGGTTTTTGTTCAAAGCTGTGTCAGCAATGACAAGGTCCTCTGGAAGCTTTTCTTAGAGCAAAATTAATCCATTAACCAACATATCATAGCTTCCCCAGGACATGTATCTGCAGATAAGCCACCCTTCCTGTAGTGCATGTCTGCCAAGAAGAACAGGCAACATTGAACAGACAGATCAATAACTGTCATTAAAAATATTTGACCAAATCTTATTGCAAGTCTGATTCTATTAAGTTCCGTGGTATAAAACTATGACTTTGCTAAGAGAGGTGTAATCAATTTTAATCATAAAAAACACTGCAAACATAAAATTAACTTTTTATTTTTGCTGCTTATATATGGACAATAATCTAGTGCCACAGCATAATCACTCTATTCTTTGTATGAAATTATTTCAAGGGAAACATTCTAAAACTGTTATTGAGACTTAATGCAAATTTATTGTAATTTACTTCTCTTCAATTTTTTTCTTTCTCACACACCACCGTATGAATGGTACATTTCAACTACTGGAAACATTCAACTGCCTTGCAAGCTGGAAATCAAAATAACTAGCACAGAGTAGAACAGTTCAGTGCAGATTTTAACAGTGTGAACTGTATCTTGATTAAGAGGTTTCCTATTGGACTATTTCTCAAATCATTTGAGCAAATGGTAAGAGCTACCTCCCTTCCTTTTCATGCAGAACTTTTATTCAGAACTGTATTGGTATTGTCCAGATTGCAAATACATTAGCTACATTCTTTCAATGCTTTGCTTTATAATTTTTTTATAGGGTCTTACCTACTCCTTAAAAATCACTGCATTCTATGACACTGCATGTTAGGCGTGTGAGATTCTCATGGGCATTTATGAGAGGAGTGAATACGATCACAATATCCCTGAAACAGTATATTGACTTGCAGGCAAATGAATCACTTTTTCCCAGGTGAAAAGAGATGTTATAAATACAAATCACTGCTTCAGTGTGGAAAGAAAATTGATTTGGCTGTTGCAAAGCAGTCTGGTTTAGAGTTCAGTTATCTACCATAGCCACACTCCCTGGAAGAAGCTAACAGACAACTATATGCTTAATTGAAAAACAAACTAACAACAACCACGACCACACTCTTACATATAGTTTTCCTTTCCCAGAAAAAGAAACCTCTGGCTTTTGAAATAAAAATAGCTGTTCAACTTCAAGAGTGGATTTCATATATGTTCACTGGCTCTGAAAAATGAGATGATAAGAATTGTGTCAAAAAAGAAAAAGGAAAAAACTAACAAAAGAAAACAAATAAAAATAATAATAAAAAACCATGAAAAGAGGAATACTTCCAGTTACGAAAAGCAGAAATAATAAAATTGTTTATGTGAATATCTGTATATACACATAGCATACATATATAAAGTCAAGTCATGCATAGATGTATGAAATGTGCAAATGTACACATACATACATGTGCTAGATTACCTCCAGAGGTCCTTGCCTGTCCGAATTATTCTATTGTACACAAACACAATGTAACAAAAGCACTGAACAGACAAAAGTTTTTTCCACACTTTTCATCCAGCAGCGCTCAATCAAAACAGCTCTTCCCTAGGGAGCCTTTCAGAATCATTCAAGAATCAAGTAAAGTAGGATTGTATGCCCAACTCCACCAAATATCTTTTAGGTCTTTCCCAGGTCAAGAAAGGAAGAGGAAAACAATAGACACTGTTTACAGACATCACAGAAATGTCTTTATTATACAGCTAGCACATTATCACCACAGCAATGAGGAACTAGCAATGGCTTCTTATTATGCAGGCAAAGGGAAGTTTTAATATTCCAATATTCCTGTACACCACTATTATTAAAAAAAAAAACCCACAAAAAACAAACAAACAAACAAAAAACCACTTAATTAGGAGCAACTACATTTTATATTTTTGCACAGAGGGATTGATAACCACAGTTTCTCCACAGTCTAAGACATTCTATTGGTATATTTGTATATGATAATGACCACCTAAGATAATGTTACAGAAACCCAAACCCTATACCTTTCAAATAACAATCCAGTCCAGATTCCTTTAAGGAGGATAAGTCAAATAGCTATCAGAGTAGGATACTACTGTCACAGAGTATGAGTGAAATCAAAATAACTACAAATAAAGCATGACACAAGCTTCACAAAAGTCAAAGAAGTTGTTTTTCTAATTAAGCAGTTTCAATATGTCTCCAAAAAGTCTTAAAAAACAAACAAACAACAACAAAAAAAAACCCACAATAATTTGATCTTTAGCTTTGAGATAAGTATTTTGAAACAGAAGTCAAAATTTCCTCCAAGTTGCACCATTGTAAATAATCATGAAGTTTTTTTGTGTGTGTGTGTTTTCAATTCTGATTAATAATTAATCATCTTTCCACAACACAATTGTAACAAATTTTGATCACATTTTCAGACAGGCCTGACAGTTCTGACAGTATCATTCACAGAAGACAATACATACAGCTAACTCAGGCAAGAAAACTTACCTTCTGATTTCTTTATCCTCACACTCATAAAAATCTTTTTGAGATCATTAACACTCTCCCATACTCTGAAATGCAGAAGTCTGAAATACTTCACAGCTAGATAAAACCCTGCAGTTGAGCAAGGACAGATATCTCAAGGTATTTAAGATGATAAGAGTTTTGTGAAAGGGAAGAAATACAGTTTGGTCCACTCAGGATACAACAAAGATATCTTCACATACTCCAGCTTGGAAAAATCCTACTTAACTTATAAGTTGTAAACTAGCTATTAAAGAAGACTAGAGGCAGTCCAGGCTGTAACAACCATGCCCTGGCTGAATATGTGACCTCAAGGGATACAAGACTGGCAAAGAGCAATCAGGATCTTGAAAATCAGGAGAGAGAATTTCCAGCTGTTCAAGGAATTCTTGGCTGAGATCCCCTAGGAAGTTTTCCTTAGGGAAAAGGGAATGGAACAGAGCTGGCAACACTTTAAGGATGCTCTTCTGAGAGCACAAGAGCTCTCTGTCCCACAGCATCAGAAATAAGAGAACACAAGAAACCAGAATGGCTAAGCAAGGACCTGCTGTTCAAACTGAGATAAGAATGAAACATACAGCAGAGGAAGCAGCAGCACATGGCCTGGGAAGGGTACAAGGACACTGTCTGGACGTGCAGAGATGGGATCAGGAAAGCCAAGGCACAAACAGAACTGAACTTTGCGAGGGAGGTAAAAAGTAACAAAAAGGGATTCTACAGATACACTGGTCAGAAGAAACAGGTCAAGGAGAGTGTACCTCCTCTGATAAATGAGAAAGGAGAAATGGCAACAACAGATACAGAGAAAGCTGCGGTACTAAACAAGTTCTTAGTCTCAAAGTTCACTGGCAGTCAGGCTTCCCACATCTCTCACACCAGTGAACATCCAGGTGGGGAATGGGGTTGCAATATCCCTCTTATTGTAAGCAAAGAGCAAGTCTGAGATCATCTGATGAGGTTGAATTGTACAACTCTATGGGGCCAAATCACGTGTCCTGAAGGAAATGGCTGATGTAGTTGCCAAGCCATTCTCTATCATATTCAGAAAGTCATGGCTGTCAGCTGAAGTTTGCAGTGACTGGATAAAAACAAACATCATTCCCATTTCTTGGAAAGGGAAAAAGGAAGACCCAGAAACTACAGGCCGGTAAGCCTCAGCTCTGTGAATGGAACATAACTTCCTGGAAAATGTTAAGGGACACACAAGATAAGGAGGTAATTCAAGACAGCCAGAAAGGCTTCACCTAGGGCAGATTGTGCTTGACCAATGTGGTGGCCTTTTATGATGGAGTGACAGCATCAGCAGACAGAGAAAGAGCAATTGGTGTCAGCTACCTGAACTTGTGCAAGGCCTTTTGATAGGGTCCCATACCACATTCTTATCTCCAAATTACATAAATATGGATTTGAAGGCTGGACAACAAATCGGTTAGATGGACCTAGCCAGAGGGTTGTTGCCAATGGTTGTATGCCCTTGTGGAGGCTGGTGACAAATGATGTCCATCAGGGATCAGTCTTGGGACTGACGTTCTTCTACGTTTTTAATCAGTGACCTAGACAGTGGGATTGAGTGCACTCTCAGAAAGGTCTATGGCTCCAAGTATTACAAAAACAAGAGAACATTAAACAGTTGTATTGGAAAACAATATATGATCTTACAAAAGTAAGAACCCTTATTTTACTATGATGGTCCATGACATCAGAGAAGGACGTTGGTGGTATGGTGGTAGAAGTTGAAGTTTCCTGCCAATATTCTATTACGTTTTGTTGATATGCAATGAAGGGCAGGGAAGGGGTAGTCTGACAAAATGATGTCTAATATGGAAGTGGGGATGAAGCAAAGGGGTATCACTGAATTCCTCCATGCAGAAAAAAATGGACTAACTAACATTCACTGATGCTTGCTGAACCTTTATGAAAACTAAACTGTGGATGTGAACACAGTGAGGCAGTGGATAGTGTGTTTCAGCGGTAGTGACAGCGACAGTGGATCACCTCTGCTGGTGCATATTTTTATGAGCACGGTATACAGGTTTTGCTCATCACTGGTGACAGTGCATAGGCAGTGCTGATGACTATGCTGAAAAAGAGCATTTTGTAGCTGATAATTTCCTCTATCAGCTAGAGCTATTGTGCTCTTTGTATCTGTTGTGGTTTCTATGGAAGTAATTAGGAGGCATTACTTTCAGAGCAACATATGTAATTTCACCCATCTTTACACCTCAGTTTGAAGGCACTATTCTAATGGCCTTCTTGGACCAAATTCTGACTTAAACATACATAATGCATATAATCCTAGTGTTGCTAGTGACAGTCCCAGCTAGGAAGAATCTTGGCTTTCAAAGAACACATATTTTATATCATCTTTCCACAGCATTATTTTATTTTTTATACATTAAGAAAAAAAAAAAAGAGATTTTCTGAACTAGTAAATACACTGATTCAGTTATACATGTTGTCCACCCTATCTTTATAGGCTATGGATCTCTGTTAACTTCACTATCAGTAATGCATGCTGTCTTAAATACCTCTGAGAGTTGTGGAATAGCAAAAGTACTGCTGTGAAAGCCTTCTGAAGTGTATTTTCAAGGACATACAGCACTATGCAAAGCAGGCAGGAATGAGAGGGCCTTGAACCACAGCAGGTGAAACAAAAAGTCCTAGACAGTTCTCAAATTGATGAAGTAAAAGCAGCAGTAGAGGAAGTAACAAGAAAATATAGAGGAAGTACATTCCACCATATCAGGCTGTAACCATGGACATCTCCATGACTATTTTCAAGATATATAATGATCTCTGTCTGGACAAACTAATAAAATAAATTCCCACTTTTAAACACCCTGATGAGTGGACTCCAGTCAGCAGTTAAAATTCCACCCAGCCACCAACACACCATCCTGCCCCACAGGATAGGGCAAAAAATAGAAGGAAAGCAAGAAGACTTATGGGTGGAGGTAAGGACAGCTAACAGGGAACAAAAAAAAAGCTGTGCACACAAGCAAAGAAAAAAAGGAGTTAATTCACTATTTCCATTAGTAGCAGGATGTCCAGGTGCTTCCTGGGAAGCAGGCACACCATACGCTAAAATTTGCTTGGGAGTATCAATACCATAATTATGAATGTACCTTGTTTCCTTTTCATCTTCCTTTCCATAGGCTTTTATTGCTAAGCACATCATATGGTATAGAACATCCCTTTGACAAATTTGTGTCAGTTTCCTGATTATGATGTCAACTTCTTGCCCACTCTACCCTACCACTTTCTTTGCTTAGAAATAAAATCAAATTTTTCAGAAGACATTTTTTTTTAATATTTAAAATGATAAAAACAATAATCTCAATACCATTTACCTACAGAACACATGATGTATTAAAATAATAGAATCATAGAATCACAAGGTTGGGAAGGACCTGCGAGATCATCTTGTCCAACCATCCTCCCATTATCATTGCTACCACAAGCCACTAAACCATATCTCGTAGCTCCTCATCCAGATGCCTCTTGAACACTGCCAAGGACAGCAACTCCACCACCTCCCTGCGCAGGCCATTCCAGTGCCTGACCACTCTCTGAGAGAAAAAGTTTTTCCTTACGTCTAATCTAAACCTCCTCTGGTACAACTTGTGGCCATTTCCTCAGGTCCTGTTTGCTGCCTGGAAGAAGAGGCTAAACCTCTCCTCAGCACAACCTCCCTTCAGGAAGTTGTACAGTGCAATAATGTCTCCCCTGGGCCTCCTCCAGACTAAACAATCCCAGCTCTCTCAGCTGCTTCTCATAAGATTTGTGGTCCAAACCCCTCACCAGTTTCATTGCCCTTCTCTGGACACATTCCATAAGATTTGTGCTCCAGACCCCCTCACCAGTTTCATTGCCCTTCTCTGGACACATTCCAGAGACTCAATGTCTTTCTTGTAGTGAAATACAAAATACATGTACATACAAAAAATATAAGTATGCAAATATACCAATTACAGAAAGAAATACACACATACATGCTCTCAACCACACAACTATACACAACCACATTCTAATCTCTAAGTACAACAAAATAAGAACTCAAACATAATAATATTTTCTTCTGCAAAATTACTTTGTGGAGAACTGAATTCCTGCAGAACTGACAGGTATGATGCAAGACATTTTTGTAGATATCTTTGGCACTTTGGATTCCATACGAAGAGCAGCAACAAGTTTTTTGTTTGTTTGTTTGTTTTTTTCCAAATATTTTTTAAATACGGATTTAATACAAATTTGGGTATTTAGCTACAAATTAGGTATTTGATACAGATGTCCGATATTTTTTTCTTATTAGTAGTAACCAAATAACTTTGATGCATACACAGTTAGCTTACTAGGTGAAATAGAATCAAAGCTTTCCTGCAGTCTAGGAAAAAAAAAAAAAAGGAAACATAGGAAAACAAGGTTGACACCATACAAAAACTAGCATCAAGATCTCCCAGTGTTTGTACTGTCTGTGAGTAGTTTAATATAAGCTTGCTGTACCAAACTTATGTACTTGTGGTAGGGAATAAATAAAGCTCTGTTGTATTTTACCAAACATAGTTGTATTTTCATTATCTTGCTTTTAGTTCCAGTTAAAGTCAATAACTTTACAATCTCAGTATATTCGGTAACCATCAAACAGTTTTTTTCTATCATAATTTTCCCCATCCAGTGAAAAAACACACTTATGTTGTCAGGACACTTTTCTGAGTTTAAATATATATATTCTACAATACTGCTTAAGTGAGAGAAATGCACTTAAAAGCCAACAGGTTTGTCACGTGTCACCAGCTAATTCTGCAAATCTGAAGACATGCCACTTAGAACTTTTCTTCCATGCAACTTTTTTCTACCAGAGGTCTTATACATGCAAACACAATTGCAAGCTTTCTTCTTTTTCTCCTCCCTTTTCTCAACGAGGATCTGTCTCTCTCCATTAATGTGAGAGGCATATCTATATCTTGGTCATAAAACTAAACGCTACTGAACTACATAAAATAGAATATATACATTACCTTATTATAACTGTGAAAAGAAGGCTTATTACTAGATGCTAGAGATTGATGTCCCTTAGTGATGAAGACAGGACTTCAAACAACTATGCTGCTGGATTTATGAAGAGAAGGTTATTGCAAAACAAAGCCCAATAAATTTCATTTATGCCAAAAGCAGTGGCAAGTTTGAGGAAACTGACACAGGTCTAGTGCCTATCAGCCAACTGTAACTTACTCGGCTAAGGAAAGATTTCCATTTTCTGGCTCAATAACAAATCCTCAAGCAGAAAGGGGCTAGGAGGGTGAGATTTTTTTTCCAATGTACGTAACTTAATGAATGAAGTACTAATTAACATTATGGCATTGATAAATGGAGAGAGAGATTAGGGATGTACTCGATATTCAGGCCTTCCCAGATGGACTGTCAAAGCCACATTAATTCCTATCTCATTGGAGCATCTGCTTCTCCCATAATCCACTGCCCCTTGGTACAAACAACACAAACTGTTGTGACTCAATTCGATTTATAT
This sequence comes from Gallus gallus, assembly GCF_016699485.2. NCBI lineage: Eukaryota > Metazoa > Chordata > Aves > Galliformes > Phasianidae > Gallus > Gallus gallus. The sequence continues at coordinate 97,472,753 of NC_052532.1, forward strand.
CAATCTAATTTCTTTTAATCCAATTTGTATTCCAATCTACTACCTTCTAATCACTTAAATCTTCAGCCTCCATCTGGTAAATTTTCCTCAAAATTAACCGAGCAGATGCCTCTGCAATTGTCTTCCACAGTCAGGCTAATCATGCCCTCACAGTGGCCTACAGAGCACACTGAATAGGTACGTGACTTACAGCATTGCCCTTCTTATTACAAACATGGCGATGCAGGAAGGCCATTTTGTCTATCATTAATTGGTTAATTTGCATAACACTGCCAGGGAAAGATGCCTAGGAAACAAAAGCCAAGAGTAAAAAGCTTCGTGAAGGCAGCATGACATGCTCATCATTTGTCACATGGCCGTTACACTTTGAGCCATCTATTGTTTGAGGTAACAAGTATGGAGGTGGGTTACAGCAAAATATGTAACAAACATCTATGGGCAATATTGGATTGCAGGGGTTCCCTTATTACTGTTATTAAACTTGCAGAGAGCAAGGGAACTGCCCAAAATTTCAAGAAAATTTTATGATACTAAGTAAATTAAAAAATACATTGTTTTGCCAGACTCCAAAAGTTTTCTCTCTCAAGGGAATTAACTTTTGCACATACATAATTAAATACACAAATAGAGCAAGATTTTGTGACTAACAAAAGCTGTAGCTCTTCAGCTTTCCCCAAAACTCTTGCCACAGTAAGGGCCAAAGGCTATATATACTGCTAATAGGACGAGAAAAGGAATAAAGAACATAGGTAACCCTCTTAGCCAAGGACCTAAAGTAAAAGGCAGAAGAACTAGTACTCCTTTAAAATCAATTGCCTTGCTAAGAATATAGTGTTGTTCTTTCCCTTTGATAAAGCCAACGTCATCTTCAGGAAGCCGAAGGTAGGTTCATTACAAAGGACATATCATTATCCATATGTTCACATCATCAAAAACAAAATGTTTCTACATTTATCATTCAAAATCCTAGAAGGCAAAAGCACAAGTATTGAACATGCTGCTCCTGTTTCCAAAGCAACATTAAGTGAAGAAAAAGCAATGAACATTTCAGCAGGTGCTCGAAAATAATAAGGAAAGCACAAGATGAGGGGAGGGAAAAAAAAAAAAAAAAAAAAAAAAGGACCACAGGCTGGGCTAACCGAGGAAACACAAGATGAGTGGGAAAAAGAGAAGGAAAGAAAACTTTCCATGATGCTTACTGAAGTGAGCTGCACCATGAGCTACATTCTCTGCTGGCCTAAAACCACTTTTACATAAAATCAACCATTAAACAACAGCCTCCAGATTCACAGAGAGAACAGTGAGTGCCTTTTTCCCACTCCATCTTCTACATGAAATATATAGCTCTACATTTACCAGAAGAATATCTATCAGAAGTCTGTGGAAGGTTCAGTCTCAAATCATCATCTTGCAGAAATACCCGAGTCATTCAGATTTTCAGTTGCTGAAAGATGGGCTTACTGGGATGTTTCAAGGAGTTTGGTACTGTTTCCCTCTCACACCTCAGTCTTTCACATCTACCCCTGATTAAGAGGTTTCACTTTTCAGCTAACAGTTACCTAGTGAATTTTTCATTACCTGAGGATAGTAAACTGTACAAATATAACATATCCAAGACAGAAGATGCCAGAGAAGGAAAGGGAGAGCATGCTTGGCTAAGGAGGGAGTGGGCAGTCTTCCTTCCCCTCCCACAAGCTGTCACCTCCTTCTGTGCACAACCCCTCTCCCTCATTCCTGCTAAAAACCTTCCTCTGTGTGCCTGCCATGACAGGTGGTCCAGATTTTCACTTAGAAAATCTGTCCACCCTATGTTTGCAACACCTCCCTGCTTAGTATCATCTGTGAATTTAATTAGCATGCAGTTTACCCACTTGTTCAGATTATTAACGAAGATGTTAAACATGACACAACCCAAATACAAAGATCCCTGTGGCAAATCAATTGATGCCTCTCTTTAAACCAGTTTCTTGCTATCTACTGTAAGCCTTTATTTCTAGTCTTCAGCCAATTGTTCATCTACACATTAGCATAGATATCCAAGGAAATTCACCACTTTTTCAGCTAAAAGATTGTGATACACTATACAGTTGAACTATACTTATTTGTCCCAGTCAGTCTTAGTTCTCATCTAATGTATGTGTTGTTTTATCAGTGTAAGTAAGAAAAAGATTATCTGAGATTTGACTATTTATGTCTTCTAAGTCTTTCTTCAGGAAAAAAAAAAACACAAAACAACAACAAACATCAAAAAAAAAAAAAAGAAAACACCACCACCACAGCTCAGTAGTCTCAAAAATTCACCTCAAAACATTTTCACTGAACATAACTGTAAATAACACTTTTGCAGGCTCCCAGTGTCTTTTTCAGCTTACAAGTAGGACAACTCTTGAGCCCCCTTGCTGACTACAGCGACATTTTGTAAAGTGTGACATCCTGATCCTCTTAAGTAATACTGTGATTCAACGGAAGGATATAATAAAAACTAAGTACAATAGATTTCTCCCCATAATCAGAGCTATCTTTAATCAATTCTGACGAAGCATAAATAGATTAAGCAGAGGTTAAAATAAACTTCAGTCTACAAATTCAGTTTACTTTGAAGTAAAACAAATTCAGCTCTTAAACAGAAGCATACTACTTTGACTTCATGACTGACAGCATTCTCACAAACTTCTTTACATAAGGAGTTTACATAAACTCCTGAACATAACTATACATAACATGCTATCATACTATCTGTTCATACAAAGAGATGAACAGGAACATAATTTAATTGAAAGACATTATTTCAACCAATATAGTAATAAACAGAAACCTAGGAGAGACAAAGAGTATACATCACTATGAGAATACTCCAAAATATAATGGAAGTAAGTCCTACATTCCAACACAGTTTTCAAGTCAGCTTGTTCTCAGATAGATCCACACGTATCTCTAAAATGGTAACACGTTCATCAAGATTTTTTTAGACAAAGATCAACTTTATAACAAAAGGCATCTACAAACTCTCAGCTGCACAAAACAATAGTATCATTTTTATTAGCTATTTAAAAAGCACATGACTACATACATACACACAAGATTTGTATTACCAGTGAATAGATAAGCACAAAATGTGATTAATTCTAACATTAATTAAACATTGTTTTTAAGGTCAGTAGAAGCTGGATGAATCATTAATGCAGGCCTCTCCAATGGCTACAGGATAAACCTAACTAACTGCCAGGTAAGACATCTGATTTTACAGATTGTCTCAGATGTTCTGAATCCACTCTATAATCAGTGAAGTATGAGTAGAAGTTTTTTCTTCTACTTCAGATTACTCAAACTGCTGCTTATTTTCAAGACTCAAGTGTCTATCAGGTTTTTGAAGACTGTTACAAGCAAACCTGACTTCCACTCTGAGTGACCATAATCACATTTTTAAACTGTGTGTTTTACAAACCATAAGAGACTTCAAGAGTTGACACTGCTGTGCTCCTAATCAACCTGGCCAAAACATGGCAGATATTCACAAAAAGAAGGGCAGTGTACCTAGTCATTAACAGGAGTCAAAAAACTATGTGGCATCAACGCTACATCTGCTAGCTCCTTTACACCACAGGAACAGTTGGTGTGATGCTCTATAAAGAGCAGAGAGGAATGTAACAAAAGTGTTTGCAGGTGGCAGGGGTCACTGAGGGATACTATAAAAGAAAGAGAGGGTCAAGTTATTATCTAGAATGCATCCACAGGGCACAGTCATCCTTTAAATCAGTTTTTATAATAGCCATGCCTGTATTGATTTAATAATATCTTTATGCTACAGATTTACTAAGCATACTATGGAGAGCTACATCAAAGATCAAGCTGTGAGACCAGGTCTTTTAAGTGTTTTATTAGCCTTGCTTCATATGGTAGAAGTATCTGTCATCTGATCACCATGTGTTTCAACTACAAGTTTTGGGTTGATTTGGTGTTTTTTTGTTTGTTTGTTTTGCTTTGTTTGTTTTTTGAGGCTTCTGAAGAAAATTATTTACTGTAAACCACACAAACATGACAAATGAAATACCTACAGATCAGCAAACATAGCAAGTCTCATAAACACGCACAGAAAAACAGCCCTCTTACCTTGCCCAAACAGTTAGCTGATGCTGATTTATTACTATTAATATCACTGCAGCCACTGCTTACTCAGAGGAAGGAGAAATCAGCACCACACTGTCCATGGGCAGCTGTTCCTAAATCTGGCCTCCTTGCCACTTGCAAATCAGTTGACAAAAACCTATGTGCAGTATACTGGTACTCGCCACTGACTGCCTCTTTCCGCCTCCTCCCTCTCCCCAGGAAAGACAAGGAGGAAGAATTATAGTTCAAAAGGGCACAAACAATAAGGGGTATTTTAAGTGTTAAGGTTAGGTTGTATATTTTGGGGTGGGGGAGCCCGGAGTAAACCTGAAGTTAGAAGTTAACAGTAACCCCGAAAGGAAGTTACTTAATATTCATGGTGACAGAAAAGAAGAAAGGATTAATCGTGTGGAATTAGCATTTTCATTGAGGAGCTTGGTTGAGTCTTGTGTTCTACTTTGAGAGGAAGAGAGCTGCTTCACACCAGTACTTTACATCTCTCATTTATCAAAACACTGCAGCTTGCTTCCAACTATCATTAGCTGATGAATAATGAAAGAGTCCTTTACTTTTGCTTCACATTAATCATGCAGCTCCCTTGGTCTTTCAAAGCTTGAATGTGCGTTCTGAACCTTTTTTTTTTTTTTTTCTTTAAATGCATGTGGGATAAAGAAATGTATTCAATTAAATTTCAATTCTATTGAGGACAAATGGTCTCTATTGAAAGGGCACCACAACGTATTTTCAGCCTATACTCACAGTGTTGTAATGCCACTGTGCACTATTACCTCTCTTAAATTGTGTCATATTTGTTAATTTCAAAGCATACTTTATATTACACAGTAACTGTTAACAAAACATCACTGCAGTTATCTAGCATAGAGAAGAATATTGTAAAAGTTAAATGAAACAACTACAATATGCAAATATTATTAATAATTATTGTTAAAATGTAAAAGTACAAGTTCTGTACCAGTAACGTACATCTTTTAATGTAGCTGCTTTACAGTCACTTGCAAAATTGTTTTTTTTTTTCCTTCAGATATTTTTCTCCAACTCCTCCCTTTCTGTGCCCTGTTCCAAACTTCCCCCATCAGTTATCAAGTACTAGATTTAGTTATCAAGTACTAGGCCTTTTTAATTACATATATAGATAGATAGATAGATCAAAATGCTATTTTTCCCCATAGCAAGTAGCACACTGATTAGTACTGCATCTTGGGGTTCTTAACAGAGTCAGATCTTTCCAGAAATTGAGCCTGTGACACTTGCAATGCCATACGAGACCCTAAGTACATCAACCAATTATGATGATGCTTAAAGAGAGCGGAAAACGAGGCAAATTCACCGTAGTTTTACTAAGCTGCACGAGCAGCTCCCAAGCAGCTGCAGGTGGTCAGGTTACATAATGAAGTACACACACTGACCAAACATTCCATATTTTATTTGTGTAGCTACAGGCGTTGCTCATAGTCAGAAAAATCAACCCATGAAGTTGGGGCTAGAAAAAGAAACAAAATCTCACTCCCTTCCCTTTCTCTCAAAACAATCATGGCAAATTTAACCAATGCTTTGCATACTTCTCCCATTTCTCATACCTTGAAGCATGTTTTTTCACGATCTTCATTTTCTTCAGAGTATGACAGTCCCTTGATCATTGCAATCAAACATTGTTCTTAGTATTAAACACCCAAAATATAGTGCCTAAAATGCGTCATGATATAATGGATTTGTATACATACATAACACTCAATTTAAGAATTACTACCTCTTTCACTACCTATTAAGCATTTTTATCCACTAGCTACAAAGTGGCATCCAGCTTTGTTCAGTTCACTTTAAAATGACTTTCATAGCAGATACTTACTCTTACATTACCTGACAAAAGGTTCCACGCTGAATACAAGACTAAAATTTCATGTGTAATTCCAGTTCACCTAAGATCTGATTTTCTACCCTACGTTGGTGTAAAATTATCCATTTAAGATTATCTCTAAAAAGAACATTCTCATCCAAACCACATTCACACATATCTAACATTAGTCTTTGCTTCTTACTGCTGTTGTTACCCAAAGGAAGTGATATAATCATAGCTTGCAGAACATGCTCTTTCAAAGAAAAACTGATAACTGTGATTTTCAAAGGCTATGTTAAAATGTAAAAGGTAAAACTGTGCCCTAAAATTGCACTTTTTTTTTTTGTTGTTAGATGGAGAAACAAACAAGTATTTTATGTTCCTCAGTAATCAAAGTATCATTTGTCTTCTGCTATAGAAATGTAACTTCCTTGATATTTTACTTTGCTTTTGAGTTCTTGGAAGTATTTTCACACTCAAACAGGCATTAGATATAGTTTTCATTAATCTTTTTGTTCAAGCTTGACATTTGCTCACAAAGTGTTGAAAAAGAATAGTATTAAATTTTTATGTTTCTTACATAGCACCATATGCATCTTGCATGCAGATTTGCCATCGGATGGATCAAAATAATAAGAAATCTTGTCACATCCAAACAGGAAATCATATACAAGGATAGCTAAACACAGTAGGAGTTACACAATAGTGTCCTCTATTTCTGTCATCACTTTGTTCTCCCAGTGGATGGCAAGACACTTTCTTGGATACTAGGCTGATCAAATTCTTTTCAAACCAAATTCATTTTGTCAGGGTACATATGCCACTCCAGCACACATATACAGTCACACATGTTCCCGAACACATGACATATGAGTTGAACTCCACATTCTGTCATCAGCCTGCTATGTAACAGGTAGTTCAATCACCTTTTATCTCATTTTTTTTTTTCTATTTTTAAAATGCAGATGTTGTTTGCAAAATATTTTCCCACCTACTCATGAAACCTGTATGCAATAAATAGTATTTTCATCTTAATAAGGTACCTTCCAGCATACCCTGCATGCACAGATGGCTTAGAACAATTTGTGGCTGATACTACTCTATTCCTACTATGCCACTGCACAGTCACAGCTAATATTCAGCTATGAGCTCTTAATCTATTGTATTTGATCTTTACCCTCTCAGAATGACTGGAAGCTTTGCATTTCTAGAGCCATGGAGATGCCATTTCACTTCACCAGGATTTGTTTCTAACATTACCATAGTCACAAAATAAAAAAAATAAGGTTTCATAATTTCAAAATAATTTTACACATATTCCGTGGAAATTCCCACACTACTAGTTTTTATTACTGCAATACCATAAACAACTAGTACCTTCTAAAATTAAAAACAAAACAAAAACATACAACTGTCTATTCATCATCTTTTTTTTTATATTATTTATACACATACATAGACAAAATGCACATTTCCTCACTGGTTGAAAAAGATTTTCTGTTTCCTAAAAGGCCAAAAGGAGATTAGCAGCCAAGGTGCTTTCCACAGAATACCGATCAGGCCTTTATTCTTTGTTGTAAACACAGTTGTTGCAATATGAGATGTTACATCTTCCCTGTATACTGGAATCACAGAATCATATAATCGTTTGGGTTAGATGGGATCTTAAAGATCACCTTAGTTCCAACTCATCAGCTGTGGGCAGGGATGCATCCTACTGATGTGTCCCTACAGGACATCCTACAGGACTAGGCTGATCAGCCTGGCCTTGAACATCTTCAGGGTCAGGGCACCCACAGCTTCTCTGGGTAACCTGCTCCAGTGCCTCACCATTCTCATAATAAAGAATATCTTCCTTATATCTAATCTAAAAATCCCTCTTTTAGTTTAAAACTATTCTCATTTGTCCTACCACCACTTACCCTTGTAAAAATCCCTCTCCATCTTTCTTGCAAGCCCTACAAGTTCTCTCCAGAACCTTCTCTTCTCAAGGCTGAACAATCCCAACCTTTTCAGCTTGAGATACTAGAAAGATCATCAGCAGTATCCATAATGAAGTATGCGTGGAAACTGCAATATATATTTACTTATAGGATAATACAGTGGCTTATGATCTTTTTCTGAAAAATCAAATGCTGCGTTACCACCTGCATGCTATTCCTCAAATAAAATGATCACCTAATTAAGTTTGAATCATCCTTGACATTAAACAAGTTGATTTAAAAAAAAAAAAAAAGACTGTCAGCAGAGATGACCCTTTAGAGAAAGGTAATGCCCAGCAAATGCACCGGTTGTGCAGCAAACACACCAGTATGCCACAGAAGTTGAAGTAAAGCACTGCTTATATAGTAAAATCCTTTTTAATGGTAAAATGAAAACAGCCATTTGACAGAATATAATAGCCAAAAGAAAGCTATTATAAGTTTTATGTAGAATGTCATTTTTCACACACACAAAAAGCATGTGATTAGATTTCTTTCAAACTGAACCCTCATCACTGCTGATCTAACTCTTGACTAACAAGACTGAAGTTGGAAGGCTTACACCTATAGCCATGGTCTGCATTTGAAACATTACAAGACAGTCTCTTACGCTGCTTTTTTTGTTCATTCTCCTTTCCCTTAACATCCCTACAATCCTTCTGCACCCCTCAAAAAGCTCTATAGTTCCCACTTCTCTGCCCACGTCAGCACCAACCTTTTCTTCTTCGTAATCTGTTCAGTGGGCAAGATGCACTCACAACAAAATCATGGGCTGATTTTTCTAACTTCCATACAAATGATGAACCCACTTTAAGAGATTATGTTCATCTCTGACGAAATCTTACTAGCCAGCAAAATAGGCATGTAAACGCTCTACATGAGCCCACTCCATCAGTATTAAACAATATTTATTTATAAAATTGCATAAAGTGTGTATTTTCAACTAGAAAATAATTTAAAAAACAATCACACCTTTGATGATATTTGAGCTATCAGGTCTATGCGTCTCTGCATGAGAGTCTTTTATAGACTTGGAACTGATCTTACAGAGAACATTTTAGTGAATCCAGGCTCTCACTTCTTACATTGGAAGCGTAACTGTGAACTATATAAGCTACTACTTTGTTGATTACTTTTAACAGCCAATAAACAACAACAATAATTAGAAAAATGTTACTGCTGCAACAGTCAAATAAGGAGCAACTGGATTGCAGTTCAGTGCTTGTTTCAACCATTTTCAACTCACTGATTGCCTCAAGGAACTTCAACTGCTGCTGCACCTACAAGATCAATGCTACTAATTGTGAGGAAAATTATTCTGGACAGCACAGACCCTCCTATTAATGATGCCTGCCAGAAGAAAGTCAGTTTATCAACTACCCTAAAGGTTAACATCAAAATCAAATGCAATAACCTCAAATGATTATATTACTAAGTTTGCAGGCAACATTACTATGGCAGTGAAAAAAAGGTAATAATTCAGAATTGCCTGCATTTTTAAACTTATTTTGGTTTTCTGTTTAAGAGGTGCCAAATTTATTCTTGGTATTTGATATTCTTTGATTTAACGACAGCAACAACAACAAACAAACAAAAACCCCACAATATCTATAGTGATTCCTTCAGATTTGTCAGTAGTCTTTACTAACACCAGGCAAGAGAAATGATCTACAGACAGCTATCAGCAAATACTACAGAAAATGGTTTGTTGGAATGATTTTGTTGCTTCTACTCAGAAAGACATCAAAAAGCAAAGCGGAAATCATTTGGGGGTTAAAAAAAACAGTTGGCTAAATTTGCAGAAGAAATTAATCACTAAGACATCACCTCAGGAAGTCAATAAGCCACAAACACTTAGAAGCTGAGAATTATTTAAATATCCAAAATGCATTGTTTATCTACAATGAGACAAAATAAAAGTGGATAGATTGGTATGATCCAGTTTGGCTTAATGAACTTTTTGAATTTAGTCATCCACATTAACAGCTGCGAACTTTCATCATTTTGAAGTAATTTGAAAGCTACAAAAGAAATGTCTATCTGTAATTTTCTGCCAACGTTTTATGAGAACAGTATGAATAATTTGTGAAACCAAAGTGACAGAGTAAATATATTGAAAGGCTAAAATAGACTTATTTTTGAATGACGTTATGTTCCGACTAGTTCTTAGTATGATATAAACTCAGAGAGATCATAGTCTGGTTGTCAAAGTAATAGCTTTATCATTCTTTGTATGAAAACTACTTCTTAATTGACTGTTCATTTTTATCTTGGATCCAATTAAAACAATATTCTCTGTTACAAATAAAATCTTTCTATTTCCTACAAGTAAAGTAGAACGCCTCACTCAGTCACTCTACTATATATGTAGGTGTGCATATATAAACATATTAAAAAAATATATGTTTTAGAAAGCATAAAAATTACCTTATGCTCTATTAACCAAAATTGGCCTGTTCCACCTAGAAGAGCAAATCAAATATTGCTTAAAATCCACTAGCAGCCTCTGCAACTAGATGCATTTGAAATGTAGATCAACGTGGCTTGCCTTGTTACAAAAATCTGCAGCTGATATGACTAGAAAGCAAGGGAAGGGATCAGAGGCAACAAGCACAGTTGTTTTTTTTATGTGTTTTACTTATTTATTTATTAAATTTCTGATATCTTTTTGATCTCTTCCTACAAAGTTTGTGTTCTGATAAGACCAAAAGGCTTTCAGGGAAGAAAAAAAAAAAAAAAAGCATGTTAATGAAGGAGGTCTACCAGTTCTGTGCACCTCCCAACTAAAATTAGAGAAGCCAGCACTCAGAAACAGACTGACCACACTGTTAACTGTCACCAAGCCTTCTTGAGGTTTAGTGGGAATTTTTACTTTTCCTACTTGGACTTCACAGCTGGCCTCCAACACAGGAAGGTAACTGGTTGTTTACAGAACAGAAACAAAGCAGGAGTACACAATCAATCAAATAAGCAAATAAGCAAACATGTAAAACAAACAAATTCACATACTGAAATACTACTCCCCAGTTTGAGCTAAAAAAAGCCTAAGAAAAATAAGAGTTAGTGCATTTTCCTCCCTTAATTTCACAAAGCTAATTTTCAATCATTTTTGTTTGTTTTAAAGGAAATCACAAAGAAGTTTAGCATTTTAGCATTCTTGGTGTCATCACCTCAAGAATATCATTTATTTACTGTCTCAATAATAGGATCTACCTTGAAGCAAATAAAAATGAAGTAGCAGAACAACTAAATATAGAAGTTGCTACCAGGGCATACAGTTTGCCTGTCATGTCATGTCAACAGACTGCATTTTATTCTGACTTCCAGTTACTGAGAAACTGGCAAACAGCAATAAAAGCTCTATGACAAAATAAGAGAATAGTATCCAATTAGATTTACAACTGAGTATTGTTTAAAAAAAAAAAAGTGTTCAGGACAAGTAGGTAGAATGCTTCCTTGATCAACAACTCACTTTCCTTTCCTTCCGTGTGCCTGCTTAAATGTGACGTCTTCATTAATAAACCCTCTGTGTAAAGTTAATCCCTTTTAGCTACTTAAGGCTTAGACCAGCTCACACCTCCCTTTCCTGCCAACAAATTCTACAGATGATACAGCAAAAGATGAGACGCATGTTCTATTAAAACTGCTTATCTAAGAAAATTTACCACCAAATTCAATCTACTATTACTGGAAATCCCAGTAGCTAGCTAGCATGAATCACAACATAAGAAAATTTATTCCATGCTTTTTTGGTGAGTACAACTGAAGAGGGCTCTTCCACCATGAACACAGATATCTGTTATTGAAAAAGAAGTCCATATTTCCAAGCATATACTTAAACCTGACATCAAATTTCCATATATTCACTCAGATTTAAAACCTGTACAGTAACTTGTTATATTAAATCCTCTATGTACACCTATGTAGTTTTTTCTGATTCCTTTATAGATGTATGTCTGTATGCATTAAAAAAATAAATCAAACATTTCAATGCAATGTATTTTTCAAGTTCTTAGTTTAAAAAGACATCTGATAAACTGATGAAAATTTTACAAATTATTTCTCAAGACCTATTATTTATATAGCCAAAACATGAACATAAGCTATCAACAGGAAGTAATGTTGCAATATCTCCTGAATTTGAGAAGATTGTTCCCTAATGAACTCAGAGATATAAATATAAACAATTTGACAGCTTTCCCTTTTGGAGGTTACTTCTCTTGTTGGTAGCAGAAGAGAAACAAACAGAACTCAATACTACTACCATCTTCCTGATTTTTTTTTTTTTCCCCGAATTCCTGTTACCCCCCCCCCCCCCCAAAATCCCTGCATCAATCTTTTTCTTGTATAAAACTATAGGTTTTGGAGAAGCACTTTCTCCATTTGCTCTAACACAGCACTTAGCACACCATAACCTCAACAGGAACACTGTCTTAGATACCACAAGACAGTCTACATTGGTCAAAATGCAGCCAGGGTTTCCCTCATTGCCTTTACACACTTCAAAACATGCTAGGGGTTGAATCGTGTTTTCAGTCCTTCATTCCCCCATCTCTTCTTCTGCCAGCTAAACCAGGCTCTGAAACTTCAGTTGATCAGATAAAAGGGCAAGAACAGGAAAATAAACAAAAATTCTTTCAGCCAACTGCAGTACAACGCAGATTGTTTTTCCCTTGGAGGAAGGATAGGAAATAAGGATTTTTTTAATTCCTTGAGAGCCTCCTGGGAGGAATGACAAACTCTTTCCTTCACTCAAGTTCAATCTAGCTGTTAGTAGATAATAATGTATTCTACATTAATTTGTGTCATTAATTTGTATTCCTTTCCATATCTTCTTCCAGAGTCTTCAAAAGACTATTGTTGAAATCCTAGGCTACCTATCACTAGCGAATGACAAATTAAGCTACTTTAATGTCTCTGAGCCTTTGAATTCCTACAAGATCTAAGAAAATAAGGTCTCCATCTCACTATCATTTACTTTGTCTTTACTCTTAAGTGTTTTGGTTTTGAATTAAAAAGATAAGCTGCATCACTTAAACCATCCTTGATAGTCTTTCAACAATGGGTTATTAACAGGGGCAGAAGCAGATTTTTTTTCCTCAGACCAAACAATGACATTTACACTGACCTAGAAGGAACATACTCCTAAGCAGTAAGAAATAGTTCACTTCCAATGCCAACTCAGTCCTAAGAGAATGCCAATTATGCCAAGTCTGCAAAAACAGATGTATGGTGATTTTGTAGCATGGACTACATTACACCAGGGAAAAGCTAAAACCATTCATCTCAATTAACTTAGGATCCAGGGCCTAATTTAAACTATTGCCTTGGAGGTGAAAGGCCATCATTTTGTCCAACAATCTACTAGTACCTCTTGTAATAAATGTAAACCTTCTCTTAATATTTAAGATCTCTTTCAAACTATATTTTTATCAACCCAAAGACTGTACACATTCTCTGTCAGGTATTAAAAAAAAACCCACAAACTTCTGTTTTGGACTACTGAAGTTTAGCCACTGATATGCAGTTTGAAAAGATGGTCAGTTACACTAAAATGGCATAGCCTAAACAGTACAAGACACGACAATCATTGATTGAAATTCTTCAGTTTAGGAGATCATTTCTGGCTTACAAATAATGTCAGTAACCAACACCAGATTGCCACTTCACTTTTAAAGGTTGTTCAAGTGTTGCTCAAATTAATAGGCACTTTGAAATACATATACAAGAATAAAATAATAAAGGAAGGATCTCTATGAAACCATAGTTTGTGCTATCTCAACTGTATCAGCATGTCGATCACCAGGCACACAGCACACAAGACCATCCACACAGTTCTGACAGTTCAGAGCACACACTGGCACTCAGTCTGATCAACAGCCCATCAGTACTTAAAAAGAGCCTACAAGAAAGACAGGGAGATACTGTTTACCAGAGTACCTAGTAATAAGACAAGGGGTTTATGGCTTTAAACTACAAGACAATAGATTCAGATTACCTTCTTTGCTCTGCCCTCGGGAGACCCCATCTGGGGTACTGTGTCTAGGACTGGGGCCCCCAGCATAAGAAAGATGCAGAGCTGATGTAACAGATCCAGAGAAGGGCACAAAGATTATCAGAGTACCTCTCCCACGAAGAAAGGCTGAGGGAGCTGGGCTTGTTCAGCCTAGGTAAGAGAAGGCCATGAGGAGACCTCACTGAGGTCTTCCAATAATTACAGAGAATTAATGAGCAAGAGGGAGATCAACTTTTTTTTTTTTTTTTTTTTTTTTTAAACAAAAAGACGGGACAAGGGAGAATGGTTTTAAACTAAAAGGAGGGAGATTTACATAATAGGAGGAAACTGGCACAGGCTGCCCAGTTAAGCTGTGGGTGACCCATCTCTGGAGGCACTCATCCAGGTGGGGTGGGGTCCTGGGCAGCCTGAGCTGGGGGTGGGCAGCCTTGCTCTTGGCAGAAAGTTTGAACTAGATGACCTTCCAGCCTGAGCCATTCTATGATTCTGTGATGATAGTAAACCAACTTAAACCATTTTACTATTACCAGGAAACAGTTCATGAAGAATAAACATAAAATAATGTAATCTGTCACCTCTACTTTTATCCCCAGAGGTCTTTTCATGAATGCAATGCAAGTAAGACCTAAATCTATTTCCTTTATAGCTGATATTTTCAGTGATGATTTTGAGATGTAGTACCTACAGATATATATATTTCAGGGGGGTGGGATGCACTTTATATTTTTACTACATATTCATCTCCAGAATGTGAACAGGCTATATCTGTATACCTAAGCATACGATTCTAGTCTTGGTACAAATGTTAAGACTTGTACCTTGTAGTTATCAATATAAAAAAGTTAAAAAAAAAAAAAGAGAAAGGGGGAATTTTCAGAAATAATATTTGAGTTGAAAATAAATACATTCATTAATCTTTCCTCTTACATGGACCATTGGTGTTCTGCAGCTTCTATCACAAAGGTAGTTACACTATGAATCTCTCCATTTATGCGACCTATTAAAAGTCTATAGCTCAAACAATCAGCAACTGATTTGTTCCCCTCTGTTTTTACTATTTGTTAATAACCTTCCTTGTATAAATTTCCTATTCATATCATAAAGAAATCTCACCAAGTCTAAACATTCTGAATTGTACCATACTGAACTTGTTAAGAAGCGCTTCTCACTTACCTCCAAAGCATCTCATTGAAGTGAGCAAAAAATGGCAGATGGCAGGAATATTATGTTTTAACAATATTTCCCTAAAAGTTTGAAATATTTGGTTCATGAAAACAAAAGTCATGGTTCCAGACAGACAGACCTTTCATTGTTGTCTTTCTCATTTTGTTAAGGGAAGCATACAGAAGCTGTAAGCATTGATCCTTCACTGATAAGGAGAAAGAGGAAAAAGAGCTAGTGATGCTTACATTATCTCAGGTACATCTTCCACGAACTCTTAAACACTTTGGTGGACTAATCTCATATCTCATTTTTGCCATATTTACTGGCAGCATTCAATAAATATAAAAATCCTTACAAAGCAAAATCTCTTCCATTAGTGGAAAAGAAAAATAAAAAAGTTAGACCTACTTTTAATGATGTTACTAAAACCATACCAGTGTTTTTGCTTATTTGGACATATATGGAAGACAGTAAAAGAAGATAACAATATGCCTGCATGATGTGTAATTTTTAATTCTTCCTTACTTCATGAAGTCGATTTAGGTCAAACAATACCTACTACCAGTTATTGTTATTAGTATTTTTTATACTTTTCTGTAGTCCAGTTTTTTCTACAGACAGACAGTATTAGCCAGTATGCTGGAAAAATGCTTATACTCCATCTACAGAATTTATTCCATTAAAATACAGAAGAAACATCTTTAATCATTTGTTTTGACAATTTATCTATTTGTTCCAACATTTAGACACTATTAAAATATTTTAACAAAAACATGCATTCTTTTCCTCAAAATAATCTATGCTGCGAATATCTTCCAAGCAATTTTGAGGTCTGTTAACAATAGCTTTATTTGCCATTTAAAGATTGCAAAAATAACTGCACATAAACATAATATGCAGTGTATATTTATAGCTCTCTACAAGGCAGTTTTACCAAGAGTATATCCAGTTGAATTATTGGCTGATTTATTTCTTTGGCTTACAATATTCAATTAGGTGTTATTTATATCACGTGCATATGAAATCAATTATTATCAAGTTGTTTTTTTTTTTTTTTTAATAAACTATAATATATGCAAACCACATCTGATGTGAAAAGCCTAGTGAACATTCAACATAGATTACTGATGATTATATTTCCTCTCCAGATAGTCAGTGTACAGGCTGAACATTTTTGCGCCCACTATTCTTGTTTTGTGTTTCAATTTCTCCATAGAAGTTTCACTTCCAAAGAAACCTTTTCAAAATGCTCTAGCTTGGGAAGTCTTAAGTTAGGTTACTAGCTAGTAACATACTATCATCTTCCTAAAGCAGATGAAAGAATTACGACCCTGTGAAGCTCAGATGAGAAAAGATAGACAAGAATTTTGTTTGGACAAGAGACTACTAGCACTCAAAACACTGTAGGATGTGGTATTAGTGATTCATTAGGTAACATGCCTCCAGCTGAGTTAATATCAAAACTAACCTTTTCTACATTTTCTCTCCCCAGCTTAACATATCACACTTATTAGATGTGAAAACACTGCCTGTATGTTAATTTTCAAAGGTGTTGAGGGGGGGGGTAAAAAAAAGAAAAAAAAAAGTAGATATAATGAATCTATCACTGCAAAGACATTAATCTTGAGAATTATCTATCTCTTAAGAATCAATCCATCTTCCTCTTAAACTTACCATAGAATTCTCCCGCACACAGTACTCCAAATCATGACTCAGAACAAGGGTATTCTGGACATACAAGAAAAAACACTGGTCTTGATTATACTTGCTAAAATATTACCCACCTATAGTTTCCACAGCAGCATAAGTTTCGCAGTGCAAGTAATACACAAGTAGCACGCTAAGTTAACGCTTCAGCTCCCAGTTCTTGTATGCTCCACCCTCTTCCCTACATTGACATGACTGCAAAATGTATCAGGTGGGCAAAAATCATCCCTTCAGTGGCTTTCCCAGGCACTGGGAATCTTGGTGATTTCCCATCAGACAGAAATAGCAGTATACCACATTAACAGGAATATCATGGGATTAACATGATGTAGCCTTTAACTTAGTTTGACCTAGATTTTGATGACAGTATGTATAATGAAATACAGACCTGTACCCTTAAAATACATGATTATACTACCTCAAAAGATGCCAAATGTATCACAGTAGATTGCAGAAGAGACCAACCCTTGCATACCATGTTTTTTTTTTTGTTTGTTTGTTTTTTAAATCCCCTTTGAAGTACTGCTAATTCCCATACTGTTCTTTATTCAATTGGAGCCAGAATTTATTTCATTCTTGTCACTACTCTGGAAATACAACTCAAACCAGCAAGAATCCTGTTCAAAAACACAAAGAGGCATGAAAGTAATTTGTATGTCAAACAATGCATCTGCCTTTCTACTTTGCCAGCTTCTAACAAACCAAAAATGGTAAGTCTATACAGATACAGCTGAAGGTGATCTTCATAACTCAACAGCAAGACATCATTTGTAGATGAAATAATGTAGTTTTTATGAATTCATAGACATCTTTTTCAAGCTGCTGTCCACGCTGTTTACTACTGAAGTGTGCCATGCATCCTGGCTGACTGGTGGTTGTCTAATGGATAGAGTGCAGGTGAACCCTTCTGCATCTGCGAACCTCCTGATCATAGCTCTGGGTTTAGTTTTAAGTCATTCAGGGGTTAAGAGACTGACTGAAAAACAAACTTCCTTCTTCACATTTGCTTCCTATACACCAAACACCAAGCGCCCCAAAAACAAAACTGTGGCACCTCTAACACTGATGACAGAATTCCCAGCAGCTTCTGTTGAGTCAGGATTTCATACATAAGTTACAAGTCATAATCACCATGAAAATAACTGCATTTGCTTTTCAATACAACTAGGATCAACTGTGAATTAGGAGAAAAATAATAATAATAATAAATATAAACTTTCACAAAAAACATTTCAATTACTAGGTTAGAAGGCTTGTCTCTTAAGAATCCTCTTAAGACTGAGTGCCTCCTATGCAACAGACTGTATTTATATTTTATTACGTGTAATATTGTATTAATATACTATATAGAAATTATCTATACGTAATAGAAATTAAGAAATAGAAACAGAAATAATACCAATGATTTCAACAGCAGTGTGAACACAATTATTTCTCTGAATGGCTTATTCAGAGCCAACACCCCAGTTTATATTTACTTATATTAAAAAAAATAATTAAAAAAAAAAGGTCCATTCGTAACTTTGCAGAATGCTCATCTACCTAAAAAAATAGGAAATCTTATAAGCCACTTATAAAAATGATTATCTGTAACTCTTTGTACTAGAGGAGAGGATTCTCCATGACAGTGATCCTATGTGCTTCTACACTCAAAGATAGACTCGAGATATGGTTAAATTACTTATGCTCAGGACAGCACCATTTTCCAACTTCATGTAAGATTGGTTTACACCTATAAAATCCTTCTAAAAAGAAATAATAATAATTTTCTGCCGATACTTGTTAGAGCTGGCATAAGATTGTGCCTCCATAAAACGCTATCTACGCACAAAGAACTCAAAAATCTTGCCAAAGAACAAATTTTCTAATACTTGTTTCTCCATCACTAACAACGCTCCCTAATCCCAACTTTTTATTCCAGTCCTTTCCTTTTTAATGGTCAAGCATCATGATGAAAAAAAAAAAAGCAATCTAAATCAACCAGAAAAGAATGTAACAGAAATAGTAAAGGGACGGAAAATAAACTAAAACAGTTGACAAGAAAACAAGATAGAAGTCTTCAACTATGAAACATAAGGAAGAAAGCTAGAGGAATGAAATATTAAACAAGGATAAAAGTAGCAGACAAGTAGCACAGGAAAGGAAAATTTGCACAATAGTACATTTTTCTCCACGGCCAGAAATTTCAGCTACAGCCACTTCCATATAAAATTAAGGTGCCTCTCCCGTTTTCTGGCCTATGCAGGGGGAAGACTTCTAGAACCACACATCCAAATGCAAATGCAGTGAAGGGCTTTCACATTTGAAATTTGCCATAAAAGCCTTTCTTATAGCAAAATCTAGGAAATAGAATCAACAGGAGTAGAGGAAAGGAAAAGAAAAGTCTGAAATTGCCATTATCATATGACAGGAAAAGCGTATATAAACCTTCCTTTTTTCCTTACTTCCTCCCCAGTTCAACACTGTGGCTATAGCTGATCTTTTCAGTTAAAGATATATACTCCTATAATTGAAAGAAGATTCCTCCACAAATGAATATGGCTCTGTCAGACCAGTTTTATGAAGAAATTATGCTTCACTTGATGCACTAAGCTTATTAATGAAGCAAAGTGTGAACAGGAAGGATAGACAATTGAATGTCAGTATGTAACAATAGTTTTCCGCCAATTTCAGACAAGACCAGGTCCCTTCTTTCTTGTCACCTTCCTTAGAATATTTAGACTCCCAGGAACACATAGCAGGGGACAGAGTGAAAATTAAAAATAAATAAATAAATAAATAAATGAGGAAGGACAGGCATAGCTCAACCTGTTTGACTGCTCCCCAGTCAACTGTCTGAGACTACTGCCCCAAATTCAACTGTGTTGAATAACCCTCCACACTTCTTCTCCAGGAAATGAGGTGGGACAGAGGAAGGAAAATTGTTACTAGGGGACAGATTCATGGTTCATAATTCTACCATTTTTGTCCTCGTGGACCTCAGAAGTTCCCTTGCATTAAATGGAAGATAAAGAGATGCAGCAGTAACATCAGTTTGTTACCTCTCTGTGTTCCACCATCAGTGCTGACACACATCACACATCATGAACCAAGATCTTAGAGGCTAAATCTCACTCACCTTTCTGCTACATGTTCCTGAGTAATAGTGGGCATATCATTTATATCAATACGCTAGTAGTCGAAACAAATTTTAACCAATACCTACAAGCAATGACAAAAATGTTTCTGTTTTCCCATCCAGTATTCAGCAGGAAGAAGGACAACAACACTTTTGGACTAACACTGAAGAATGACTAAGGCAACATTTGCTGTAATTTATGAGGGAAATTTGCTCTCAGCAATCACTGCTTTCATGGAAGTAACCAAAGATTCTGTGGTACTGATAGTATTTAAATCACTCCTAAATTCTGGGTGGATCAGGAAGAAAAACAAAACCAAACCAAACCAAAAACCAACTCACAGTACATGTCCCACTGTCAGCAGACAGCAAGATATAACAAGATCCCTGCAATTTAACTTACATCTCTTCCATCTTCATTTTTCCCCAGGGACACATTCAGCCTTGATCTAAATAGACACAGATACCATTAAACTACACTGGGACTCAATCCAGTAATGCCAGGCTACCCAATAACCTCAGAAATATGGATGAAACCTGTTTTGTTCAAATGCGAGTAACAAATCGGCAGAAGTTGCTGCTCTATTTTTCCAATTACATCATCATCGAATTTCTCTATTATCTGCATGTCACTAAATTGAGTCAATGGGATCTTCTAAATTGGTAATGAGATGCTTAGCCATTCACCACTTATTCCTGTTAAGGAATGATACAGAGAACTGCTCTGTTCGCAGTCATCTGTTTTTACAGCACAAATCACAGTTCTCAGCAGTCACATGTTCTACATCCTCATTCAAAGGACTCACACAAATGATTTCTTCAGCTCTCTTTCTCAATATTAGTTGTTTTAAGACAGTTCTTAAGGATAGGTTTTCATTAAGCACTTGAAAAAAGACTATTGTCTACACATCCATTCTGCAATCAATTTCAAGTGAAATCTCTCACAATTCTCATGATTTTGATCATCTTTATATTGACAATATTATTTAATCTATTCCTCTTGCCAAAACGTCTAGCTACATTAAACCAATTTTAATTGAAAAGGTTTGAAATTAGGCACCTGGTTAAGCAGATTTTTAGCTCATTACTTAGTGAGTGAAGGAGGTGATGACCACGGTCTACAGTTAGTTCAAAAAGTGTAAACTAGTGAACAAATAAAAGGGCTTCATAAACTAAAGTAACACAGTAGTTAACAGTTTTCTTTCTAATTCCAATAACTTTATACAATGTTACTATCTGAATTCTCCTATCATGTTTCAAGAACAGGGTTTAAAGATTGTAAACAATCTCAATATCTAGCACACCAACTGGCAGGAGCACCGTTAAGACCTTCTGAGTACTTTCTAGTCCGAGGAGGAAAAAGAAAGAAGTATAAATCATCCACTTTTAAGAGGAGCTGACTAAAGCTATTCAGTGAATTGGGTATTGCTACTACCATGGATCCATGAACTCTTAAAGTCTCTCCTTTTTTTGTTCCGATGAGTAGACTCTTAACAGCATTTCCTCCCCCCCGCGCCCCACCCTGAATGGTTTTAGAGAGATCAGCTGAAAAGAAACACCATCAGTGAAAACAAAAGTTTTCAAAGAAAAAGTGGGAACAAAGTGGATGTATTAGAGACAACTTGAGATTCATGGCTGTACTGTGCTTTGCCCTTCTCTTTACCTCAATACACTCTTTGGTTTTACTGCGGGGTAAGAGCAGGGCAGCCTACTGCACTTCTCCTAGCAACCAAAAATCACTTAAGGAAAAAAGGCATGTCTCTGCTGAAAGGGAGAACAGAGTAATTTGGGGTCATACAAAGCCAAACATGTTCTTCTACATTTCACCCTAAATTGATGAGTTGTCAAAAACAATTTGGTAAATAATAATAAACAGTTCAGTTTTGCACAGATGCATATATAATTAGACATATTTTTCTTCTTGCCGCACATTTCATTTTCTCTTAATTCTGTGCTCTAACAGTTCCTACCACTGTTTAGTTTTGATTTCACGGACATATACTGTACTCCTCAAAGTTTTCTAAAGTTACTTTCTTTCATTGTAAGTGTGTATATATAGAACTATATATAATTGCACAGCCACACAGATATTTTTACATACACATATTTAGATAGAGAAATAGTTTTAAAGATAGCAGTATAAGACGACAACTTTACCATAGGATCCACTTATCCCAAGCACTGTGATTTTTTTCTGAAATACTGAAACAATAGAAAAAACAGCCTGGTCTCATCCTGTTTGGTAACAAAATAGATGTAATAGATCAAGGGTAAAGTGCAGTAACAGCCTGCAGTGTTTCTGACAGTTGTTTTCTTCCACACAGAAAGTTCTTTGTTTAATAGCTGTTACCTTGATGTAAACTGAATATTTTAGTTAGTCCACTGAATTTCTTTAACATATCATAAAAGTATATACACAATAAATAAATAAATAAAGATAAAAAATCCAGCCAATCTTTCACAACACTTTTGCAATATACCACTTTAAGGCCAGCAAACACCTTAGCTCACTGCATCAAATTACAATCTAGTACTTACTTTCATCCACTCCTAACAAATCTGGATCCTAACAATTTAACAGAAAGGCTTATTTGCCCCACGGATAGGTGATCTATAAATGACATAACAACAATATAAAGTCTACACACACTGCATATAAAGCAACACCAAATTTATAGGGAAACAGCACTATCACATCGAGCATGACAACAGGACTCCGCTCTTGTCTTTACTCTCCATGCTGCCTGACCTCGCCACATGCCTTGAACCCCAACTCCCCTGCTTCTGTATTTCTTCATTCCCTGCTAAAAAACTGTGCAGTCTTGTAATGCATTAAGCTAGGAACTAGGCTACAATCCCTCTCCTCTCAGCTTACAGTGACATCTATCTCCCCAGAAGACTGCTGGAGAAGGACAGTGCTACTGTACACACAGGACCAACAAGCAATTCCAGGTCCTGAGGGGGACACAGTGTTTTGTGTTTTGAGCACAAGATTTCATATGTGAAAAGATAAATTTAAGGATTTTTTTTTAATTTTATTTTATTTTTTTCCTCTCCAGTGAGGGTGGTGAGGCACTGGAACAGGTTACCTAGTGTTACGGTTGACGCCCCGTCCCTGGAGACTTTCAGTGCATCAGGCCCTGGGCAACCTGATTGAGCTGTGGATGTTCCTGTTCATTACAGGGGAGTTGCGCTAGATGGCCGTCAGAGATCCCTTCCAGCTCTAAGGATTCTATGATTCCATGAAATAGAGAATGCCCCTTTCTGTAGCCTCCAATATGAAGTGAAGATACCAAAGAGAAGAGTAAGTTGTCTAGGGAAAAAATATACATTTGAAAAAGAGACATATGCCTCTGACATGATTTCCAAGCAGATCTAGGTCTAAAGGCATTATTATGTCATTTGAATTCTTCATAGTATTGATCTCCAAGAAACTATTATCCATCCTTTATCTGCAGAGTTCTCATCAGGATATACTATAAATCGTTAGGTAAAAATTGATCACTTATTTTGCCAGGATCAAATCATTTGGACTACAAGACATGAAGACTCTGAAAACAGCACAGAATGACAGCTTGAGAAATCATTATTACAGGGTTTGTGCATCATTAAAATACTTCTCATAATCACTTCTTAACTCTTGACATTTTCTCAGCAGTAAAAAAGTACCCCTGGAACACTTGCATGAGCAGTTACTCCATTCAGTTTGAATGAGAAAGAAGTTGATGAATGTTAGTTACCTGACATTTTGGTTTTAAAAGGTTAATTTTTTTCTATCCAGTTTCTCTTGCAGTCAACGGCAAGCAATGAACAGAACTGAAATACATAGTTTATTGTGTTTTACAACTGGCTTCTGGCCATTTATTCTTTGCATTATTTGTCCAACCTTCATTTATGACATGCACATTACAGAGACTCTTCGAGCCTTGGCACACTACACAAAAGCCATACAGACAATGCATAAATATATGTTAAAAGACCACATGCCACAACAGACATTTTGGCTTAAACTTCCAGGTAAATTATTACATGGATACTACTGGTTAGTTTGTGTATTGTTGCTCATGTATTTATTTATGAAGGGTATTATTTTAATAAAATTAAGAGCACATCTTGGCTCCCCTCCATGGCAGCAAAGCAAAGATAAGCTGCAGAGATGGAATTAAAAAGCCATTTCTTACTTCATGAACTTTTGGCTTGGAATTCATATCATTAAATCCACAACTCAGCACAAGCAGTAGCTTTGTTATTGTAGAGGTACTCTGCATTAGTAAAAACAGCATTATAGAACTAGCAAAGAGTAGGTAGGACTGAATCAGCAGTATGGACTTGCACCCTCTATTATTTAGAAGCTATCTCCATGGGAGGATACAGCCAACTTCATATTATAAGAAGCTTGCATTTATAAAGAAGAAATAATGGTTTAAGATGTGTGTCTTACAATAACTCAAGATGTTACCTGCTTTCAAAAGGACTTTTTCATGGAGGACTAAGTAACAAAATTGCTGCAGATTTAAGTGGAACGTAATCATGTCCTAAATTAATGGGGCCTAATTTAATTATCTGATACAATAATGAAAAGCATTTGACAACAGACGATTAATAGTTATTATGTTAAGAAAAGGGTTTGACAGAGGACAACACTGGCAGCTCAGTGTGACTTGTGGACTCATAATTTCAAGAGCAGAGTCCACTGTTTGTATCGTGTAGGAGAAACCCAGCCTGAGAGTAAAGAGAGTGAAACCAAAATCTACATACCAAAAATTATTTTTGCATGCAACTATTTCGAAGAGATTTCATAAATAATAGTCCACATAAACAGTCCTCTAAAAAAAAAAAAAAAAAATCACCCTCAACACCACTGAGGAAATAGAGATTTAATATATGATTCCATACTGTCCTCTGAACCAAACTTTAAAGGAATTTCTGGAATGTATAAGAAACGTGTAGTATAAAAATTCAAGAACACTCAAGTAACACAATAAACTTACATGTAAGAAATGCCTTTTCAGACAGAACCAAAAAAAAAAAAAAAAAAAAAAAAAACCCAAAACATTTACTTGGCAAGAGTAAATACATGCTTTCTTCTGCACAGTAAAATTTCTTCTATACACAAAATAGATTCCCAAAGAAATGTAGAAATGATTAACAGTAAGCTAGTTTCTTGGCAAGAATCAACATCAATATGATTATTAAGTATCCTCTACAAGGTTGGTAGGAAAGGTGGTGAGCCAGATGGCAGCCACAGGAAGAGCAACCTCTGCCACACCAGCTGAGATAACAGATAAAAACTGACAGCAGTGTTCCTTGTAGGTGGTTGAAACAGAATGTACAGAACCTGTTAGCAATCTATTTAACTGAGATCAATATTTGAATAGCAATTCAAAGCTAGCAAATGGCTAAAAAGTCATTGCATACTCTTTAGTAATTTCCACTAAATGGTTCAGCAACGGACAGGGCATGTTCTGAGGTTAGTACTGTGAGACTACTCAGCAATATTACAAAAGAGCAAGTCCCAGAAAAGGAGTCGACTGGACAGACCAGTCAAAGCCTTCACTTTCTCTCACTGAAATTTCTAGTGCATATTATTGACACTGATAACATATCCCCTAAAAATCGACTTAAATCCTTCTGTCTACTTCTTGCTAGCATTGCTACTACTAGCTTGCTTTGCCGCACATTTTCCTCAAGCAACATTAACCTCATCATCCCAGAAAGTTCCCATTGGTAGTATTACTATAGTAAGTGTAACTCATTAAAAAGTTTTAAACACTCTATTCTGCTTTTTCTGAAAGAACTATGTGCTATCAGACCTACTGCTGTGTACCAAGTCAGCAAAGGAACAAAATAAAGTATTTAGACTATCAAATTACTTTGCAAACGTATCCATCTCTGAAGTGCTATGACAGCATTTTCTCATTGCCCGTCTTTTGCACATAAATACATACTGTTGCAGTAACTTAGCAGACAGGAAGTAAGGAAAGAAAAACATTAAGACTAATTCAGCACAACGTTTCATCATGGACATAAATTCCTCCCTACTCAGCAAAGTTTTCAAGCATATCATTAACTTGGAACACATGTTTAAATTCATATTAACTTCACTGAGGTTCTGGATAAGTGATGGAATCATGCACCTAAATGCTCTGCAGAATTGGGTGCTGCAGAAGAACAAGCTAAAGGAAACAGAAACACAAACTCTTCATTTCAACAGAATTTTAATGTATTAAAATGCACATGTTCCACAGAAGTAAAGGTTATCCGACAACAGTGAAACTCACATAAGAGATCAAGACCCTGTCAGCTCAAATACTGATTGAAAGAATATATTCCAGCTTTATAAGTAAGCCATGTTTTCTGATGAGCAACTGAGATCCGTACAAGGCCACAGACATGTACTTTGCTGGTGTGAAGAAATAAAATTAATTTGGGGGGGGGGAGAGAAAACTTTCTAATAGAAAACATGAGACAGAATTCCTGAACCATCATATTAGATGCATACCTTCCATTAAGAAAACAAATGCGTTTGAAAAGAATATTATAACTCTGCTTTTATAAAACTATTCTCATATTCTCACCATCACACCTACAAGACTATTACACTTGCAGTTTTCAAAAGATAATGGCTAAAAGCCATCTCTGACATATAAGGTTGTCATTTCCCTGAAAGCACTGAGAGTCTTCCCTCACTTGGCCCACTTAATCTATTGTCTATGGTAACATCTACACAGTAGCTTTTCTGTTGATATTATTTCTTGCAAGCTTTACTAAAGATAACTAAAATAAAACCACCACCACCAAAAAAAAAACAGACAACCAACCACAAAGCAATGAGAATAAAGTCAACTGACCACTGTGAAAGAAAAATGTAATTGCTTTAATCCTAACCTCTAGTATTTTATTTTATGGTACAGTGTCAAATTTGATATTATTCTTACTGAACAGTAACTACGATCATCAGCTAAAGAAGTTATTCCTTGAACAGACTCCAGGAATATGGGCAGGGCTACAGGAAAATCATAACCCCAGTAAAAATTATGTATCTATACCACGTTTTCTGCCATTTTCATTGAGCTCTGCAAATTTCAGTTCTCATCAAAGCATGGGCAGAATGCTTTAAAAAAAAATTACCATTTTGATCTACACCACTATGTACAATGTAATATCATTTTTAAGTCACTGAGCAAAGTTAATATCATAGAGAAAAGAGTGGCTATCATGCCTCAGATACTGAAGTGTCTTTCTTTGGACCTCGTGCCAAGAAAATTAAATAAATAAAATAATAAAAAAACCACATCAAACCAAACCAAACAAAGAAAACAACAACAAAGCTACCCTCAAAAACAAACAAACAAAAAATGTATTAGAAGGTAAATTTAAACATAGAAAACTGACCAAGGATTTATTAGTCAAGCCGACTTCACCTTTTTTCTTAAAGTATCATGAATAGTGCTGATGTTGATACATATCTTTTCAAAGCAACTGGTGGTATATGTCACCCTAAGGTATAATCATAATTATCACGCTTATAAAGGGACAAAAATACCACATGCCAAGCTTGTATGCCAGTATTTCTCCAAAGCTACTTGTTAGACACTTCAACAATCTGTACTTTGTCATGATGTGCCATCCACAAAATTGGCAGCTTACGTATTTTTGGTGGGGTTTTTTATTTGGCTTAAAAAAAAAAAAGAAAAAGTGTTGTTAACATATGCAAAGTTGACACAGTCTCTGCAACATCTCCCCATGAAAGGGTGGGATCGCATGTATTCTGGGCAGTTTCTTGGCTTTTTTTTTTTTTTTTTTTTTTTTTAATTTCCCCTTAATGGTACAGCTCTACACTACTTACATGCTTCACTTACACCTCCCACCCTTGTCCTATAAGGCTAAAACAGAACAAAGGTTCTACTTGTGCTCCCCATGACAAAAACAGAATAAATTACGTCTTGCTCCTGTCGTTCCAGCAAGCTGGTTAATTGCATTTGTTTCATGTATCACCAAACAGCCTGGTACATTAATTACATTCTGTAACACCAAGCTCCTCTGATTCACTCTGTCACTTTCACTGAGCGCTTTAATTGTCTTCCTTCTAGCTACATACAATTTTAAACACTTACTAATAATTACATTTCTACAGCCCGATGTTTTCAGTTTATATACAAAAATCTCTCTGCTATTGGTGGCCTTGTGAATCAAAATATGTTAAAGTAGGAAAAAAAAATCCCCACAAAATCACAACCAAGTTAACAGATGTAAATGTTCTACTAAAGCCATTCATAGTTCCAGCTTCCTACTGGTTAGCGTGTACATATATTACACACACACACACAAACAAAAAAAGAAAATTATTAATTTTTTATCACTAGACCAAACTGAATGTTAAGCAGTATGGCTTATTATGCAACCAATGTAAAGCTCTACTTGAAGGTCTCCCTCTTCTCGTCTGGTTCCTCACTTGCTGGGGGAGAGGAGGGGCAGAAACACCCAGAGCAGGCTAGCAAACAATAACCCCAGAGTCCTCGCTTAAAGACTGATACGCTAAGTACTGTAAGCAGCAGCTTCCTGGAACAAAGTTTTCTCTATCAGGCAGAAATAGCCAGGGTTCCAGGTATTAGGCTCTTTGCTTAGAGATGCAAATGCTCAATATTAGGAGGGCTGCCAGACATTTGGTCCCAGCACATGTAGTACTGCATGCTGCTGAGATGCTTGCTTCACATCTAGTAGTGCACTTAACGTCTACGCTGCAGTACAGCGCCAGCCCCACTTGGAAAGATATTTTACCCTTGCCCTGGAGTTGCCGCCCTACTAAAGCGTGTAAGTGCTCATTTATATTCATATTATTCCCTCGGCCACTACTTCAACTTGAAAATGGAAGAAACGTTGCAGAGCAAACTCAATGGGGAGATGAAGAAAGAGTGGAGAGAAGGGGGGGAGAAAGAAAGAAAGAAAAAAGAAAGAAAGAAAAAAAAAGAAAAGAAAAAAAGCCTTTCCCTCCAACTCTTCCCGACAACGCTCCCTACGGGCAGCCCGTCACGAAGGGGCGGAGGGTCTCCCCGCCAACTCCCTCCGCCCCTCTGGCCGCGCCGCACCTGCCCGGCCCCGCGGGCACGGGGGGCTGTGCCGTGCTGCGCTCTGATGTGCTCACCGGCGCCCGCTCCGTCCTCCGCCGCCGGCGAAGGAGGTGTTTAGGGACTCTGGAAAGTCGCCAGTTCTCCTCACCTGGCGCAGAGGCACAGCTCACCTATTTATTTCATCAGCAGGCTCTCCCGGCGGAAAGTTTAACAATAGAAGCAGGCGAAGTAATATCGGTTACAAGAGCTCCCCGCCTTTCTTTTTTCCTTCCCGCTTCCCTACCAGCACCTCCTATTAATGAAAGATTTAGCACGGCGATCGCTTCTCTTCCCTACCACCTCAAGCTGATATTCTTCCACTCACAAGCTACTTTTCCATCAAGTTAGCAGAGGGAAAGAACTGCTTATTAGAAACATACATTCCCTTTTCCCCACACCCTACCCCCCGAAATGCCATTTTTATACCAGAAACAAACTTAAGGCTCTGTAACACTAAAGCTCATAATGCCGTCCATGTGCTGTCCCAAATCAAATTCAGCTGGAGGGGAATTCTGGGGAGAAATGGCACATCTAAAATAAGCGAACTTACCGTAGACTTGAAAAAATGCAAATCCAAAGAGCAGGAGTGGCGTCAGCAGACCCATTTTGACATATTAAAAGCAATCCCGATCGTTTTCGAGAGCAATTCCACAGAGATCCAAACAAAAAAAAAAAAAAAAAGAAAAAAAAAAGAAAAAAAAGTATCCAAAGATAGCGAGAGGTAGGTCCAAAAGTTTTCAGTTTCCTAGCAGCCGCTTAAAGCGGAAAGGGAAATCTTGCAATCAAAAGCTGCAGATGGAAAGGTCTTGAATGTGACACTTTTAGATCCATACAGATTAGAGCAGGCAGCGAGCTCCGAAAGCTTCTGCTTAGCACACGCGCTCCTTCCTAAATTACCACCAATCCAGCCCAAGCTGAGGAATTATTCAAGTGTGTCTAAGGCTCTCTTTAGGCTCCATGGCAATCCAAAAGCAAGCTCTTTCTTCGGAAGACAAGGAGAGGCTCTGAGAAAGGACCTGATTCCTAGAAAGTGTTCCGCAAACTTCCTGGCACTTTGCAGGAAAACCATTGGTTTGATTTGGCTATTTTGCTTTCCTCTCCCCTCGTCCTACCCCTTTCTTTTCTCTCTCTCTCTCTCCCCCCCAAATCAGTTCAAGCTGCAGAGTTTCTCACTTAACTTCCATAATAGGAACGCCCAGGCAACGTGCTACAGGAGGGAACGGCTTTCTCAGCATCCCCTCGAAATAAAGCCCTTCTTCCTACACCTCCCTCCTCGCTGAGAACCGGAGCGGAACTGCTGGAGGGCAGCAACTCCGCCGTGGAGCAGCTGCTGCCGTGCAGCGGTGGCGGCGGGCTGCGTGCAGCACAGAGAGGCTGCGGGGACCTCCCGCCGCCGCCGCCGCCGCCTCTCTCCCTCCCGGGCGGCCCCGGCGCCCGCCTCGCCTCGCCTCTCCCCTCCCGCCCCTCCGCCTCCTGCCGCCGCGGACACACCGGCTGGCAGAGAGAGGGAGGAGAATGTGCGCGACTCCCGAGGCTGCCTGGGGAAGGAGGCTGCGGGGTGTGGACTAAAGCGCCGCGCTCCACACCCACGCGTCCCTCTCCGCCCGGGGTAGGGAGATGGGGACGGAGATAGGAGCAGGCTGCCGCGGAGCTGTGAAGCGGGCGTGCTGCCGGCGGGCTCCCCCGGCTCTCCTCCGCACTGGGGTGCCCCTCACCGCACCCCGCCGATCTGGGATGAGCGGTTTCACGACGCTGCTCCCTGACTGCTGCCCGCGCACATTTGGGAGCGAGACCCGCGCGGGGATCTGCCCCGGTGCTGGGGGCGGGGGGGTTCTTTGGAGAAGAGAGGCGGTTGCACACAGATAGGTACAGATGGCTCACGCGTGACCTACAGTGCACGCGGACCCTACGGGGCCGTCGGCTGCGGCACAGTTCCCGGAGCTGGAAAGTTTCGCCCCGGCGGAGCGGCTGAGGGGGGGCGCGCACCCCGCGACACAGGGGGCGCTGCCCCTCTCCCCCTGCACGTACGGTGCGGGCTCGTTAAACGGGGCGTACAATTAAAAACACCGCAGGAACACACAGACAGGAACCCGCAGGAAAGAGCAACGTGAGAGACGCCGGATTGTGGCTGCGGGCGGGGCAGCGGGCGGCAGCTGCCAGCCTCAGCCCACGTGCGGCCAGAGGCGGCCCCGAGGTGACGGTTGGGCCGGCGGTGAGCGCCGCGCGCCGCTCCCGAGCCAGCGGTGAAGCTCGGGCGCCCCCTACTGGCCGCCGGCAGGCAGCAGCCGCTCCCGCGTGCTCCGCGTCGCCTTTTGTTGCGGCGGAGTGTTCCGCCCGCGCGCGGGAGCGGCCAACGGCTGCCGGCGGCGCGTGCCCGGGTGTTGAATAGGGCGGGTTTTGTGACGGCAGGGAGCGAAAGAACGGGGCTGTGGAAGGCAGCGGGGCTGTGCCTGGCGGTGATAAAGAGTGTCCGCTGGAGAGTGGGAAACACGGATAGTTACATGTAACTTTCTGAGAGAAATCTGTTCAAATACACTGGAAGCATCTAGCGAATTTATATACATTAAGGCAGACGCTGAAGTCGAGGATCATTTTAAACAGTGATGGTAGACAGAAAATAACCGGCAATGGCAAATATTTTACCGTTGCCAAAGGTAACAAGTGTGAGGTGTTTATAGTGTTCTAAGAGTGCAAGAAGATTATTCCTCTTTCATACAGAGCCAGAGGACATTTCCAAAGCCTCCCTATGCAAATCAGGGAACAGCGTCCTCCCATACTCACAGTATGCCCTGTAGATAAATATATATTAATATGTCTAAGGACTGCCTTGTGAAGAAGGATATAATTAAAGCTAATTAGGGTAAGGTGATCAAAATGGTACTCTTCACATGCTTGCGAACTGGCAAAATGAGAAAGCCATAAATCACTTACCTAACGGCACTGCGTGTAGCATGAAATATTAAAGAATATTTCCCTTTGTAGTGGACGTTTCAAGGACACTGTTAATGAAAATGCTGACTTGTTTATTACAAAAATTAAAGTTGGAAACCACTGTGAGCTGTTCAGTTCTTTTTCTGCTTCTCAAACAAGTGTAAGACAAATTTAATAACAGCTGGCGTGGACCAGAACACTTTGTAGGTGCGTACAGTCTTCAAAACCCTCAGCTTCAGAGGTACCAGGGAAAGGGTATAATGATGTGCAAGCGCTCCCAGTGAAATCAATGAGCTATTCACTATAGCTGGTACTGTTGATTCATTCAGTTACACAGAAAACCACTTTTCTATGATGAAACACTTTGCAAAACTTTGAAAAAGTTGTTACCAAGTTTAATCATACATTTTTCTATGAATTTTGCCCATATGTATTCCAACGATTTGTTTTCTTGTTTGAGATAGTTAACAGTTGTCTGAAATGGATAAGAGTCTGAAAGAGCTGAGAAACAAGCTTTTGTATTGGTTACTGTTTGTTTTTGTTGGAAAAAAAAAAAAACGGGCTAAGTTTGACTAGTACGAAAAACAAAAGGTCATATGGACATCTGCTGGGGGTTATAGTAGAGGTTTACCCATGTTACAGCTTGCAAGCACATGACATGTCGTCACAGATCAGAGTCACTCTGCTTGGAACAGCACTGGCTTCCATTATGAGATATAGTCCAGATACACAAATTAAAACCATTATGGTTCTTTCTCCTGTCTTTCAGTAACCTCCTATGAGCATGGCCAACAAGACAGATGTTCTTTTCGTGAATAGCAAAGTCTGTGCAAGGGATGTGAATGTGCCAGCTCTTTGTTTTGGCTATGAGCAAACCTGATGAAACACTTATGTAAGATATCAGTATTGGTGCACATGCAGTTCAAAGAGTATTGTTGAGGTGGGACTTTAAAAACAAGGAAATTACAGGATATGATTGCCCTGATTAATATGAAAGGCACTTGTCATAAGAGGCAGGAGTAATTTCACAAAAACAACAGTAAGATTGGACATATGACGGGTAAAAGTAGAGGTTTCATTGCTTCAACATTTTCTTATTTCACACCTTTGATTCCTAGACTCATGTATCTTCATTAAAACATGGGAGATCAGATCCAATGTTTAAAGTTAAGTGTTTTAAGACTAGCACAATTTTCAGGTGAACTCCATCATTTGGAGTATTTTTCTTCTAAACCAATATTGCAATTTCTGACGTTACAAAAACATTTAATATACTCTACTTTCTGGGAGTAGAAACCATGAAATCTTCTTGTTATCCACTTGAAGGCGAGAGGATGAGTTTAGGAGGATCGTATATAATTTATTCCAAATAATAGAGCTACTCATCCAGAGAATTGCTGAAAGTGTCTAGGGATCTTTAATGTCAATTATATATTTGATGCTCGTATGTTTTAAATGTAGGGCACTAATTTAAGTATTTAAGTTAGAGTTTGGTTTTTCTATACTCTGAAGTAGAGTAAAGGCAGCTCCAGAGGAAAATGAAAGCATGTAATATTAGGCAGTCTCAGAAACACACACACACACACACACACACACACACACACACACAGACACACAAAAAAAAAAAAAAAAAAAGGTGGGGGGGGATGCTTAATAAGCAATAAACATCCCAGAGAACATAGACTTTTCTTCCTTTGCCACCAGCAGACACTGTGCTATTCTGTTCTGGGTCATCAGGTTCTGATGTCATCAGACTACTGAATACATGATGAGAGAACAGGATTAATAGCTTTTAATCCTTACAGATCCTGAAATGTGGTTATTTTTTTCTGCTTACAATCAGTGGGGTCTTCCGCACAGAGACAACATGGGAAGGTAACTGAGGAATTCCGTCCAGAAAAAGAAGATACTTCTAAAGAGAATATAAAGCAGTGTTGCTAGATCTCTCTCACTGGAGGACCCTGAAAACTAGTTTTTCTGCTGTCCCTGGCTATCACAGTTTTGACAAACATACTCTCCCAGAACAACTTCCATGTTCTGTGCAGAGGAAATAAAAATGATGGGTTAGAGACATGTGTTTTATTCTCTGTTGCAGGGGTGACTCTTCCAGTGTCAGGGGCCACTTTCTGCTTCCACATTAAAATTCCTGAATTGTGGCATCTGACTTCAGAGTGTTCCTGTGGAAATACCAGTCAAACAACACTAAGAGCCTTGTTTTGAAATGTTCTTACCTTGCTAGCCTGTGCTAGTATACTGCACTTTTTTTTAATGACTAGTATGAATACAGTGCTCACCACACTTACAAGAATGATCTGTAATGTTTTTAAGATAAATATTTTGTAAATTAAATTATTACACTTTTTTTTCTTTTAATATACATCATATGCTCCTTTTAAGTTTTGCAATCACAGCTCATTAAATGTGCAAAAGCTGGTAACAGAAAGATGGTACGGATTCCTGACAATTTTTAAAACAGCCTCACCTAAAATAAATTCCACTTGATTCTTTTATTTTTAACTGAGATTCAGGGTAGGCAATAAAGCACAAATATTTATACTATAGTTAAATGTTACCATGTAAAGATTTTGTAGATAGTACTTTCCATTTCTTCTATAGATGTACTTTTACTGCCCTTAAAAGATACAGTGTCTCTCTTTCACATTGTGCAGGTTGGTCAAAAACTGAAGAAAGCAGAGAAATAATTCATTGCTTAAAAATAAAATAAATTGAAAATGAATTAAACAAATACAGGGTCAGATTTCTTCTTTCTGGGGGGAAGAAGGGCAGTGAAGGGTGAGCCTGTGCAACTGAAAAGAACTGTGCAACTCATGAAAGAACTGGTAATTTTACTACTTGAAAGGTAGGTCTGTGTTTTTCTTTTGATAAGAATAAAAGGATGGCAGCACACAATTTTCTGGGATAACTAGAGCTGAGATTGTAAAGAGCAACAGTATCTTTAAACTAAAGGACTAAGAACAGCACATGTTAGAAATATGTGTGACTTAATATAGTAGTGGCTGAAACTCAAAACATAGAGTGCAAAGAGTCATAATCATCGGCACTAAAAATTGTTTCAGCATTGCTGAGCTCAGTATGAACTTGTATAGTCTTATATAGGACAGTTGGAACCAGACACTTTTTAGAGATTCACGGGAATGAGGAAAGAGGCAGGCCTCTGCAGAATGAAAAGGTTCTAGTTAGATATCAGGTACCTTTTTTTTTTTTTTTTTTTTTTTTTTTTCCATGAGGTCAGTCAAAAAGGTGTCTAAGGGGGGATGTGGAATCACTACCGATGGAAATGCTAAAATCTTAATTAGACATTGCACTGAACTTGCTTTGAGTTGGAGAGTTGGACTAGATGGTGTTGTACTAGATGGTTTTGCATCCAGGTGTGGAGTCCTCAGTATGGGAGAGACATGGACCTGTTGGAGCGTGCCCAGAGGAGGGTCACAAAAATGGTCCAAGGGATGAAACACTGCTCTTACAAGGACAGGTTGAGAGAACTGGGACTGTTCAGCCTGGGGAAGAGAAGCCTGTGGGGAGACCTGAGAGCAGCCTCTCAGTGTTTAAAGAGGGGCTATAAGAAAGAAGGGGACTCTTTAGCAGGGTCCTTGATAGGACAAGGAAAAATGGTTTCTAATTAAAAGAGGGAAGATTTAGATTGACTATAAGGAAAAAGGTTTTTATTATGATAAGAGTAGTTGAGCAGTGGAGCAGGTTCCCCAGAGAGGTGGTGGATATCTGTCCCTGGAGACATCCAAGGTCAGGCTGGATGGGGCTCTGAACAACTTGTTCTAGCTGTAGATGTCCCCATTCATTGCAGAGGAGTTGGACTAGATGACCTTTAAAGGTCCCTTCCAACTCAAACAATTCTGTGATTCTATGATCTCCAGAAGTCTCTTCAGACTGTTTTTTTTTTTTCAGAAGTTCCGTGATTTTATGAATAGCATTACTGTTAATGTTTTAAATATGTGAATGTCCTCTGTTTGACACTGAATATCAAGATCTTTTGGCAGAGAACTATGTACTAAAATGTACAGTAGTCCTCACTTCTCTCATAAAATTATATAAAACTACACACACAAGCTATAAAAAACAGAATAATTGCTTAATTTTTCCTAAGATTTATACCATCTCTGTTGCAGTACTAGAAGCCTTTTTTTTAGTGACTCCTATGTAGACTGAACAATGAATATTACAGGAATAGCTGGCTATTCCTTGCTCTCTTGTGATTATAAACACTTTCCTTTGCAACAGAGTTATCTAAAAATAGTTGTTTTTCTAGCAAGTGTGATAAGTTGCACACCAAACCTATGGCTCTCCCTGCATTGTAGGTTGTAGTGGGGA
The DNA here is from genome assembly GCF_016699485.2 of Gallus gallus. Lineage (NCBI taxonomy): Eukaryota > Metazoa > Chordata > Aves > Galliformes > Phasianidae > Gallus > Gallus gallus. The sequence goes on from NC_052532.1 coordinate 97,509,090, forward strand.
GGTTCGTTATCTGCAACAAGACCCACTGCATCCCTTCCAGCCTTTTCACAGGCTATGTTTAGCTATGGCAGGGGTTTCCTCTTACATGCTAATATCTTCATCATATCAGTATGTCTATCCATCTCACATTCGTAACAGTGAATGTGAGTATTCCTGCCTGCTACATGAGGGTCTTCCATTCCCTCTCTTATGTTCTGTAGGTTATACATGTTTATCTAAAGAAGGAAATGTCAATTACTTAATATAATCATGGCACCAATTCTAAGATAAAATGCCAATATATGTAAATAAGAACATATTCTATCGACTACAAATAGAATAAAATGACAAGAGTTATTTCACTTATCCTTTGTTAATGTAGTGATCTATCCATCCATTAATTTTTATTAAAAGCTAACAAACTGTGCTCTCATTTATGTACAAAAAAAAAAAAAAAAAAAAAAAACCAACCTTTCTTGACCACAAGCTAAGTTTAATTTAAATGACAATTCAGATTTCCAAAGGGTGTAAGAAATTCACTGTTATTGTTCAAAAAAGGACAAGCATTTAAAATGAAGAATTGGAAGAGGATAAAATCTTACCCTGCCTACATGAACATTAGAAAGATGGAATTCTCACAAGAAAATTGTCATTCATCACAGTGTGATCAGACTCATACCAAAGTAAGCTCTAAGGAAGAGAAAATCAAGCTATGTAGCAACACATTCATAACTGTGCACAAATAAGTGTTAAACTGAACATATTTTTCTACTCAATTATATTATAAATAGCACGTTAATGTTCTCTTTTTAAATCATATATGTCACATTTTCAGTAACAATTGCATATTGACAGCCAACAACATTAGTCAACAATATTTACACATCAATTACAGCTCTGAAAATGGAAATATGCAACTATATATACACATAAGTTGCTAATGAGGCAGAAGTTCAAACAAGGAGATCCATATGTAAATGTCCACTATGTAGCTACTCATTTTTTAAGTGGACATATACTCTTAATGATAGGAAGTGTTTAATTTAATAAAATGGCAAACATAATATTTAGTATGACATGAACAATTCACCTGCATTTTTCTAGAGCAGCAGAATTGAAAATTCTGATAAATACATACAGTGTTGTCTTTTGACCTTAAATGGTTTTCAATTTAGTTGGATTCTGTAGGTGCTGTTTCCTATTAGAGGGTGGATTACTGAATTCCCTTTGTTAACTCTGGCCTCTAAATTGTCAATGACATAGAGAGGTTGTTGCTTAGCATGATTTCTGCTGCACTGAAGTCCTCAGTTATGATCATATATTAGTCAAATCAAGGACCCGTTATGGTATCCCAGGGCTTCTGATTTATGAAGATGTCAGCGACTGAGAATCTTGTCCATTGCTATGGTAGCAACCCTAACAGCATTAGAGGCTCTTGCATGTTCCTACCAGTAGGTTGTAATGTTCCCATCAGGCTATGACTTTTTTTTTGCAGTATGGTGCTGTCAACACTATTCTCATCAGTTATACGTATCAGTGGATTATTAACAATATTTGTCAGACTTCTGTATTAGTTTTGTCCCAGAACTGCCTTACCTTACCTCAGCAATAGAATTACATTTTACATTGTCTCAAGAAATGCTTTTAAATTAGAATTGATATTTCAGTCATATGATTTTCCACCGCTGATGTAATTTAGCTTACTAGCTAAATTTTTATATGAGTATATGGTTTATTTTTTTGAAGTGTAAACCTATTAAAGGCAGCTGAAGCACAGAGAATTCCCACAGCAGAATTTGGGATAATGACCCTCCCATATGTGAAAGACTAAGTGCGTGCTCAAGACTACCATGTACTTCAAAAGTAAATTGAAAAGAAACATAAAATAGGAAAAAACTCAAACCTTAGAGTAAAACTTCTAAGTAGGCATTTAATCAACATGACAAATAAACAAGTACAAATGTAAACATGAAATATCCTATGTCATCATAAAGGAACTATACCATGTTGTATATTTTTCTGTTAAAGCTATTATGGGATTTAATTGCTTAAATTGTATACAAAATTTCCAAACTTTTACCAGGAAAATATATGGGAATGTTTTTCCCCTATGCTGCATATCCCACTGTACTGAGAGCAGCTGTGCCAGTACACCATCCCTATAAAACCATTAAAATTGTATATACAAAGGGGCCAGCTCAGAAAACAGAAACAGAAACCAATGACTCATTTTAACGTCTGTCTCTGAACAGAAACCCAAAATAGCAATTACCTCAAAACTGCTTACTGCCACAGCTAGGAAGGCTCTTTCACATTTAAAACACACTATGCTCACAAGAGAAAATCACTTTTTTTCATTGTACCGCTTTCTGTATTGAGGCTGATGGAGAAATTTAGCATGCTTCAATCTAAGTCATCAGTACAAATCTTGCCCATGCTGCTGGTGACCAAAAGTTATTATTTGTTTCCAAGCTTAAAATAATTTAGAATCAGCTTTTTGTAGACAAGAGAAACGCATTGTAATGTAAGCTTATCTTACCCAGACAATCAGCAATAGTTCAGCCTTCTAGGACAACCTTGAGAAGAATAGACTATTTTGCAATGCCATGGCCCAGAAGGTACTTATCTTGAGAATGAAGAAAGAATTGGATTTCAATTGCATGTACCAGAATGAGATCCTGTAGCCAGTACTGTGTATCTATGAACTTCTGTAATACAAATAGTAATTAGATCCCACTGCCATATTACCTCCTGAAAGATTTTATAAAGGAAATGTGTCTTCCACGGTTCTCCAAAAAGTTATGTGAAAAATTATCTTCATATATTTTCCCAAGGGAAATATATATATATATATATATACAGCCGCTCTTTAAACTGTAAATGACACTTCTATTAAAATGTCAGATTTAAAGTAAATGAGACATATGGAGCCAAAGATTATTTTTAAGGTAAAACAAAAAAAAAGAGTAACTCCCTCTAAGTATGATATCCAAAATACAATAATAATGTTTATAGATGTGTAAGTGGCATCAAATAGCAAAGGTATGCACTGGATCGATTTATGATTTTTGTTGATACTAAAAAATACATATATCCACGAACAACAACTACAAAAAAAAAAAAAAAAACCCTCAATTTTGAAAAATAGAAGAAAAAAATATTCTCATCTGAATTTACACAGAATTTACATCAGAAATTCCCATAAGTGCTTACAGGACTTGAATCCTTACGTAGCAAGAAAACACTAGAAGTCATTTCTGGTATCCATAGGAAGAGATAATAGAAGTGATTCAAATCATTGAAATAGTGAAGCAGGCCATGCAGGACATTTTTCCTCTGGGAATGACAGGGATCCTTTGAAGTGATTTGTATTTCAAAGAAAAATATCTTAAATTCTGATATACTTTTGTCATCTACCACTATCCCATTGTGGTTTTGCAAGGACATAGCATTGATCATTAACAGTCTTGATGTAAAATTCTGAATAAAGACTTCTTTCTGGGGAGAAGGCTATCACATGATCTGGAAGCTGATTAATGACTCAGCATACACATAGTTAAAACTGAAGTTTGGAGGTGTGAATTTTCAAATGACTGTAAATCTGTGTTGCTCAAATGAAATGTACAACATCCTCCAAGTCAAGGAGTTTGCTTGTTAGCCATAAACAATTCATTGTACTTTACATTTAAATTATTTATCAAAAAAATATTGAGGATTGTATTTAAAGAAACTATAGATGCCTGAATGCATCAGTGGTCAATGGATTTGCAAAATAGTGCTTTTTTTTGTTCCTTCATACTTAGAAACTATCAAAAAATACTTCATGTTTCTAAATAACTACAATCTGTACAACTGGACAGAAAGAGATTATGTCTTTTATATTCAGAAAACATTATATTCAGAAAACATTCAGAAATGAAAACACTATAAATTTTATAGACTGGATCCAGTTCCTTACAGTTGCTTAAGTCATGCCCTTGACAAGTAACCTGTAGAAAAACTGATAGAGCTTTTGTTAACACCAGCATGACAAAATGAAGAGAGTAATGACTACAGAGCTGGTTGTCTGGTACATTCATGCCTGTTCTGCTAAGAATAAGATCATAGTTGCAAGAATGGCACAGAGAGGCTGTGGCATCTGAACAGCTAAGTCCTGAATTTGTATGCAGTAACTCATCAGAATACTGCTGTTAGGTCAAATCACAATGATTAATCAAAAAACTGAGAGAAGTATTTCTTACAAGGATGTCAAGATGGGCAAAAAAAAAAAAAAAAAAAAAAAGGAAATGAGGGCTGAACCAAGTGTTTGTGAAGAACCACTGGATTCTTATAAGGACACGTCTTGAAAAATCTTAAAATACAGTGGAATTTTAGATTTAAATTCTTTTAGCCTGTGGAAATTGAAGCTATAATTATGAATGACCACATTTCATAATTTTGGCAAATAGCGTATGATAGATATAAAATGTTTTATACGGGAAAAGTGTCCTTTATTACATTTTCCAAATTCTTCCTTCCCATTAACATTTTAGATTTAAATCATATTTAAGATGCTTAAATAAAGCTACTTAATATTCTGAACTGACAGGCTCATTAAGCTGAACAGTAGGATTGCTGTCATATGCTCTTCAGGCACTTACAGTAGGAAATTCTCTTTTTAAATTCCAAATGTTCAAAGAGAAATCTTTATTGATAAACTGTAATTATATTTCTTTTCTTTGAGAGGCATTACTATATGTTTGACATCTGAACTCTGCTGACCTCTTGGGTTTTTCCCACATTCTCAAATATTTTTGCAAAAGAGTAGAGTGCTATGTAGAGCAACTTTAGTATAGGTGTTAGCCATTTTTTAATCAATTCATAATCTTTATTAATTTGTGACTCTCAAATATTAAATAACCATTTACTGTAGCTGTAGTTATTCAGACTGGTGTTGTTGTAAATTAATTCTTCTTTGGTCTGTATTATTTCTGTATATGAAAAAAAAATGTCTACCAATTTTGTTTGGTGCTAAGAGCAAAACCATTTTTTACAAAAACATTTCTCCAAGGCCAGGTTTATCAAAATTATTTAAAGGTGCCCTCACTCTGCTGATAGCATCTATGTGGAAACCTCACTCGTATTGCAAGTCAGTGCGAGTAAGGCTTCTAGCAATTAGACTCTTTTGAAGGTTCTTAACAGGTACCTATCCAAATATTTTTATCTTGGCAGAGTATGAAAACTTCCATCATGCAGTCTTTGATCTGGAGTTCTAGAAATTAAATTACAAGTTGCCTAAAGGGGTTTTGAAGTGCTAAGCACTCTTCTTTCAGACCAAATAAAAAGCACAATTACAGCTCTTCCAGTAGTTGCATATCTGATATTAACAGGAATTCATGAAGAGGCATGGCTAGGCTTGGTCAGAAGCTATCTCATATGGGCTGAAGAGTTACTGAATGGAAAAAGACAAGACAAAGGCCAGAAGACAGGGAATAAAACTAAGGAATAGAAGCTGCCCTAAATGGGAGCAGAGAAACATTTCCAGGTGAAGAGCAGGAACAGTAAGTTAGGTTAGCAGATGTGAGAAAAGAAACTGCATTTAATGCTACTATGTTTTTATTATTTTCACAGACAAAGAAACACGTATAATCTTAGAGGAAAACAGAATCATACCAAAGGATATATCAGTGTCACACCCTAAAGAAAATAGTCACAAAATGTAAGTAAAAAATTACAAGTATTGGAAACATTGTTTTTCATTTGGGTTTGCAGTGCCAAAGGGGAAAAAAAAGAATAAAGCAAATATTTGATTAGAAAATCACAGATTTCTACTAAAAAAATAAAAATAAAAATAAATTGTTGCTTATAGAAGCAGCTGATAAAAACTGCTGTTTTTCTTATTGTTTTTTCAGTACCTCAGGAAGTATTACTCTAAAGTTTGCTCAAAGACTCTTTGTTTATTACTCCCCTCACTTTTTCTTTCTAATTACATAGAAGTCAGTGTTCCTGGAACAGCTGATCTTTCTTTTCTTTCTCTTTCTGCTTTTCCTTCACAGTGAAATAGAATTCAGTCAAATCAGTAATGTCTTGGCGGCAGACCATATGGTTAGTTGAGACTACTAAGAGGCTTTAAGATAAAACATCCTACTGTTATTCTATTCTTGTCAAAACTTGTTTGAGCATTACATATAGAAAGGATTATGATGCCATTTTTATTTATACAAGCATGCACAATTTACATTCCCGTATAGAGTATAAAGTGTTTTGGACATGATTCTGCCATTTCTTTTATGAACAGGTTTGTGAACTGAGATTCATAGTCATACATGACTTATGCAAGTCCATGCAACTTTATAGCAATAAAAATCATCTGTAATTCCTTCAACTGGTTATTTGAGTTTGTTTTCATAAGGGGCAGAAGCTCTAAATAAAAAAAAATTGTTAAAAATCCATTGGTAATCTCAATAATATTGTTCTGTCTTCTTATTTGGGCTCTTTTTCCTTGGTGTAAAGTTGAATACTGACGGCATTTCCTCTGAAAGTTAAAAGTGAGGTCAATGAAACAATTGTGATAAGATATTCTTTTTGGTAGCTTCTGAAATTTGATATGTCTATCTTATCACCACATTTGATTAATTCCAGTACAATACAGTCATCTCTTGTTTTCATATAAGCTCCTTTCAACTTTTATTTAACTCTTTCCTTCATAGTTTCCAGAAAGAATATATCTTTTGAAAGAATAATGAAAAGAAAGCAAGACTCTGGGGAGCATCTACTTACTAGGAGGTAATTTTCCAATTTTGCTTTTGTACAGGGGTAGCTACCTAACAAAATATCAGTTTCCAATTTTCCTCCATGATCTGTTCAAGGTGAACATTGCTGAATCAAGGAAAGGTATCTGTAATTTGTTAAGGTGACTAAAATTAGTAAAACAGAGATTTCACAGATACAAACTCTCACACCATCATGTACAGCTCAGCTCGTTCCTAATAAGGAGCAACTCCATTGAGAAAATTAATTAAAATAACTCCTGGCCAGGGTAGTCTGTATCTCTGTACTCGCTGCATACTAAAAAGTGCTTTAAAGTATAAAACCTTTAGTAGTCCACATATAGCAGGCTACAACCACATGACACGACTTGAAAACTAGCCCTTAAGTATATCTCAAGACTGTGGTAACTTCTGTTTCGTATAAAAGGAAGATATATCATTGTTAATCCTTGTGTTTTGTCTCACTGAAAACAGTGGTGAAGTCTAAATATTGACTGCAATGTGAATTAAAACATGTTTGTAATGACAGTGAGCAAGTTTTTAGCACAAACCATATAACTTTTTCCACCAAAAGTGCACTTGGATTTAATTGATAATAAGTCATACTTTTAAAGAAAAATTAAAATCTGATTGAAAATTTCTAGGCTATTCAAGTACGTGAGACAAGTCTACTTAGCAAGAAAAGAAAAGTTATGGGAAAATTTTGGCATAGGATTCAAAAGTTTCAATTCTGTTCTCCAAAGAGTGCTTTGTTTTCTATAAAATAAAAAATCCAGCTAAAAATAGGTCCTACGTTTCATAAATATATTATCATCTAGCTATAGGATAGACTTGAAATACGAAATTTGCATAGTGTGGCTTTGATTCATGGAGAGAAGGAAAACTTTAATATTGCATGATCCTACAATAACCTTTGAGAAGATGGTCCAAGGAGACTGTGAATGAAAATGGAGTGTAGTGTTAATATATCATTCACAGAGAAACAAGAGATGTAATCTCTAATATGTTGTTAGCTTTCTTTGTGTGCATCTCATGAATCTGAGATAAATATACAAAAGTCCTTATATTAGAAGTACGTTTCACTGTATTAATGTTTTTACTCCTCACTTTCTATATGTATGCATGTATGTACATAGGTCACTCCAGAAGTAATGTTTTCTATTTATTTCCATGAAAATTAGAACAGATACATTAAGCACAGTTTTGATAGAGCAAATTCTCAGCTACAAAACACTAGTTTTCAACCATGAAACCAGTCACCTACATGAGCTATGCATTTTTCCCAGCAATGAACAAGAGTCTGTATGCCACGCTCATAAAAGTTTGCTCCAGTGGAGGTGATCCACTGTTGCTGTGGCCACTGCTGAACACTCCACCTACCACCTCACATCCACTCTTTGGTCTCCATAAAGATTCAGCAAGCATCAATGAGTGTCAGTGGGTGCTACTTTTTCAGCATGAGGATTTCAATTCCACACCTTTGCTTCATCTGCACTTCCATGTCAGACATCATTCTGTCAGACTGCTCCTCTGCTGCCATCTGTCACATGGCGACAAGAGGTAGTGGAATATTGGTGGGAACGTTCAAACTCTATTGCTGTAGCACCAACATCCACCTCTGATGTCATGGGCCAGTATAATAACATAGGAAGCATTACTTTTGGAGAAGCCCTTGTATTCCTCATATTTAAAAACTTACTTAGATTTAATTAACCATTATTAAAGAAAAAAAATGCATGACATGGTAAAATAACAGCCATACTGTGATGATGTTTTTAAGAAAACTAGAGATATTGATATTTTGCATTTGAGGTTCATCTAATACCTTTCTTCTACTGCTAGTTTCTTTCTCAGTACTTTCTGACAGTCTTTCAGAAAAACTCTTCACATGATCTAGAAATAATCTGTAATGTATCATGAATATATAAGAAGTCTAGATGTTGTTCCAAAGTATTGTTGCCGTAACTTAATATATAGAATAGATACTGTGTTTGTATTATTTTACTTTAGACATGTAGGATATGTTCCAGGATAGTTCTTAGAGTCTATGGAAAATCACTGCCCCGTTTTCCCATTTTCTGTAGTGAGAGCAAGAGATCAGAGTTAGGAGACCATCAAGGAATTTTCTTCCTGGCAAATAGTTACTCAGTTACACCAGTTTTCCATATGAAGATTGCTGCTCTAAAGATCAGCATAAAAGCTTTTTTTTTTTTTTTTTTTTTTTTTTTTTGACAGCCACGTGCCATTTTTTTCAGAGCAAAACACCTCGTTAGTATGTAGACATTGCTCTGTGTCTACTAGGAATCTGTGTGGTGCAGACTCCGCTTGAAGTGACAAATTAAATGAGTGTAGACAACAACTAAGTTGTTTCTTTGTTGAATGTGAATGCTAATGACATTTGTTCTGTGCTTCATAATAAACTCATTTAAAGACAAAAGTGCTAAAAAAAAATATCTAGCACTTAAGGAAATATGCATAAACTGGCTTAAACTCCCTCAGTTACAAGCTGCTGGGAGTAGCATCAATACACATTTAAATTAATTTTAAAGTACTTGTACATAGCTGTTTTATATCCAAACAAGATTTTTCAGAAATTTGCCCTGTTTTGCATTTGAAATTGGAAAACTGTTCATGTTATATGACTAAATGGTTTTCCAATAAATATCAAAAAGAATATATATATTAAAACATAATGCAATAATCACATGCTCAGAGCTATTCAACTAAGAATGTTTTCTCTATTTATGCAGAATGAACTTGTTATTTGTCATTTACTTATTTATTTAGAAACCAGTACGTGGTGTAGGCTGTTCACATTCTCTTGGTTGAGCCATAGATAGAATTAAGATTATCTAAAACATAGAAGTGATATCCACGTGTTATTTTCATGGTATTAAAAAAGAAAAATCAAAGCAAAGATGTTGCCTACATGAAATCGATATCTGGTTTCTAAAAGAGTTTTTTGTTTTATCTCAAATCTCAGTACAGACTTTTGAAGTAAGAGAGCTGCAGTTTTTGAGTAATAACACTACATATGGTTAGCACCAGACAGTGTCTATGCAAGGCTGGAAGCTGCAAGCTGAGATGTAAAAGTAAAGTGGGAGAAAAATGAATGTGATGTCAGATACATACTCAGTAGCTTTTCAGGCAGTATGTTTGTATGAATATAACATTATTACCATATCTTGAGGCAAGGATTCATGCAACTGCTTATTATTACAATCTGTCCCAAGTAAAACACTTTTAGAAGTAGAGTTACTGCTAATATGTGGTAATATATTTAAAGGATCTGATAAATACCCTTGATTTAGTTTGTTAGGTTCTATTCCATAGCTAGCATGTAATAATTAGTGCCTGTTGTTGCCCAGTATCAATTCTATTGCCAAGACGTATGCTGCACCTGTGTTTTTAAACACCCCTCCCCCCTTCTATTGAACTTGTCAGAGTCAGTGCCAATTATTAGACTTGAATAAGATATATTTCACTATTCTAAAACTGTCAGATAGGCTAATAGCTTTCTTTGTTCATTTCAGGTCTTAGTCAAAGTCATATACTTAATACTACCTGAGCACTGTAAAATAATTAAAAATACATTTTTACATGTCTAGTTATGTGTTAGATCACTCTCTCCCGGATTATACACCACTTAATAACATAATAACTAACCTAAAACTACATGTTGTCATAGAGCTCTGTGTGAATAATTCTTATATTTAAACAATTGGTTAAATTTTCAAAGAAAAGCACTACCGATTTATAACTTTACATAGGAGTTTTATAATGTGGCCTAAGAATCATGCATTAGTTGCATGATCATACATGACTGTACACAAAGAACACTGATGCCTGTAAAGGTACAGAATCAAGGGAAGTGCTGTTCCATCTGGCGTCAGACATCAGTGGAATACTGCATCAAATTTTAGTTTCTTCACTAGGAAATATTTAACAGATACTTGTCAATTATTTTGAAGTTAAGATAACAAGTTTTCAGTGAATAACTTAAAAACAACTTCTATATAAAGATTTTAACTAAAAAGTAAAAAGGAGTGTTCGTTTTAGATTTTTGTATATAGGAGTTGAAAAGTTCTGGTATGCTTCTGTTACAGTCATTAAAAAATCAGTATTGATCTCTCAGAAGTTAGCAAGCTATTCCCTGTTATTTAGAATTGAGACTGAATACTCTTATGGGACATTCATCAGGTCAGCAGCAAAGCACAGACATTGCAAGGAGAAGAAGATATAGAATGTGCATGGTATGTGTCTCATTACAGAAGTCCAGAATAAATGATATTTGGCGGGCTTTAGTTCTGTAAGGTTATGGAAATTTCCTGTGAGTTGAAAAGGAATTTGGACTATTATTCCAGTCCATTATATATGTATTGGACTTTTCCACAGGAACTCTTAATGCATCAGCTGCTTGTATATATTTATCTTGATTGCAAATACATGCAATCTCATATTTAGCATGTTGTTTCCCATAAAAACTCAGCATAATAGGTAAGTGTATTATGGAACAAGTCTCAGTCACTGTGATGCTGCCCCTTTCATTACTTTTGTATGATTTCAACCAGTTATTGAAATCAGCATATAAGATAGCTACATGCATGGAGATGCATAAGGACAAAAAGGAATATTTGTATTTATACAGCCAGCTCAAAATTTAATGCAGGCTGAAAAACTAACATTTTTTGTAGCCTCCTTGGTGATATTTTTGTAGATTAGATGTTTGTCTTAGGAGAATGTTCCTATTTGAAGTGGAAATAAGTATGTTCTTTTGCACAGGTACTCAGTGAAAAGAACAAAAATGGTAGTACATTGCATCAGATGTAGACAGCGAAGAAAGACGTGCCCTTTATTCTACAGATGCATGTATTTTAACAATCCAGATTTACATTTAAAAATAATAATCCATTGTATACCTAGTAGAGGAAAAATCTGCTTTGTTTCTATGAAAGTTTATGTTCATCACTACTGGAAGACAATTCATTTGATAATTTTAACATCACATCTGCATATAAAAGGTATGATTTTTCTGTCTCTTTACCCTTATTAAGTCAAATCAATTTTAAACTGGACAGCCGAAATAAAACTCCTGAGGAAATAACTATTTTCATATGTAAGAGTCTACCACTAACTACATTTGATGTTATTCCAAAAACTATTGAGGATCCTGCCAGCCAAAGGCATTTAAAAACGAGCTTATACAAGATGAACAAGAAAGTTCACAGAAAAACTGAGTGGAAAAAGAGATTTTCTGTTGTAAAAAACAAACAAACAAACAAACAAGTTGTCATATCAAATTTCTTCTGAAAAGGGAACATAAACTCATATACTATAGAATATGTCCCCTTCTCAAGTTATTTGCTGAACCACAACATTACAGTAGAATTTTATACATACACATATACACATATATATATATGAAGAACAGAAAAATCACAAGGAGCTCAAATCAAGATTGATTAACTCCTTCGTCCACATGCACTCATGACAAAGAACATTTCATACACAGGTATTAGATAGTTCCATTACTCACAGTAAATACTGCTTTTCAACATGAGTAAGATCAGAATAATCTGGCAGGAGCAGATATACTATACCCTATTTAATGCTAGTTAAAATGTTGTCTTAACTAGTACTTGCACTGAAAAGATCTATAATCATCAAGTTGGTTTATTGGTGTTCTGGGCACGAACTTTCACTGGTTCCATAGCATATGGCACTCTTTATAGGGTAAACATTCTAGCAACTATATGTTTAATCCACACCTCTAGACTTATACTTATGATCAAAAATTGCTTTTAGATTCTGTAAAATATGCTCTTGAAGTCTATCATTGAGTTGCATGCTGAATTGTTTCAGTAAGTTCAGTAGGTCATGAATCATGTGAACTTGTCTGACACAATTTGCAAATCTTTTATTTAACATCAGAATTCCGCTGTGGTTTGAAAGATATTCGTGGTAATGATCACAAAACTATTTTTAATATTTATGGAATGGTACTGCAGAGCTCACTGTAAATTCAGAGCATATGTTTACCAGTGACAAGAAACAGAAGAAAGCAGTAAATTTTATGAACTGTTAATGAGTCAATAAATTGACTGTTTTGCAGCCAGTCCTCTGTTCATACTGGCACTGTCCAATGTTCCAATCTGGATTTCATACAGAGGGAGACATTCTATTCCAAATTTTAACTCTGTTTCTTTTTTTTTCTTCACATAAGGATTCCTTAAGAAAAATAAATGCAACTGAATGAGAATCACAAGACGTTTTTTTTCAGTATTGTCAAGATAGGAAGTTACCGGATTATAAACTTCTTCAGCGTCACTGATTTCAGTGCTTTATTATTAACCCTTTTAACAAACTTTTTAAGATTCATTTTAAATACAGTTGAACTACCGAACAATCCCTAGAATTTGAGCATTTTAGTGAGATGTTCCACATTTATTCCCAGCCATATTTTTAATCATTTTCTCTTCTGTCAATGTTTAAAAAGCTTAAACATCTCTTTACTCCTTTTGACTTTTGCTCCTATATGTATTTATGGATAGAAAATGTAATTTCTCTCAGCCTTTGCTTTGGTAGACTAAACAAGCCCTAAATGGCTGTATGTGAGCCATTTTATCCTTCTTGAACATGGACAGCCAGCACTGTAGATCCTTTTCTGCTGAGCTCTGAAAATAGTAATACTGCTTTTCTATTTCTGCTAAAAATATATTTCCAGATGTAGCCTCAGATCACTTTCATTTAATTTGCAACTGAGACCACTGACAGGTAAGAGAATCACAGAATTGCTTGATTTGGAAAGAACCTTAAAGATCATTCTCTTCCTATACTCTTGCTATGAGCAGGACTGCCACACACCAGATCAGGTTGCCCAGAGCTCCATCCAACCTGGCCTTGAACACCCCCAGGGATGGGGCATCCACAACTTCTCTGGGCAGCCTGATCCCATGCGTCCACATCCACACAATGAAGAACACAATGAAGAATTTATTCTTAATATCTAATCTAAGTCTACTTTTTTTTTTTTTTTTTTAGTTTGAAACCTCTTGTCCTGATGCTACACTCCTTGACAAAGAGTCTCTTCCCAATGAGACTCTTTATAATAAAGCAGTGTACTATACCCCAATATCAGTTATTAGACTCTTTTTTTTTTTTTTTTCCATTCTATGGAATTTCTGTATAGTTTGATGTTCCAAACAGAAACTCTTCCTACTGCATCACTGAATTTTGTATTATATCTATCATACATCTCTATCATACAGTATCTCAATTCTCTTCCGTATTTATGCATTCTAACTTTTTCTCATTGACAATTTTTTTCAGAACGGTCACCTTTTTACCAGCATCCTCATAATATGTAATTAAAATCAATCCTGAGACTAACTATGTCAGAAATGAATGGTTAAGCTCCCATTTATCTGATACTAAATTTCTCAGTACTACTCACTGCTATTGCTCTTAATCTAGTTCCTCATACATCAATGTGTTATTTTCTTTTCTTACTAACTTCAACTTTCTCAAGTAGCAGTATTGGAATGTTTTGCCATTTCCCACCTAAGAGCTGAAACTTTTGTCTGGGAAATAAAGAAAACTATCAGTATAGTCTGACAATAGTGTTCCTTTGGTGCACTGCATTTTATCTAAATTACCTGTATGACCATGTATAATTAATTAGAATGTGCATACTCCCATAGTTAGACTATTTTTATTGTTACGTACTGTTTCTCTTCTTTTTCCCCGAATATAAAAAGTATCTAGGCTATTCTCAAGTGACTGCGAAATCGTAGTTGATGTATTTGTTGGAAACACTTGCTATGTGACCTATGTCTCCACACACCAGCTTTGTTAGAATTCTGAAATGAAGACTCTTGTCACTTGGCAAAGATAAATCAATACTTCTAAACTGGCTTCCATTTCAACTATGGAAATTTTTCATGCCCTCACAGTCCACTCTGCATTTACTCCTATGGTCAAAATCATCAACTTCCTTTTTAAAAATTGAGGAATTTTTAAATTTATTTTTAAATATAATTATTTGCCAGTGTATAGTGACTTTTTCCCACTTTCTCCTTCTACTTATATGATAGAAATAAGTTTTCTGTTTGATTTATATACTTTGTAAGACTTTATTTAGCTTAAATTGGTCATTGTCTCATTCCGTGAACTTTGATATATTTTTTTTGCTGACTTATCCTTTTCCCTATTCATTTTTTTTGCTTTATTAGAATTTTGATATGACTGTATGCCCTGAAAGTTACGTTGTCCTTCTCCTGCTTGTTTGATACACAGATTTGTTATAGTCTTAAGCATTTTTAATCTAAAGTTCATGAATCTAATCACAACCAAATTCTTATCTTGCAATCTAAAGCTATTACCCATGCAGTTACCCATGGGAAGAGCACAGCCCAGGAAAGAAAATAAAGATATATATAAATAGACAAAACGTAAGGACAGAATTGAGGAAACAAATATGAAAGAGCAAAAATAAAGTATCAGTGTAGTGCTCTGTTTTGTTATGCTTTCCTATAATCAATACAACCAGAATAGACTCATAAATATCCTGGGCAACTTAAGAGTTATATCATATGTCTGAGAGCAATATGGACTTTAATTCAGTTTCTAAAATTAAACTAATTAAGTGGTATCAGAACTATACTATCAGTAGTCCTACCTTTGGGAGAAAAAAAATGGAAAAGTTAATGCATTACTTTATTTTTACTTATATTTCCATGGCCTCTGTTTCTTTTTTCTGCAGCCCAACTACCATATTTTTAAATGCATCTAATGCATTATTTCCAGCATTACTGGACTGAATAATCATGCTTGTCATATCATTTAACATTGTTCTATTGCATCATTTGTCATTAAGTTAGGAGGCTTGACCAAGGAGCTAATCTTTTCATTGCCATTTAAATCCACCACAGTCACAAAGATATTTCCAGTATGTTCCTAATTAATTGCATCATATATTTTTATGTTTGCTGCACACTAAAGACATGCTAGTCAGTGTATTCCTTCTGATTGAGTTCTGTCACTTACAGTTAAGCAAATGTATTCTTTTGTATCACAAAGATATAGAGTATGGTGTAGCTAGATTATATCTACAGTATGTTCTTCATGGTATAAATATACAGGAATATATGGTCTCCTTTCCAATCTGAAAGGCAATATTATGAACTAAGAGAGAAAGTGCAGTCAGAACAACAGGAGATGAACATACAGCTGTGTGGTTTCTGGAAAAGGAAATGTACTTTTTGTAGTTCATCTTATAAAATTTGAAGTCTTGTCAGACTGCACAAGGAAACCTATTTATTTTGGCTTTGTTATGGTATTAAGATATATTTTTTCTCCTATTTCATAGTATGATTCCCAGTTTGTAGACAAATTTGACT
The DNA here is from genome assembly GCF_016699485.2 of Gallus gallus. Lineage (NCBI taxonomy): Eukaryota > Metazoa > Chordata > Aves > Galliformes > Phasianidae > Gallus > Gallus gallus. The sequence goes on from NC_052532.1 coordinate 97,525,216, forward strand.
AAATGTACTGGGTGGACAGTGTTAGGAAATAATCTTGACCTGCCATTGTAGGAAAATACTGAGCTCCAGATTAATTAAAATAAATATTATTTCAATAGGAAATTTAACGTAGGAAGATTCAGGGGGAAGTTTAAACATTTCATTGTATTTTTGACAGAGGGAAAGAAGAGAACACAAATGAAAGAACTCTGAAGATACCAAAACTGACAGAAATATGGCTAATGAGTTGGAAAAACTATGTCATAAACAAGTCATAAACAAGCAACACCGCACAGAATAAGCGTGACAGTAGTTTGAATTTTCTTCTGGCATTTACTTTGTATAAACTGAACAATTAAATGCCAACAGCTTGGAATGCAACGATTCAATGAGAAGTGATTTACATCACAGGCAAAATGGTATGCCAGGGCCATCTGCATATCCAGGCTGTCCACAAAACTGCATGAGTTAAGGTTATGACTAATATCGCTAAATCTACTGGACAACTGATTATCTTTTAAGCATTAGTAGAGAGAAGTTCTCTCTTCAGTCCTAAAAGCCTTTGGCAAAAGTTAGGGACTACTTACGTCCGAAGTAAAGACTAAAACAAGATTCCAGTACTGCTAATAATATTTGTCTACTATTTTATACAGCTGTTTCCTTCTTTTCCTCCAAACAGAGAAAGGCATCTGTACATGTACGTTCTGTGTTACACTCATAAATATCTCTATAACAAGTATAAGCCAACAATTTTTATAAGTTTATTCCATAATACATATGCTGGGCAGACATGTTGCCCCAGAACACAGAAACATGTTTTCCAAGGCAAGGAAAAACAAATACAATGTATTACACACATTTATGCTAAATTTAAGAAATTATTTTAACTTTCACCTAGGCAGGTGCTTGCAACTTAAGACCTATAAATAGGCAGCTTTTGAATGATTAATTGGATACTGTGTTGTACTCCCTTGTGGAAACTCCTCTTGGATGGGAACAGTTGTTAATGTTCCATTGCCACAGTTTCACCATCCCTCAGTCCAGATAGAAAAGCATTATTTTACACTACAGCAAAAAGTCATGCACCAAGCACCAACCACTACAAAAATATAGCAGAAGTTAAACTTCTGAATTCCTACCTCTTAAGATATTAAAGCTATATTTACACTCCAAAGCAGCAAATAGCTTAAGTCAAATACTTCTCATGACTACATGGTGGCCATGTCTAATTGTTTGTTTGTTTTTTCTTGAGTAGGAGTACTTTCTTAGAATGTTGAACATACTGATACCTGATTGCAAGTCTTGCTTCATAGAAATGGTGAGCAGTTGACAAGATGTTAGTCATGCAATAAAATTAGTCTTCAGCAAAAATTACTAACTTCATGCTTCCTCACCCAGATTTCATTAATATGCAGCCAGAATTGTCATACAAAGGTAGCACTGTTTGGAGAGCAGCCAATGTTCTTCTTTAGGGACACTGGAAAATCCATTTCTCCCAAAGGCTAAGATTAGCATCCATAGTGGCAAACACCAGGATGTAATCTTGTCTCCACTGACATTAAAGAAAACATTTCCCTTAATTTCTGTGGAAATAGAAATTCTTCTAAGGAGTCCTGAAGACACGATCAGAGAATATTTACAGTGGAGGTAGTAAGGATTCCACCACTAAAATGGATTTATACCCATTCTATTAATCCCCTCTATGCTTTTTAATTCATTGAAAGGGCTGAAACAAACATATCACCCAGAAAAACCTAAAAAAAAAAAAAAAAAAAAAAAAAAAAAAAAAAAAAAAAGACGGTAATGAAGAAATGTAATTTGTTTTCAGATTTCCATTGTAATAATAGCTTTAAAAAGGTTAAAAATTCCTAAAATATCATTCTATATGCGTCCTGTTCACCCCTTCTTAACACATAAATGAAAAGATTATGTAAGAACTACTGTTTAATCTCCTCCACTGTTTGTTAAATATACCAGAAAAATAATCTACTTTTCTTGAAACAAGGATGTTATTGACCCGGATGACATAAACCTCACATCTACATTGTCAACAGAAAAAAATTACTGCTGAATGCTCAAAGGTACTATTTGCCCAAGTAAATTCAAAGGCATGGCCCCTTTTTATCTAATGTTTCTCATGTTCAGTGTTATGTGAAAGTCCGATTAAAAGCTTTTGAAAATAACCTAAGTGTGTAATTAGGGGGCACACAACTCCTATCCTGAGGTTAATATCCACAGAAATATGCAAAGTACAAATCTAGCAGAGAACCAATCTGTTTCATAATTCAGTTTCACTCTCTCTCCCCTTCACTTAAAACCTTGCAGTGTTTTTCAGAATGATGTATTCGTTGCTGGTTTATCAACTTAGAGAATAAGTAGTTGTAGAGATATTCATATTATACGTACTAGTAGGTTAGTATTAATATTAATACATTATCATGTCCATTTTTATCTGCTTTTGGAGACTAATATTTCACCCAAAAGTCAAGTGATTTTTTCTCCCTTACTTCCAATTACTGCACTGAAAATACTTTGAAAAATGTAGTCTAGAGCAAGTCCCACGCCATGTTGTAAAGTGTGTTTTTATACAGTGTGTTTAAGTAAGTCACTAAGCAAGTGATAATTCTAAAGAATTTAATTGACATTGGGTTGACATGGTAGACTTGAGCTTGTAGCTATTTGTTGGAAATGACATTTTACTGAAAGTGAGACACAATGCCACATATTGAAGGAACAGATTAAGGTACACATTTCTCTGCCAAATTTCAGAATAAAGCCAGCATTCTGGGAAACAATTCTTTAATACTTTTTTTTTTTCTCTCCTGAAAAATAAAGATGAAAAACTGCATCAAACTAATTCTGCAGCTATGAAATATCAATATTAAATAGATGTTAGTTCTAGTTGAAAGGGATGGATACATATCTTGGATAGCCATATTTACATTCATAAGATGTAGGGATTTAAAACTCTCCACAAGATGTAGCAATGAATACTTGTTTTACAAATCCAGAAAAAGGATATGAAAAATAGAATTCACTGAATGACCTGTACTGAACTACGAAAGGTGGGACTGTGGCTTCAAATAGTTTAACTGTTAATTTGCTGTCATCTGCATTTTTCTGTATTTCCTTTCTCTTCAGCCTAATTACCACAATATTTTCTAAATACAGAAGGTTTCTTTAGTCTAATTTACCCTATTGTCATACACAATTCATTCTCTGCTTAGAACTTCAAAGGTTTTGAAAGACTGTGTACTCTGTACACCTAAAAGCCAAATTAGAATGTATTCTACTGAGGAGGATGTAAAAATAGGCAAAGATCAACCCACAAAATAATGCTTTTGTAGTCACTTAGGTAAGATTAGACCTAAATTAAAAAAGAAAAAAGAAAAGAAAAGGGAAGGGAAGGGAAGGGAAGGGAAGGGAAGGGAAGGGAAGGGAAGGGAAGGGAAGGGAAGGGAAGGGAAGGGAAGGGAAGGGAAGGGAAGGGAAGGGAAGGGAAGGGAAGGGAAGGGAAGGGAAGGGAAGGGAAGAGAAGAGAAGAGAAGAGAAGAGAAGAGAAGAGAAGAGAAGAGAAGAGAAGAGAAGAGAAGAGAAGAGAAGAGAAGAGAAGAGAAGAGAAGAGAAGAGAAGAGAAGAGAAGAGAAGAGAAGAGAAGAGAAGAGAAGAGAAGAGAAGAGAAGAGAAGAGAAGAGAAAAGAAAAGAAAAGAAAAGAAAAGAAAAGAAAAGAAAAGAAAAGAAAAGAAAAGAAAAGAAAAGAAAAGAAAAGAAAAGAAAAGAAAAGAAAAGAAAAGAAAAGAAAAGAGAGAGGTAAAAGGGAAGGAAAAATGCTCAGCTTTCTTCATAGGAGCAAGGAGAAAAATTGTCTTTATATGTGTACTCATTATAGTGTTATTTTTTCCAGTAGTATTCTATGTCCTGTAATTTATGTTGGGGCTTCTTATTGATTTATTTTCTTTCTTTATGAGTTTCTGATTTATTTTATCTTCTATAAGTGATGGAAATGCATTTATGAAAAATAGAAAGAAACTACAGAAGGTGATACACATCTTGAACTAAAAGATGGTGATTTCAGTTAACAAGAATAAATAACATGCCACTTCAGTAAGGGACAGACAAATTTTGCAGGAGAGATCAAAATATAATTGCTCACTTTGCTTTGTTTTTCCTGAACATAAGTTTTGGGTTTTACATTACGCTGGTATAGTAGGAAAGAATATTAGAAATGGATTTTCTGGGAGCATGTACAATACTTGCAAGTGAGCTACTGGATTACAGAGTGCTCCCTTGGCTGTGTTGTAGGTGAGCTGCTGGAGTGAACTGTATGGTTCCTGCCTTGTCAGCAGAGCTTGGAATGGAGCAAGGTGATAGAACATATGTTGTTTTGAGTGTTCTGTCTCAAAAAAGAGAGCAAACAAGAGAATGTGCATTTGAAGATAGGATTGAGGACAAGCTTTGTGGTCTCTTCTGCAGGGAAGAGGTGTAAATACTGTTTATATCTGGTTTCACTTTCACAAAATATTCTTCTCAACTATTTTAAGTAGTGATGAGATATTGACTGGAAAAGCAGTCACAAGAAATAATAACTAAGGAGAAAATGAAGATCTGCCTGAATGCTAGAAATACAAATCACATTTTCAATAAAAAGAAAAGGCAGACAATATATGTCTCCTTCCCCACCCTTTGTCCTGTTGCTTTGAGTACAGGAACAATGTTTAACAAAATGAGTAGTATAAATAATTCTCTGAACACATGTTCTTTGGAAGTGGCAAAGATCTCTAGAGGACAGTGTATTAAATTGTGGATATTTTCTGTCTAAACCGAAAATCAGAAAAGCATGAAATTAGTAATTGACTCAATTTACCTCATTTATTAGTAACCTAGACCTCTGTTTGAATTAATATTGCCCAGTGGAATTTCAAGTGGTAGTGACATGGCGTAGCATGATACAAATTAATGCCTGCTCCCACTACTGTACTGCAAGCCACCCATAGCTCCAATTAGGTTAGTCCTAATCTAATATGCATGCTTTCACAACTTCTATTGACTATAAAATATGACTATTTCTCCTTTCCTTCTCTGATGCCAGACTTGTTTTACCAAGTAGCTGATTTCCTTAATAGTATGCTGGTATTTGCATATTGGGTACTGATTGCATTTGGTTTCTGTCTTATATGATATTGTGATATGCTGCACTGTAGATTGTATCCAGTCACTATTAAATGTATGATTTTGCACACAAGGTACAGTAATGGCCTGAAAAGACATTTAACTGCAATATGTTGCCTATCATTTTACAACAAAAATTATACAATCTAATACTTCTTTCTTACATTTCTCAAAAAAATATTGGAGAGTGGTATTTTTCTTCCTAACTTAAATGTTTGGGATTGTTTGTTTGTTTGTTTCTTTGTTTTTCTAACAAATTAACCTTGACAAGTACCAGTAAAAACATTTTGATTGCTGCCTATAAACAGGCAGGAAGGGCCTGATCCACAGTCAGAACAAATATGAGGCCTTCTGAGCAGTTATGAGTTAGAATCCTAGAATTATCCAAACAACTTCATCGAATTCTTTTTCATACAGAATTTGGAAATGAAGTATTGAAATAAATGAAATAAAATAAATCTATTTTAAGAGGGAACTTTAATAGCAATCAAGACCTTGACATTGGGAATTTCCTGGGGATTTAATAGCCAGCCAAGAGTAATGGCCCTTGGCTTTGCCTCAGGCCATCAGCTCTCCCAGGTAGTTATTAATCCCTAGAAAATACCCTGTATGTCAATTATTAATATATAATTTATATGTAGGCAAATTATTCCTTTACTCAATAATTTTTAAGGAAATATACTTAGTGCCTCAAAATCCTGTAAAATGTCACTTTAACAAATAAATGTCAAGTTATAGTTTTATATCTCTAAATAAAATTACAGTATTTTATTTTTGAACTAAACTTACTAACGGTAACTCTATTTATTCCAGTAGGCTCTAGATCAGGCTGAATAAATACCTCTATAAAGACTAAATATATATATTATTATATCATAATGGAATTTGCTTGCATACAGATTTCTTCATGTATTTCATTCAGAATTCAGTTTTTTTTATTATTATTATTTTTTCCCAAGCACAGAGTGTAGATAATGTTCCTATTCTCAGAATGACTTATCTATGGCTACATAGACCTTTCTTTTCTTTTAGAAAATTAGTTTGTGTCTCACTCATATGCATATCAGAAGAAATCCAAAAAGGAAACAGAGGTGAATTTTAATGCACTTGTGCTATACAGAGAAAAAAGTTCTATGAGGAAGACAAGATTATTAATTTAACTGATTTACATTAATACAAAGAGCCTCAAGTAACAGAGAAAGAAAGTAGCAAAATGAGAAAGAAAGGTATATTTTTATGTTCTACAATGATCTTTCCATCTTGTATGCCTCCAAAATATGTAGATTTACAATTGGAATTTCTTATTTGCTTATTTTGGATAAATAAGGAGTCATTCTTTACACTTTATTTTATAATTTAATACTAGGAGATGTTTTAGTATTGCTTCCATGAGTTTCCATTTCCAATCTACAGAATATTTACTACATACTTTTTATAATTAAACAACGATATGAGACAAGAAATACACTTCTGTATTGCCTCTAGCAGTGTTATACGGGACAGGGTCACATCTAGAATTACTTTGATCACCCAAGTACAATAATTACTTGGAAGTATTCTCCCTACAGTGTCTTACTGCTAATAGAATTATAGCTGAGTCACACAGTGAAAGCTATAGTTAAATGTGGCTAAGCAATCCTAACATAAAGGCACTTTTTTTCCCCCTGCTGCTTGAAATCTTTAAACATTTGTCTTTTAGGCTTACCCATGATTAGTAGAAGGTACAGTTCACTGTTGAACTGTCAGAAACTAATTTGTAGAACTCATCTCTGTTGACAACCACACCCACTAATTTGAAAACAGAGGTCAAAATTAATTGAAAATGCTGTTCAGGACAGGAACATTTATAAAGATTTAATAAGGAAACAAAAGGCAAAACATTAAACCAGATCTCAAAGCTAAGGAGAATTCATTAGCATCCCAAAGAGAAAGCCAAACTTCAGCCTTCTCTGTCGATGGAATGAGTATCCCTGCTTCTGAGATCTAGTCAAAAGATCATTTTCTTGCTGCAGGCATGTCATCTTCTATCAAGTGTAACTTAGACTGATCTATCAGAAATGGAAGAGCCAAAAGAAAAGTGCTGAAGAGATAAAATCGTTGGCAGTGTGAAAACTTTGCTCACGTTTCTGAAAAATGGGGCATCTGGTATATCTGCTTGATGTTAACGGACACAGCTTCTTACAAGCCAAGAAAAACAGTTATTCAGCTTTGGATAATGCAAATCTTTGATGAGCCTTGCTGAAACTCTGAACACCTAAAGATGAAATGAAAACTAATGCACAGGCTTGAGATACTCAAATGTGTTTTAGAGCTTAAAAAGGTAAGTACTCGGAAACGTATGATCTGGTCAAAAAATGGACAGTAACAAATACTCCGTAGCAATTCTGGCATCAGCAGTTCTGTGTGACTCAGAAAGACATTTGTAAGAAAGTGACAAGCATCCTTGAAATCCTCAGGAAGAACAAGCAACATTTTCTATGGATTACATGGACAATGAATAAGACTTCTTATTTCTGCTTTCAAACCAAAAACCCTTCACTATATAAGTAAATAAATAAATAAATGCTCCAGTTTATAATTTTGTTATCTGTGACTGTTTTTTGAATAAGTTCTTATAAGGTGAGAAAGAGGCCAGTACTGTGTTTCATTGTCTAGATAATCGTCCTGTCATCATCTTAATGCTTATGCTAGTCCTGTTAGGTAGAATTATTTCTCCTACCTTCTCTTCAAAGACTTTTTATCTCTCTCTATATATGTCTGTAATGAAGGGAATATTGTCTCATACCTGGAACTTTTATATGTCAAAACCTGTTATGGCTTTTTTTTTTTTTTTTTTTTTTTTCCAGAAAACAGTTAGATTTGAAGTATTGTCCTGACTGTATATAGAGCAACAGGGTTAACCTGCACTTCTTTAACATTATCTGATAGAAAGGATTTCCTGAGGTTTTTAAATCATTTTAGTTCTTTTAATCCTTAATGTGCTTATATTCAATATTCTGTGAGCAAGGAACTACTATTATACCTATTTTGCAGGTTAGAGGATTGGAAAGTTCATTATTTGATCACAGGAAGTTGAACTCAGATCTCCTAATTCCCAACAGCTATTCTTTTTCACACTGATTAAGCTTCATTTCACATTGCTTAGGGGTGTGTCAGGGATAGAAATAAGATGTAAATTTGTGAATATGGAGAACAGAAAAGCAATTTATATTTATCAGTGGTTGTTAAAATTCTCATAGAAACCTCTTGAAATCAGGATTTAGGGATAAATCATGAACATAAAGAAGAACTATAAGAATGATCACACATCTGGATGTCAGATATGTGTCAGAATATATCTTCTGTCTGAAAAACTGACTGCTGCTAACACCACAAACATGGGATTTGAAGTTATCTATAAGGAAATTAATATTTGGTTATGATAAATAACAGTAATAAAAACATGGAATGAAGTTACACTTTTGGTTTTAAAAGAACTTTTAAGTATAAGTGATCAGTGTCAGATTATCCTACACAAGCCATCTGTTAGGTTATTATAATCTTTCCTAAAAATATTTTATATAGAATACTGCCAGAAGAGACGGAACTTGGATCTGAGCCGATATTACTATTCTTATGCTCCTGTACAGAACTATCAGAAGAAGTTAAGTCAATGCTTCTTACTATGTGCCCTGGAAGAATACAACCACACACTTATGGGAGAGACAGGATTTCTGGCAATATGAAGTGTTCCTAAACTCATAACAGAATATGGAAACCCAATTTGCAAAAGTTAATGAAACTACTTATAAGACAAAGGATCATCACTAAAGGAAAGACTGTTACTTAGGCAATGTATTGCCCTCTAAAGGAGAAATTCTGAAAATAATAATTATGATCTATCAAACATGAAATCTAAGAATTCATCCATTTCAGGTCCTCTTGTCTCATCTCTTAGAACAAGACAGAAATATTCTTGTTCATGCTAACCAAAGATCTAGAAAAGTCATTTCAAACTTTTCACATAGATTTCCCAAGAATTGAACAGCTTTAACTTATTCAAAATTGGCATGTCCAGTCTGGGGCAGAAAAGGACATTGCTTACCACAGTTTGAATATTATTTAATATACTGGATTGGGGTAAAGTCTAAGCTTGAGATATTAGCAAACAACTGGTTTGCTAATATTTTGTTACAGAGAAGTAATGTTTAAATATTACTGTCACTATACATCAGTGTTCATCATCATAGACTTGAATAGCTGTGAATAGGTAAGACCACATACCTATATATGCAAACAAAGGAATGATAATAAACTATACTAATCCCTAGGAATGACATAATCCTGAGTGAGCTGTAGGATATATCATTATACAAGGTCATTCATTTCAGGCTTGATTCTTTGTTGTTCTGGATAGCAGTATTTTTCAAGCTGAAAAAAAGTATTGATTCTAATTCTAAAAAAACATAGTTCCACAGTAAGTAACTCCTAAGAACTATACTACTCAGATATTCAGAAAAGAAAACATAGCATGCAATGAGCTTCACAAGTGGTAATTTAGGATGACTATTTCAGAAAAAAAGCATTCACATCTAATATACATCACTTTCTCCATGTTGTGGTTATCTGTTTCATTTATTTCATTCCATACACAATATTCCATTCCATTCATGTGCAATGAGAAAATAGCCAGCAGAAACAAGCCAATGCTTGCAGATGATACAAAATTCCTTGCCATTGTTAAAGTTAAAACTATGTTTGAAAAACTGAAGATCCTCAAAATTCAAATGAATTTAGCCAGTGATAAATAACATGGCAATTGTAATTCACCATTAATAAATATGAATTACTGCTAGTTAAAAGCCAACAAACAAAAACACAAACCAAGCAACACATACACACACACACACACACACACACACACACAGATAGAAACAGTACACAACACTGGACTTGATTTAGCTGTGACCAGCAGTCATCAATATGGCAAACACAATTTTGGGAGTTACTGGGAAAGGAATCTGAATATAAACAAAGATATATTATAGATTTTTTTTCTGCCTGCACTGTAATTACTGTATGCAGTTCTGTCTGTGCTGTCTCAAAGAAAAATTATAAGGTACAAGTAATAAAAGCATAGAAGGATGACAAGTGTGGGCAGGGGATATAGAATAATATCTGCAAAGAATAGTAGTCTCTTACTAATAGAGGTAACTGGTGGGGGATTTGAAATTAAAAAATAAAACAAGGAAATCATAAATGGTGTGAAGCAGTTGAATAGACAACCATTATTCTCAATATGATAATTAAAAGGCCAAATTAAAAAAATGAGCCAATGGTTTTAAAAGCAAATTAAAGTACACTTTTATTTTTTTTCACACAACCTTGCAAAATTCATGACCATAGGATGCTCAAAATACAAAAATCATAATTTATTTAGATAAAATCATGAAAAAAAAAAAGATATACTAGTTTTTAGATTATACTAGGCCATTGAAAAGGACATCCAGATTATGAACCAGAAGAGCAAATCCTAATACTTCCAGCTTTCTGCTGGAAAGGTTTATGCTGCCAATTGATTCATGTGCAGCCTGCTTTAAATGAGTCTTCTGACTCGGAAAGGTAGTTGGATCCAATGCATCTTTATTGTTTTCTGATACTCAACATGTGAGCAAACACAGTTTTAAGTTAATATTGTCATTAAACTCTAATTACGGTTTCCTGTATCGTCCTCAGGTATAATATTTAAGAAGTTTTTACCTATTCGTGTGTATATTTTACCTATTCATAAGAGTTTTGGATGTAATTGAAACTAGCACAGAGAAACTTCTATGTGACCAAAATCAGAGTGGTATGGGTTTTCATCTGAAATGTACATGGTTTTCACATTGTATTATTTGAGGGTTGAAGCATTCTTCTAAGTTTAGGTGTCATTCTCTTCTGGCTTTGAATTCATCTTGTATTCAGCCTTACTTCTATCTAGGGCTGTTTCCAGCTTGTATTCCTAAAAGCTTTCACAGAATTGCTTCCAGTGAAAATCTTTTCCCTGCTGCAGGACTTGCTATCCCACACAGCAGTTATATATAGCACGCACAAAGTTGTCAGGGTAATGGAGGTTGAATTGACATATGTAGAATTGGCAGATATATTTTAGGCAACCCTACAGTGTTCTGCTGCTTAAATTAAACTGTGTTCAAAGCAGGCATAACCCTTGTAAAACAACCAAAGTGTTGTTGTAATATTCCACAGTAATTTAGTCATCTGTCTAAAGAGTACATTACTGAATCCAGACAGTAAGCTGTACATAGTGAAAATGCCAATGAAACTTCTGAAAATTGTGACGATATTCTCAGACAGATATCTTTTTATGGTCAGTGTTCAATTATCATTAACTCTGACTGGGGAGGAACAGGCATGAAAAGAGACACACATATCAGGACCTGGTCCCATGGGATTCTGGAAGGAGGCAACAACATTAGAGTCAGCACAGCCTGAAAAATTAAGAGAACGAAAATATTTGGGTTGGAGACTAGAAGCTATCAATTATTTATTAAATTTTGCTCACAATATGCATATTGTAAAAATTAGAGCTATTTAAGATACACTGAAAACACATAACCATTTCATAATAGAGAAATCAAGCTTGTAGAAAATGCCAGAAATTGCAAATTACTGTCACCTGTTCATAAGCGCTTCCTAGAAAGTGGACATTTTGAAAGTTAATGGGAAATTACAATGGACTGAGAGTACACACAAATGAATAATTATGAATGCCACTGAAAATGATTCAATTGAAAGCCAATTAACAATCTTGTCTATACATCCCTTCCAAAAGCTTGGTAGTATAAATGTCTCTTTTTGTATTGATTTCCACTGACTCTCATATACTCTCCTGCCATGTATGCTATTTAAGTAAATGATTTTTTTCCAGGATCTACATTTGAACATATTGAAGTGCTGAAACACAGCAGCATTGTCTACTAAAGTATCCCTGTAATGAGTACTACATTTCTATATAAAACATCAATAAATGTATATTTTCATGTGATAACATATACATTATTTTTCCTGAGTGCAAATGAACCCCACCTGGGAAACAGCATTGTATTCTAATTACATCTAAGAAGAAAACACTCAACAATGAACATGCCTATATATTCAAATAAAATAAGGAAAAGAAATAGGCCTGCCTGTATAATTAAAGTGTTTGTAAAAATGAAAAGCAAGAGTGAAGATGCTGACTTTTAAGAGAGAAAATCATAGAAAGAAAGCCCTACTTTCTTTCTAATAATTAAGTTTCTGAAGAAAACTTGTGGAACTTTCACCTGTAAAGCTTATCCATAATGCCTCTACGTACCAGCCCCTTTTCCTTCCTGTCTTTAAACAGACATCTCTTTATAAGCCTTTAACTTATTAATTGGCCACTTTTGAAGCTGATTTTCATTCCTATCGTCTCTTTAATTAAAACCACAGCACAGCAGCATCAACTGTGAGCAAATGTAGGAAGGTAAGGGGTTGTTTCAGTGGCGATCCTTGCTGATACAGCACTATAAGTACTGCTGTCCCCGAAACAAAGGGATGTGCTGCCAGATTAATGGCACACCACCTCCCTTCAATGGCTAACTGCTTTGAGACCTACCGCAGAAACTGGACAGTACAAAACAAAACCGTAATGATTAGTGACCCATGTAAACAGAATTAGATATTGAACACATGGTCTTTAAAGAGGACTGGGGAAACATTTCTTTTTTGCTAAGGGAGAAGGCTTTTCTAGAGACCTCTTTTATCAATATTTGTTTTGTTACTGTGAGCAGCTGCTACAGTGAAGGCAAAAGGTTTGAAGAATATTGCATAAATTTTTGAGATTATGATATCATAAAGGGAAAGGATTTTAAAGTTGAGGAAAAGAGATGACAATTTTTATCCATATTGCTCCAAATCTCTCCTGTTTAAATTTTTAACTCAAACTCTTGGCATGCACTTAGAAGAGAGATCTATACGCTTATTGCCAGAGCTTTTATATACAGAATCAAGGACTCTCGGATTTTCAAAAGAGGATAAAAACGTAGACTGTTCCTGCTAGTTGCAAAATGCAAACAATACCCCATGTTGACAAGTATTTTTATTTCAGCTTGGTTTCCAGTGGTGATATTCAGAGAAAATTATAAAGCAGTCTTATTTCACATCTGTTGACTTAATCAGGGGCAAGCTTTTGAGAGTGAAAAAGCATAAGATACTTAAAAGAGAAGGAAAGAATCTCTCTATGAATATGAGTTTGCTGAGATAGTAAAGAACACACAGTAGTGCATTAACCCAATAAAAAAGCATAGGGAAAAGAGTACACTGGAGTTACCAGTGCTTGGCTAAACTTTGCATCTCCAGTGTTTTTATATGAAGGTATCAATTCAACCTGGTAAGAAAATATTAATCTGAGAAGCAACTTGAGAACAGTACTGCTGTAAATATTACAGCAGACTGGCTTCTGAGATAGTTATTGTCACATCACACCTACTACAAACTGATTTTTTTTTTTTTTTTTTTAATAAAACAGGAGAGAAAGGGACTGAAAATCAAATTGTTTTGCAATAAATACCCTGTCTGGTAATTGTGAATATGCTTACCCCACACTGGTGGGTTTCTGCATGCTTTTAGACTTTATGAAGCAACTTTTCACTGACACTTCAGATTTTTCTTCAACCAATCATTTTCTAGCATGGATAAACTTCTTCAGTCATTCACTGCCGAGAAAGGTGTTACTCTACTGAGCAATAAACAAGAGAAAAATGTGAGAAGGTTAGATAGCTTTTACCCTAAGCTGGTATTGATCTCAGGGAATATTCAGTCGCTATCTAAGAAAGCTGGCACTTTTTATTAAGTGACTGTAGCAACTTTGCTCATACACATTGTTTCATTCATTTCCAGTATTTTTCAGACTGTCACTGATTTCAGAAATGAAAATACAGATTATTATCTAGCCAAGATTTGTATGTATTTAATATTATATCGCATTATTTTATGTATAAACACTGACCCTAATTAAGCTGAGGTATGATCATTGTATGGATAAACTCAAAGAAAGGATCACAAGGTTAATTTACACAAGTGCTGAGCAACTCAGTTTATGTGGAACAAGACATTTCATTCTGCTACAAAAAATCTGACTGGAGCTACTAAGGTATTTTTGAGCACTCATCTTATATTCTGTTTTTCCTGAATCTCTGTTGTCTTTTCATTTTTGCTTGCATGTTGTGGGGGAGGATGATATGAAGCCCTGGAGAAATTAACTAAGCTGACACCATACCAAACACCATAGGAAAAGAGAAGATTGGCTTCATAAAGTCAGAGGAATCCTAGTGGACTCAGTTTGAATGAAATCACAAAAGCTTGCTGATTAGTATGCTTAATTGTATTTACAGAACATTATAAGTGCAGAATATCTTCAATGTATAGATTATAAATATATTATTTTAAGAAGCTACCACAAGTGGATTTCCGAAGTTACAAAGCTGTGCTTCTCTGAGTTTCAGAATTTTTACATTTATTCACAAAGCTTTAATCTTTTACACGGATAAACAAGTATACAAAAGTCTTCAGAATCACTTACAGAAATTGACTGCTTTTCAAATGTGGAATGCAGGATAAATCTGTCTCTTTGTGAATTGCAAAGAGAGAGATAAAAAAATTGTTAGAGTTTTCATTTTTACATAAAGAAAATTTAAGAACCATATTTATTGCATTAGCTACACATCTGCCACACATGGACCAAATATTGACTTACTTCCTAGAAGGAAGAGTGACTGCCAGTTTGCATTTAGTTCACCTAGTTTGATCAAGTGAATTTAAGTGAGCTGAAATGACAACTGGACATTTAGCCATCCCACACAGCAAAACCATTGTGATGTGTTGCAAAAGAAGAGGAAAAAGCTGGTTGTGGCTGTAGGTTTTCTGGGTCATATTTGCATCTAGTAAAATGTTATCATCAGCTTTCAGTTCTTTGTAGTGCATCAACAGCTTCATGGTTTTTTTTTTATGTGAATTTCTCCCAGTTCTTAAGATTAATGTCAGTTCAAGAAACTCAGGCAGTGCAATGAGTGCTATGATTTCTCTCAGCATCATATACCACCAATGAAAATAACATTTTTTGTTTTGTTTTGTTTACTCTAGTGTGCCTACTGATAACCCAAAGCACAGTAAACTTCCAAGACTGCTGAAATCAAACTTATTCCTATAACCTCAAGAGTGTATTTCCTAATTCTACCTAAATCCAAAAGGTAGAAATAATAAAATCTAGGATGTTTTTCTCGGAGTCTTTAGTTATTCACATCAACATAGTGGTAAAAGCAGAAATGGAAAAGCTAAGTCTCCTTAGCTGCCATAAACTGAAAAGAAGCAAAGTTTGAATTTAAAATGTGACTTTTCAAGAGTGTCTTGAATTGCTTAAACAGACATAGAGACTAGGGGAAGTCATGTGAGGTCTTCACCATAAGAAGGGGCAAACAATTTTAATGTAGAATTATTCTCCTAAGCACCTCTGAAGCATTAATTTTTCTGGTTGTATATTATGAGACCAGCTAGCAATAAGTACTGTTAATGGAGAACTGGAGAACTACAGAAAATTAGCCAAAGACTGAACCGACTGAAAACACCAGAGGAGTATTAAGAAATACACTCATAGAAGAAAGACAGATAGCTAAATAAAAAGAAAAATAATCAGAATATCCACTCTGAAACAAAAATTCTAACACCCAAGCAGTCAAGTTACTTACGCATTTTACTTGCACTGATTTTAAAATGTGGAGGAAACAGAACCCAGAAAGTACTGATTATACTGTCCATCTTGGGGAAATTTTATGCTTAGATTTTGAAGGTGCAGGGGCAATAATGGGATGAGGTTCAAATGTGTAGTCAACATTTAAATGTGCTCACACTGCAAGTTTAAATTGTTGAAGTTGTGTTCTACTGTCATTTGTAAAAGTACAACTAGTTATGGTATTTGACCCTTTCCTGTGCCCAAAATTCTAGTTGTTCCATCACATGACAGTGATGTTCTAACAAAGAAATGGGGTAGAAGTTTTGCAAAAATATAGTGAGAGATTACTTCAAAAATAAAACAAACACATGATTATAATACAAATAGTTAGAAAATCATGGGATGGATTCAAATTTTGTTGTTTAAACACATAATAGAGTGAGAAAGGATTGAGTCTAGACCTGGAATCTAATTTTTTCCTAATGAATAACATTCATAGTTTTCATTAGCTGTTTTGGTGTAGTTACTCAAGTATAATCTGTGCAAAGAACACCAATTATAGGCAAGTATGTCCAGGACTCACTGGGTTATTTAACTGCCTCTCCGGAGAGGGAGGAGCTGATGGGATTGCTGTGTTTCAGATACGTGATGACAGCTCAAGAGGCACATTGTGCCAAGCTGCCCACACCATGTTTGAACCTGGGGTTCTGAAAGCTGCTAGGTAGCTCAGAAAGTACCATTAAGCTGCAGTGCTACCGGGTACAAAGACGCATGCTGCAACTCAGTAGCAAGTACCTATCAAGGTCTAATCTGTGGACCCTCATATCCATGTCAAAAGCTCAGGATACATTATGAGAATGGGACACCATGGCCTGACACAGTATGGGCGTGTTTTGTGTTTATGCTCATATTAACTGAAAATACAATGCTACCTCTGACATAAAGATGCAGGCTTCAAAATATTTAACAAAAATATGCAAATTACTAAACAATTACTTCATATGCTCTGATTTGATGAAGTATACTTTTCTACAGAAATTTTCAGTTCTTTCTTACTTTCAGTTAAGTATGGCTAGAATATTTCTAGGTATGTGTGGAATGCTTTTAAGTACCCATTGAGCAATGTTTGTCAGACCAAATTAGAATGTTTATTTTCAAACATGAAACATTAAGCATAACTGAAATATCCAAAGAGAAAATACTAAGAAAAGCTTAAATAAAATATTCAAACTCAGGCAACAATATTTAACTTAGGATTTAGTAGTCTTGGGGAGAACTATTGTTTCTATTACTGTACTTAATGATGTATTCATTGTTTATTTAAGTTCTAACGATTCCCTTAGTGGTAGCATGGATGACTTTTCTGTAGAAATCCCAGTTAATGTTTCTATGCTTAGTGATCTACCATATGTTCTATGTCAGTTCTACACAGATTAAAACATATCAAGCTATTAGCAGAGGAAAGAATAAGAAGATTTGTGATGGTAGCATTGAACTTTGACATCAAGGCTAGAAGAAAGAACAACTGACAGTGTGAGAAAGAACAAGATGAGGCTAGAAATTAAGTCCATTCTAGATGATAAGAGAAAGACTAATTTTCCATTTAGTTTACAAAGTGGCAGTTGCCCACTGTGTATAAATATAAACGTACATATTTATATACAAATGTATATATACATGCACACATATATAAGTACACATGTATGTGTACGTGTTTATATGTAAGTGTATATGTGTATACATGGGTGTTATTTTTACCCCAAGAGAAAGCTAGAACTCAAATGCTGAAGGCTAGTGCTGGTACTGAAGATCTGCCTTCCCTAAAACAAATCAAACTAGAATATTGGCACAGGCCAGGCTGTATGGGGCCCTGGGCATCCTGAGCTGGTGGATGGCAACCCTGCCCATGGCAGGGAGTTGGAACTGTATGGTCTTTAAGGTCCTTTCCAATCCAAGCCATTCTATGGTACTATCAAAATTTATATACGAGAATTATTTTATATTTAATTGACATTTAAAATTCAGTCACAAGTTAAAATGTTACAGACTAAGTAAGAAAATATTTCTCAGCCTTTTTTCCTCAGTACAATCCTAAAAAGTCCAGCACAGCATGAATTCTACATGGAAAATATGTTTGTTTTTAATATTATCATGTAAGAACCATCCATCAGTTTGAAATAGCAAGCTGTTACTTATTTTCAAGAAAAGGAGAAGTACCCTCAAGTCTTACACTAAACAGTGCAATTTAAGAAGTCTAAGTAGCTCATAGCAGAGTCCCTTCCAGATTTCACAATGCAGCTTTCTCAAGCAGAAATCATCTGTTTGTTGAAGTTTGGCTATGATGACAGGATGCACTGTGAGGCATATAAACATTTCAGTCATCTATTTTTTTTGAGGCTGCTTTGATTTTAATTCAGAATTCCTTGTCTATGTCAATGCTGTACTCTAAAATAATGTGAAAATGCCTAGGAAATGGAAGGCTGAGCCATTGAACTCTGATTATGCAAGCAGGAAGGTGCTTTTCCACCTACACTTTTTCTTCCTATGTGGCAAGAACATAAACACCTTCTGGTTCCAGGGAGCAGAAATTTATTTTTGCAATTTTTTCAGTGACATCAAATAAGGTATTAAATATATTTTCATACTGATAGATTCTTTTTATATTTTCTTCCACAAAATCATCAGACTCACCAGTTGACTCAGCTACCCTTTCAAAACATGCTGAAGATTCACAGTGCAAAGTTCGTCATCATTTACCACAAGAGGTATCTAATACGCTACACATTTTGCTAGCCTTTTGGTGTATTTCTTTAGTTTAAAAAGATGACATATTTTATAAGCAGAACTAGCTCACCAAAAACAGCATCATGATAAACTCGCATCTATATCAGATAATCAAGCAATATTATTTTTCCTATTAAGCACATTTTGAGTTGCTGTAATATGAAATGATTAAGCTTTCAAATAGTTGAACCATCAAGTTGTGACAGAGACATTTTAAGGATTTACAAGAAAATGTATTAAACAGCTTATGAGAAGATTGCACTCTTTACACTTAAGATTCTGAAATATCTCTTACTAGCTTCAGTATTACACATAGTTTTCTTTCTGTGCTGATCTACCTGATGAATTTAGGAACTGCAGGATATAGGAACTCACCAAACAGCCTGTTTGGAGGGAAGTGAACTACCAAGAATGACTCCAGGAGTTGTGAAATGCTAAATAAGATATCAAAAGTTTGTGATAGTCTTTCTAAGAAGGATATTATCCATGATATGGATTATTATTTATTGTCGTATGATCAACAGAGGCTGACACAAAAGGTAATCAAAAGAACATTTGGCTGAGAACTATGAAGAAAAATAGTTAAATAAAACTGGCACAGAAAAATCTAACAGATTAAAATAAGGTATGTTCTCTGCAAAGTGATTCTTTATTTCTTCTTTCTCTGTCAGTCCAAATCAAAAGTAGTAAAGCTGACATTTTCAGTCCTCAGCATCTCAGGTATAGCCATAAATCCACACTTAGTTGTCTAGTGAAAATAACTTGACAGTGAATGCTGTTATACTCATTCAGAGCTCCCATCTGCTTTCAGTTCTTCTTTTAAAGAAGCTGACTTCCTTATTTGTAATGATCAAATCTTGACTTTTAATTATATTTCATTTCTTTGGGCCAAATTCACCAATAACAGATGAAAGAATAACTCCATTCATAGAGGAAAGATGGATCTGCCAATGACCAGAGTGAATTCATGTAACAGGAAAAAATGATGACAGACTGCTTTTTTTTCTGCAAATACTGTTCAGTACAAATCTAGTCTTTTTGTGGATCCTTAGATTTTTAGTTCAAATTTATAGCATTTTCCTCTCAAGCTTTTTTTTTTTTTTTTTAAGTTTCCTTCATTCTTTGTTACCCTTAGACATTTAGACTCATAAAAGATTCCACCACTGAAGTTTGTGTATCCACTGTCCCCAGAATTTGAGGAAGAAGAAAGTTCTGCTTAACAAAAAGAATTAGAATACTGCAGAGCTGACCTAGAAACTTTTTTATTCTATGCTTCTGCATATAGCCAACATTTATGTATAGTTTATAGTCCATATGCTTGCTTATGCGAACATAAAAAGGACCAGTTCATAAAGTACACCAAGGTAAAAATCTAAAGACCAAAGTTTCCAAGCTGTCATCTCCTGCTGCATAGGTACAATGAAAAAAAAAAAAAAAAAAAAAAAAAAGGAGAAAGCTGGGGAGAAGAAATGCAGATAAAGTATTCTTAATGCATCCAGGGTCAAAAGGAAGTACTTATTCCCATAACACATAATTAAATTGTGGGCACAGGATGTTGTGAAGGCCAAAAGGATAAATGAGTTTAAAAAAATAATTAGGCAAATGATTAGGAAGAAAAGATCCATTAAAGGCCATTAAGCCCAAAGATGTGCAATTCAGCCTCAGGCTCCAGAAATGCCTGAACCACATATGGTCTGAAAATAAGTGAATATACTAAGAAAATGCTCAATAGGTAGCCTTTTATGAAACTCGTTTCCTAAGTACCTTTACTGACAAATCTTCAAGGTGGATAGTGCCTAAATAACTCGTACTGCTTTTCTTACACTGCTATGCACTGGGTTGACCTGTATATAACCTAACAAAAACTCATATAGAAACAGAAAGTTTTCTATTATGTGCTAAAATTTTATTAATATAGTTATATCAATTTTCTTATTATTTTATGAGTAGAATCTTGTGACTTATTTTCACAGAGATTATTCTCTTCGATGCAAATTGCAAGGCAGAATATAGCTCTTACAAAAAGGTAATGGTTATTTGGACCATCATACTCACAGCTGTTTCAAAATAAGATATTTTACACTGAATGCAAATTCCATTTCATGTCAGAATGAGTGAGAAATCAGCATAATAGTTTTCTACTGTAAGCATATATTCTATATGTCTGTGTATGCATTTGTGCAAGCACAGAGAGAGAAAAAGGAATTTTTATGTACATAAATACATAAGTCTTGACAATCACATAATAAAATGGCTCCTCCTCCGCCTGTTTAGAATATATATATATATATTTTTTAGCCCCACATCATTACAGGAGACATTCTGCATATTAATGGGACCACATGAATGTTAGTGGCATGACTGTTGAATTTTTTGTATTTAAATTGCAATTAATTCAGTATCATCCATCTCTACTCAAAAATGCTACATCTGTAGCTTTTTGTGCGCTTGTTTGGTTTAATTTGAGCCAAGGAGGTAAGCACCAGGAAAGGATTCTGGATCCTTTTCCAATTAAGCTTTCTTCTCGATGTCTTTTATAGGGTACTTTCAAAAGCAGAATATTGACTCTAATATAACCTGATATTGCTGTCCTTTATTATTATTCACTTGGTGGAGATTTGCATATCTTATTGCCCATCATGCATTTACATTTATTTAGCCATACCTCCTTGCTTGTAGCCTTCATAATTATAGAGGTTGCCCCTTTACTCTTCTATTATTACAACTTTAGTCAATGACAGTTCAGTAGATATTCACTTTGGAGCCCCATTTTGCTGTGCACTATGAAATCATGGCTGTTTCCTGCGAGTGCTTACATTTGACAAAACATTGACAGATGGATCAGGCAGGCATATGGGATGAGAAGCTGGTAGTGAGAAAGGCTAATGGAGTGCCTGCAGTTAAATGAACCAAATACTGCTCTTTGAACTTTAACAGCAACGTATAAGCAAACCTGAATATTTTAAAAAGGAGTAATCTAGTTAAGTGCAGCATGATATCAACTTGCTTAATGCTATTTGGCTTTATTTACTGCAGTAGTGTTTGGAGTTGAGTTAAGTAGGGTTGCACATTTTAAGACCTTCACTTTCTTCTGGAAAAAAACGTCATAAAAGAAAACAGTATTAGACCAAAAATGCAACAGTGTAGGCCATAAAAGCTTTGGTCCAGGCATGCTTGGATCAGATCTAAGAAAGGATGAATTTGTTCTGGGCTGAAAAGCCACATGACAAATACAAAATCTACTATGGATACCTGTATCATTCCTGTGTGAAAAATATTTTGCACATTGCTAAGCATTTTCAAGTAGTTTTCAAATGCAGTCACTCTGCATCACAGATGATAAACTAATCTAAACTAAGTGCTAAATCTGTAGTAACATGGTTAGTTTCATTTGTTAGAAGTTATTGACTTAGACTGAGGGAAAAAAAAAAAACAAAACAGTTAAAACCACTCAATATCAGAAGAACTTCTCTTTCCTCAGATTTATATCTGTTAGCATATCTTTATGGCTATAAGAACTCAACTTGCCCTAAAACTGTGATCATTCTTGAATGTTAAACATACTCTGGGTGTGGGAATGGAGATGTCAAGTTCCATATTTCCAATTACTGTCATATAAATGATTATATTCAATTAATCCTGATTTGTGGCACCAAGGACAGATGGAAATTGTATTAAAACATTTATTGTATTGTTTCATTTTTTTTAATTTTACTGGATTTTTTTGTTGTTGTTTTTTGGGTTTTTTATTTAATTTTTTTACTACATCTTAACTCTAGAAATATAGCTGTAATCTCAGCCGGTGTCCTATTTAATAATCAAACTCAAAAAGCAGATTCACCAACTTGACTTGCTTACTTTCAGAATCATGCTAATCTGACATTGGGAATGTGTAATGCCTATCAGCAGATTGCTTTTAGTTGAGCCATTCTTATTTAGGAGGTGGATATGAACTTGGTAGGATAAACATTAACTATGTTAATATGTATTCATATAGTATAAACTCTGTGTTCCAGCAGAGAGCTTTCATCAGCTGAAAGCAGTATGACAACTCCTGTTATGCACACTATGGAGGGCTTCTTTTTTCTTGATCCAGCCTCATAGTATATATTCATAGACTGTTCTACATAGCCAGTTAATTTAGGATTTTTCTTTATTTCATTTTTTTTCTGTGTGGGTAAACTAATAGGAGAGCAGAGACCTCATTTAGCAAAGGATTCTTGTTTGGCCCCATTTCACTGTGCTGTTCTTGGCAAAAATTACTGTAAAGTGATCTAAGCCTTAGCAGTTACAAAAGGGGGAATCCCTCCAAATGCATGCTTCCATGCACAGAAGAAAAGTCCCCAAACTGGCATCCTTCCACCTGTCATCACAGCTGCCTATGAAACTGACGTATATGTTATGGGCAGGCTGACTCTTAAATGGTGGCTTCTGCAATCTTTGCTGTATCTGGAAGATGCTGCCAAGCTAGTCTCACTAACTGCAATATCTGTAATTGCTACACATAGAAGGTTGATAGACCATCCTGTCTGATGCAGAAGCATGGGCAGCCACACTAAATACTAAAATTTCTGGCTTACACTTGGCCTTTCTTACTGCAGTGGAAAATGCCAAGATAGTGACACCTGGACATTGCCTTCCCTGTCTCTCCATTTGACACACCCCATAGGAATATAGCTGTGTTGAATTTGGTAGACAGACTTCTACTGGTTTTGTACATTGGTCATTTCTGGGGAACTGAAGAAGAGAGATATTTCTAAGTAACTGGTTAGCAGTAGTTACTCGGGAAAACAGCTTTGAAAAACAATAGAATTCCAGTTAAGTTATCATAGAAGTCCTTTGATGAATTGTCTATGAAGGAAAAATCTACCTTATACATTTTTTATTTCCTTAATAAACATGAAGAAAAAATTTCCTGAGACTGAATATACTGCTTTGAAAGCATTTAACCCAAACGATTTTTCAAAGAAAATATGGCACATGATACAAAAAAATAAGCTGTTAAATATTTTCAAAGCAATACTAAAAGTTCAAAAATCATAAATACTTCAACAGGGGACCTTTTACTTATTTAAGAGAAATATATGTATATATGTGTATAAATATATTATATGTATTTTTATATATTATATTATATATAAATATATATTTATATTAAGAGTATTGGTATATAAAAATAGCAAAGATACTTTGTAACATAAAAACTTAACTACCTATAAAATTATCATAAATTTCTTAAGAACGGGAATTAAAATATATGACAATATTTTCAATTGGCATGCAGCACACAAAGTTGCTAAAAACTAAGGGAAGAAAATCAATTCAAAACTAATCAAAACTAAATAAAAATCTAAAGTTTACTCCTGTTCCATTGTTTAGCATATCAACACAAGAGCATCTCACTGAAAAAATATTTTCTTTCAATCTCCACTCTAAAAACTGTATTAATTATACCTCACTACTAACATTCAGTATATACTAGCACATCTTCTCTTTGGAATGTTTCAGAACTTGATTTTTTCCCAATTTTTTGTTAATGAGAACTCAGTGCAATATTGTTAAATTGCATACAAGAGATTGTTTCTTCTTTTAAAAATATACCTTGCATACAGATCTTTGTATAGATATATCTTTGTATAGATTATAGATAAATAGATATTATTATGGATTGTGTATTCCATCTTGGAATACACAAAAACATTTTTTAAGCATGTTACTCTTCAGTGCAATTTTAGTCTAATAAAAATCTAGGACAAAAGATGGCTGTGTTACTTGTATCAATATGGACATTAGTGGAAATATTCATGCTAAATCTGAAAACAGAACAATTGTAGACAGGCATAGAATGCCCAAATAATAATAATTTAAAAAGTGCCAAAATATAGTTTTTAATTTCATTAATTCCCTTGAGGATAGAACATTTCAGTGACCTACATAGCCTAAAAAATGGAGGTCTAAAATATTTTATTGATTTACTTATATTTATAAATTCAATTGTATACGAAGTTCTTTGTTCACTGACCGCTTCACTGAAAAAGTAGATGTTTTTTCAGACTTCAATACCCATCTTCAAACAAAAGTACTTGTATCTTTATTTTATTAATTCTTCTTAAAATATTTTTTGCTTTGTAGGTGCAATTAGATTTTTTAAAATGGAGCAGATTTTAAAACTTTAACAAAGTTAGTTATTGCATCAACAGTCACTAAGGAAGTTGTAGCTAAACCATTCAAATCATATAATTCAAAAAAGATAGAAAGATATACACTGCTTTTCTGAATACAGAATTAAAAAAAAATAGAATTGGTCAAATTCTGCAGTATTCTATTAGAACATAACTATATCAAAATTAACAGATATGCAACCTCACTCCAGATATCATTTTCTGGGAGAAAAATGATTACATCACTCATATTCTGAGGAAAGAAAAGGACTACATTTACAAAAATAAGAAATTACTTTCTGGCTCACAGAGTTTCTATTCTTTGTGGTAGTATATCAGGTGTGATTAAATATAGTACACATTAACTATTGCTGAAGATCACCAAAGCAAAATTATTAATATTTTGAAGAGGTAAAAGTGAAAAGGCCATTTTAGCAGACTCTGTTTTCATTCCAGAACTGCGGAAAAAGTATGTTTCAAGTGCATAGCAATGCAGCAGGAACAAACTGTGAATTACAGAGTGAAGCAGGTAACTCTTATTATCTCATTATTTCTCTTTTAAGATTCAATTCCCATGATAGTTAGGTTTTGTACTGTTTACACACTCTAGCTTTTACTGAATTTTATGTAAATTTTAAGCATGCATAAATGTAGAATGAGGCTTTCAACGTATAATGAACTTCATGAAAAAGGTCTCAGTAATTTCTAATTTGTATCAGTATAAATCACAAACTTTTGTTGCATATATATGTATACTTATCTCACAGAGCTCCACCTTATCTGCTTCTCTGTACACTAAAAAAAAAAAAGTCCTCGAAACTCTAGTAACACCAAAGAGCATACATTTAGTTTGTTGTTTTCTCATTTGTTAGAAACCCAGTCCAGGTTCATAAAACTTTCTTGAATTTTGAGTCAATTTTGGAAAATGATAGGTTTTTTTTCTTTCTTTCTTTCTTTTATTTTAAAGGAAACTGTGTAAATAATGCTTTTGATAGTCTCAATTTTTGACACTTTTTAAAGTACAAACCTTGAAATAAAATTCAAGGAACTGACAGTAAAATTAAAAGCTTATTGAGCACATTAACTCATTAACTTAATTTTCAAATGTGTATTTATGCCTGGAAGATTACCTGTAATCTCTTTCAATGGTGAAACTTCTATTAATTTTTTCTTCTTTTTCTTCAACAGAAAGACATAGAATAATGGCTAAGAAACAGAATACACATTCCTAATATTGGTGGGTCGTTTTACCCTAAAATAAATAAATAAGTTATTTCATTGAGATAGGAATAGAATTATTAAGTGTATTTTGGAAATTTTCAATATTTAAAATATGCTTCTATGGACTAGGACTTTTCCTAAAGGATGTACGACACACCTGTGCAACTGAACCTATACAGGAAACTCTTTTCTCAGACAAAGAATTAGATTTAAGTATGGTGTTTTATCTTTTTTTCAGTTGATGTACCTGCAGAGAAAAACTAGAAACATGAAAGTACACATATACTCAATTACCACTAGATCAGGCTGCCCAGGTCTCCATCCAACCTGGACTTGAACACCTATGTGGATGAGGCATCCACAGTTTCTCTAAGCAATCTGTGCCAGTGCCTCACCACATTCACAGTAAAGAATTTATTCCTTATGTCTAATACCTTTCCATCTTCATCAAAATGGGTTATGTCTTTTGGTGACATGGATAGTATGACCGAGTGCACACTCAGCAGTTTTTGAACAACACCAATCTATGTGGTGTGGTCAGCGTACTAGATGGAAGGGATGCTATCTATAGGAATTTTGACAGGCTCAGGAGGTCAGCCTATTTGAACCTTATAAAGTTCAACAAGTCCAAGTGAAAGGTCCTGCTCCTGGGTCAGGGCAATTCCAAACATGAATACAGACTGGGCAGAGAACAGACTGGGAACATCTTTGAGGAAAAAGACTTGGAGATGTTGGTGAATGAAAAACCCAACACGTGTACTTGCAATACCCAGAAGGCCAATTGTATCCCAAGCAACATCAAAAGAGATGTGGCCAATAGAGTCCCCACCTTACAGTATTGTGTTCAGCTTTGGGCCCCCAGCAGAAGGACATGAATCTGTTGGAGCAGGTTCAGAGAAGGCAACAAGGATGATCAAATGGCTGGAGCACCTCTCCTATGAAGAAAGGCTGAAGGTGATGGGCTTGTTCAGCCTGGAGAAGAGAAAGCCCTGAGGAGACTTTATAACGGTCTTCAAACACTTAAAGGAGCCTACAGAAAAGCTGAAGAGGGACTCTTTATCAGGAAATGAATAGGACAAGGGATAACAGCTTTAAACTAAACAGGGTAGATTGAGATTAGACATTACAAAGAAATTCTTCAGTATGAGTGTGGTGAGTCACTAGCAAAGGCTGCTCAGAGAAGCTGTGGATACCACATCACTGGAGGTGTTCATATGGTGCCCTGGGCAACCTGGTCTAGAGAAAGGTGCCCATGGCAGATGGGTTGCAACTAGTATCTTTAAGATCTCTTCCATGATGGTCGATTTAGTAAGAATTTGTAAACAAAGTAGAAAGAATTATATGGGTACCTTAACAGAGAAATAGTCTTGTATTTCTTTAGGTCGTCTTTTTCATAAAAAAAGCTATTTCATTTGCTACTGCATTTATACTTGCCTTGTATCTCCTTATATTAGATGATTATATGTGTACACAGGCTTGATTATCTTGTTTGTTTTCACTTCTATGCAGCTCACACAAAGAGTGGCACTGTTGATACTCAATGAACCAGCCACTAAATTTGTCCTCCACAATGAGCCTGAGATCAATAACTAATTTTGAAAACAGATTAGTTTACAGCAGGGAAGTAGACACAGTCTGAATCTTGCCGGAGGATATAATCAGCCAGTAAATAGCAATATTAGTGTTATAGGTAATAGGCTGGGAATAGCATAGGAATGGAATATGGCCCAACTCTCTAAAATAAAGGCCTCTGCACAAAGAGCAATTCAAATCCTTTCTCTGTCTTTACACGTTACTTCAAAATTAGATTTTATATATATCTATATATATTTGTGTGTGTTGGAATAAAGTTTAGTTTTATCACATTCCATGGTTGGTGACTGAAGAGTGTTTGTAAATGCATCCTAATAAAGCTTGTAAGTGCAGCCTTGGGTGATTATTAAAGAGCTACAGACATTTTTACAGATCTTTGTTGGTTGTGAACTCCAGATGTTTTCAACATGAAAAATGTTATGTTCTAACAGTTAATGTTGTATCACCAGCCATTCAGAAGATGTATCTTCTTATTATAGCTGGAATGTTGCTATGGTGATAATTGTAGAACTGTGACCTAGGAGGAAGAAAACAAATGTATTTGGCACAAAAGAGGGTAGGTAGCACATCAATTAAGTCAATGAATGGCAAGATAACAGAAAAGGCAATAGTAAGTTTAAAAATTATGCACAAATCTTGGTTAACATACGATTTACTGTAATTTTCTCTTTTTATTTTTATACGATAATGTGTTCTCAGTTATCTTTGTGGACAGATAGCAGCATCCTGTCTGCATGTAGGCCGGTTTCAGTACTGTCCAAAAAAGTGCCTCAGCTTTTCCAGAAAGCATGCACATAAGAGAATCCCTACCCAAGACTTACACATTTATATTCCCATTTCAAAGAACCCATGGATTTGTATTAATAAGGTCTTATATTTTGTAGCTGGTATTGAGAGTGAATTTGACTTCAAGATCAGACACAAATAACTCTAAGTCTGAACTGTAAAGCCCCGACAATCAGAACAGAAATAGAGTACACACGTCTGGTCATGGCTGACTTAGGAAATGGTTTATTCTTGAGATGGACAAGATGTTGAATTTCTTGTGAACAGCAGCAGTAAATTGGCACAGTTTTAACTTAGGCAGTTGAAGGGCTGTTGGGGCTAGCAGAATTTAAGGACTCAAGCCCTCTGCTAGCAGCCTGCTCATCACCTTGAGCTAGCTTTTCTGTATGTCTGTTCATCCATTTTATTTGTTCAGTGGGAATAACAGAGCTGACCCTTTTTACAAAGAGCTTTTTCAGATCGATGGATGAAACATGCTGTTATTTTCTAAGCTCGTAAGCAGCTATATATGTGAAAAAAACAGCTAGTCCCATTATGAGGGTAATGATCAAATACCCCATGTTATGTCGACTGCTATTGCTGCTAGAAATGGTTTCCATCTCACAAGCAAAGAAAATTTCTGGTATGTGCTGAAGACATCACAATTATCATTCATCCCAATCAGCCTGATTAGACTACAAACAAACAACAGGAAATCATCTCTGTATGCACATCAGACCTGCTTCAAGAGTCTTTTTCAGTGGAAAAGTGAGTGAATCCCTGCCACTTGTCCTTAAATGTACATTCTCCATAGTTCTTTCCTACACACCAGGAAAAGGACAGAAACCCAGTAGATTACATTTTGTATTAAATTTATGTGTTACAACCATGTGCAATGTGCTTGGAAATAAATCACACAGCAAAGAACAAAATTACAAAAAGAACTTGCACACTGTAAATCTCTTGATGGTTTCAGATATAAACCGAACGTCCTTCTGCAAGTCATACATTAGTCAAAATGCTATCAAGATAAAGGCTTTCAAGTGTGATTTTCAAGCCATATTAGTTGTCCTATAGCTCTGTGCTTCAGTCAGACTGGAATATTGCCAAAAACATGGCTTGAAATCTGTTAGCTTATATCTTGAGGGATTTTTTCCATCTGTATTAAAGAATTAAGACTGAGCTCCTCCAACTCTCACTGCACTGCCTGCATGCTGATCCTGGGCAAGAAAGGAAACAGAGGCATGGTGATGTAAAGGGATTAATCCAAGGTCAGACCAAAAGTTAAATGTAGGATTTAGGAATAGACTCTTGCTGCTTGATTATGCCAAAGTCAGAGAAAACAGTTAAACCCTTTCATTTTAACTTCAAAGAAATGCAACTGTTTTGCACGTGGAAGTGCAACAGCATGCTATTATAGAAGGTTTTACATCAAGGCAAACCACAACTATGACTCAGACCAAAAAAATCCCACATTAAATTTGTCCTAAACTTTGTTCCTCCACACATACATACCTGATTAAACTGACTTAGATTGAAGATTAACAAATCTAACAAAGAAATGGAAAACACCAGCTAAAAAGGTAAAAATAAACAATAAGCAAGCAAGCATAGCCGGAACAAACATCTCCAGACGTTTAAATTGCCTTAAAATTTGAATCAGATTGTGTTTTTTTCTCTTTATCATTTTTTTCTACTACTTACTAGCACAGCCAGTGCTAGTGACAGGCATGAAGAGAAACTGTACAAGAGAGACAAAGGTCAAGATAATGGTATTACTGTGCCGGTGTAAAGAATGCTTGAGTAGATGGCAAAAACTAAAGGTCATTTAATAAACGTGTTTTTCATTTTCTCGGTGGAAAAAAATAGAGAAATGCACGGAAACTGATAGAAATATAAACCAAGGAGATTAATTAGATAGGGTTTTTTTTCTTGTTAACAAGGAAGAAATACTTGAGAATATTCTGTTTTGACTATGTTAGGCCAAAACATTAAGTTTAAAATAATAAATAAAATAAAAAATACACTTGTGAAACATTTATATTCAAGCAGTCCCTGCTACAGTAAAGACAAACCCACTCAATACACATTAAGATATTAGTAACTTGCTACTCCAACCCACTCATTCCCATCCCACTCTGTTTTTCTTCCCCTCTTCCCATCAACACCCAACACTTAACACCTTCACAACTTCATCTGGGTTTTCTGAGAGGATAGGGGCAAGATAACCCATATGTATTTACCAAGCAAGAGACTAACTCAATATACATAACTCAACAGACAATTTGCAATTACAAGAGATTAAAGAGAGTTGCAACCTGCTAGTAAAGTTCCAGTCAACACATGATTTCTGAGGGCTAGAATATACCAGCATGCAATGGATACTCTATTTAGCTATTGCTTGTTGGGTGAAATATAACAGAGAAGAAACATACCACAATTTGGAAATTTCAATCTATGACAACTGTTCTTAACACTCCTTTTGACATTGCTGAATTACTATTCAGGCCATCAAGTATACTTTTTATAGTCTCATCAGAGGGACTCACAGAACAAGTATGTATCAATACATAAATAAGGACAGTGCAGTAAAAATCTCTACTTTGTAGAGGGTAATGGTGGTGAACACTTACTATTTGTCAATAATCTAACCTTATCTATTTTGTGGTTGCTAAAGATAGCAGTCAGTTTTGGTACTCTGAGTAGAAATGAGTGTTTTGACAGCTAAGAGCTAAGAATAAAATGAATGAGACTAGACAGCTAAAAAAAGACAATAATGTACTGTTTTTGCAAGACTGCCTTCATTTCCCTGTAGAAAACCTGTTGTTTGCAATATCAGGGGAGATGAAAGTGTACCACTGTGGTGCTGTAGCCAGATGTGCTGCAGTGTTTATAAATTACTTCCTGACGTCTGCACTAGGCAGTACCACTGTCATATAACAAAGCTTGACTACCTTAAAATAATTTCTACAATAATGACATAAGCAGTCCAAGTGAATTCTTCCTTTACTAGTAAATTTTGTTTCCTTGACAGAGGGCCTCTCTAAGCTAACTTCCTGGTCCCTCAAATCTACTTTCTGTTCAGGCAACTCCACCTCTTCATTTTCCTACCAGCACCTCCACATATGTACGTACTATGTACCATGAAATGACAGTTCAATCAATAGTTGGGTCGCTGATTTGCTTCTCAGACCCTTCCAAGTCATTGGCTATGACTCAGCAACAGGGTTAAAGGAAAGTTCTGTGGGAGAGTCAGGATCAGAACCACAGGCAAAATTAAACCAGCAATGTCCTTCCTGTAACCTTGAACTTCTCAGAGGGTGTTTGACTCCAACAGACCTCAAAATGCTTGCACACAGGAGGCAGAAGTACTTAAGAATGAGAAGTGAGAACCCACACATCTTCTACGGACTGGTGTTCCACAGAGTGTATACACAGCAAGCAGTAAAAATGTGCCTCAGTGTATTGAATACTCAGTGAGACTCAGATAAAAATGATTTATGTTGTGAATGTGGCAAAACAGCAGGAAGAAAGGCGGAGAAGCAGAATAAACTAGGCAAGAAAGGGAGAACACAGCCGCACAGAGAAAAAGAACAGGGTGAGAGGAATAGGGGAAAAAAGAACTGTTAGGCAGACGAACTGTCAAAATGTTGAAGAAAATATGATCATGATGGTTAAAAATAAATAAATAAATAAAAGGAAAATGTGATGCTTAGACATGCTGTAATCTCCTTTTATCCTGTATTTAGGAAACACTCAATGAATTAAAGTACGCAAGTAGGCTCTGAAATATTTTACCTATTTTACACATGAGAAAGCAGAAACAATGAGTTTATGTAACTCGTTCAGGTCACACCGTAAGACAGCACTGAATTAGCCTTCCTTGGTTCTCTGACCTACCTCTATGCCGCACTTCTTCAGGGGAAGTGAAAGACGTGTTTTCACTCCAACTTTTTCACTTTATGCAGTATTTAGGGCCCCATAAGGAACCATAAATCTCCTTGGTTCCTCATTTAAAGTTGGCATGCAAGTAGATTTAAACAGTTTCCAAATAAAATGACTGTTCATGGTTTCATGGGCAGGAGAGCCCCACTACATATCACCTTTTCTATGAGTCAACATTCAGTGCACAGTGTTTCAGGTCTTTTGGCATTATATAACTGATTCAAGGGGTAAAGTTAAAGTGTTTTCTGCTATTATCTTTTAAATAACACATCTGTAGCACTAAACTTTGATAATTCCAAGAAAAGACACAAGTGTAGTATCAAATTCTGAACAAATACATGAATTGGCTTCCTCTCAAGATTCATCCAATCATTTCTTGATTTTAATCAGACAATTAAATGGCTTGTCAGAAGAAGGTAACACAGTTCATCCACATATATGGTATGTGTTGCACACTGTCAAAATTTACTGATGCATGGTCTTGGCAGGGATGACAGTTATTATTAAAAATCAGCTGGCAGAGAAAAAATACACCAATTTTAGTCAACTAGTAATGACCTGTAAAATTGGTAAAAACTGTAGGAGTAAAACAGTCTGCCACTACACAAATTAAAATTGTGAGTGACAACCCAATGGAACACAGAGTCGCATACACTGAAAAGCCTGGTGGAAAAACAAAACCAGTGCTCATTGACAGAGAAGGAATCAATATGTAGATGGTTTGTGGTATATATTTCCTTACTACCTGTGAAATGAGGAGAAACTTTGTCACTATGACTTGGAAATGGGCTTAATGTCAGTACACAGGAATTCTTTAAGATGTCACATTATGTACAGAATAAAATGACCACAACAAAGTAACAGTCCAAGATTTGACCTTCTATAGCCCCTAGAGGTCAGCGCCTTATGGAAAGTCTGTATCCCATCTGGCAGAAATAATGACCTTGACCAAGAGAAATAAGATGTATTTGATTAGCTAGGCATATGAGTACAAACTTTCTGCTTTCTTTGAGAGTTCACAAACATCTGAAGGAGAAAATAGGTTGTTTTCTGAAGCTATACAACCAAAGTCTCTAGGCTGTTAAGGCTTCCTGCTGCTAATTTCAGTGGGGAACACATCATATGCAAAAGGATTCTGTGGTTTCCTCAAGCTTTCAGTAATGGCTTTTCCTGCGAATGAAACCAGATCCTTTGCAGGTTGACCTTGAGTGAATTATTTAACCATGATTTGTGTGCAGCTTCAACATCAACTAAGAACAACACATAACACTGAAAATGTGAGTGACCCAGGGACTTAGTCATAGAATCAGAGAATTGCTCGGGTTGGAAAAGACCTGAAAGATCATCAAGTCCAACCACAACCTAACCATACTACCCTAACTCTAACAACCCTCTGCTAAATCATGTCCCTGAGCACCACATCCAAACAGTTTATAAACTCATCCAGGGATGGTGACTCAACCACCTCCCTGGGGAGCCTATTCCGGTGCTTAACAAGACTTTCTGTGAAGTTTTTCCTGATATTCAACCTAAAATTATCCTGGCACAACTTGAGGCCATTTCCCCTCGTCCTGTCATCTGTCAGCAGTGAGAAGAGACCAACCCCGCTCTCACTGTAAACACCTTGGAAGTGAGCAATAATGTCTCCCCTCAGCCTCCTTTTCCCCAGACAAAACAGCCCCAGTTCCTTCAGTTTCTCCTCACAGGGCATTTTCTCCAAGCCCTCCAGAAGCCTTGTTGCCTCTCTTTGGACATGCTCCAGCACCTCAGTGTCCTTTCTGTACAGAGGTGCCCAAAACTGTACACAGTACTCAAGGTGAGGCCTCACCAATGCCGAGTACAGGGGCAGGATTACTTGCCTAGTCCTGCTCACCACACCATTCCTGATACAAGCCAGGATGCCACTGGCCTTCTTGGCCACCTGAGCACACTGCTGGCTCATATTCAGCCAACTGTCCATCAGTACACCAAGGTCCCTTTCTATCAGGCAGCTTTCCAGCCACGCCTCCCCAAGCCTGTAGGGTTGCCTGGAGTTGTTGTGACCAAAATGCAGGACCCGACACTTGGCCCTATTGAAACTCATACAGTTAAGATTGGCCCACTGATTCAGTCTATCCAGGTCCCTCTGTAGTGCCCTTCTCCCCTCTGGCAGATCAACACTCCCTCCCAGCTTGGTGTCGTCTGCAAACTTACTGAGGGTGCACTCAATCCTCTCATCAAGATCATCGATAAAGATGTCAAATAGAAGCAGCCCCAGTACTGAGCTCTGGGGGACTCCGCTCATGTCTGGCCACCAACTGCATTTAACTCCATTGACCACAACTCTTTGGGCCCGGCTATCCAGCCAGTGTTTCACCCAGTGGAGCGTATACCCATCCAAACCATGGGCAGCCAGCTTCTCCACTAGAATGTTGTGTTGTGTGGGACAGTGTCAAAGGCCTTACTGAAGTCCAGGTAGACCACATCGACAGCCTGACCCTCATCCACTAATCAGGTCACCTTGTTATAGAATTAAATCAGGTTTGTCAAACAGCATCTACCTTTCGTAAACCCATGCTGACTGGGCCTGATCCCCTGGTTGATCTTTAATTGGTCCATGATGGCCCCTGAGATTATCCGTTCCATAACCTTCCCCAGCACCGAGGTGAGACTGATAGGTCTGTAGCTACCAGGATCATTTTTCTGGCCCTTTTTGAAGATGGGCATAACATTTGCCAGTCTCGAGTTCACCGGGACAGTCCCAGTTAGCCATGACTGCCGAAGAATGATGGAGAGTGGCTTGGCAACCACATCTGCCAAATCCCTCAGCACTCTAGGGTGCAATCCGTCTGGCTCTATGGACTTCATTATAAATCCAGCAGATGTCAGGGAAGTTGAAGTCCCCCACAAGAACTAGGGGGAGAGATATTGAGACCTCATCCAACTGTCTGTAATGTGTCTTGTCCACCTCTTCATCCTGGTTGGGTGGCCTGTAGCAGACTCCCACAATAATATCAGTCTCATTGGCCTTCACTTTTATTCTGATTCATAAGCTCTCAACCCTGTTGTCATCATCATTAATTCCCGTACACTCGCATTGTTTCTTAACATAGAGGGCTACATCATCACCTTTCCTGCCTTGCCTATCTCTTTTGAAGTGTCGCTAGCCATCCATCACAACACTCCAGCTGTGCGAGTCATTCCACCATGTTTCCATGATGGTGACTATATCATAGCTTTCTGACCGCACAATGGCCTCCAGCTCCTCTTTATTACCCATGCTGTGTGCATTAGTGCAAAAGCACCTGAGCTCGGCCTCCTTTTGAGTGGCAGTAGTCCTAATACCCTCATGACCATACTCAGGTGTTTCCATAGCCACCAACCTCACATCAACACTCATGCTCCTCCTACAAAAGGGTGAGTCATCCTTCTCCTTCACCAATACACAAGACTGTGGGATCTTACTAGCACATTCCTCTCCTACAAGCTCTGAGACATTACATACAGGCTCCGTTCTAGTGACCCCAGTTACACCCCCACCCCCCTTCGTACCTAGTTTAAAGCTAGTCAATGAGTTAGGCTTGTGTGATATTTTGGCATGCAGAAGAAAGACACACACACTGTTGATAGCCACTGCAAAGGTGCTAATAAATTTGATTCTTTTGGAAGGTGTACATTATAATTATATATATATTTGCATCACAATAGCAGATGAAAAGTTGAGTCCAAGTGTCTCAAAACTATCAGAACGGTTTTGTTACCATACACTACCTAACATTTCCTGAAGTGATAAGGGATTTAAACAACAAAATGTATCAACAGTGTGGTAGATTCCTTTTATGAACAAGTTTTTTTTTGAAATAAAAAAAGCTACATTCTGTATTGCTGTCAGCTTTTCCTTGCTCCTTCTTTTTTTTTTTTTTTCCTGAGTATAATTTTTGGTTTACTTTTTTTTTTTTTTTTTTTTGTAAAGCCTGGATGCTTGCTATTCACTGACAGGCAAGGCAGTAAGCGATAGCGAGAATACAGAACCAATTGATTGACATTTCTAACTGTAAACACAAGGATGTAACTAGGGAGAAGTACTTCTTGCTGGAGGTGCTGATAAAGCTTCTGCCACAGATAGTGGTGAGTGGTGTGCAGAATCAACTTGAGATAAGGAGGTTACAACATTATGAAAAGGAATCCCCTGAACATGAACACCATGGCACCAAAGCAGCACTTAACAGGACAGACCTTCCTGACATCCTTTGGGAATTTCTGACTAAATAGCCGGGAACATCATTAATAACATATTGTCAGAATGTTAAATAAATAAATAAGGAAAGAAAGACACAGAAACAATAAAAAGAAGCTTAAAGCAAGATTTACTGTTTACATTTTATTTCTACCCCTCTTGGAAGCAGCTTGGATACAGGATTTACTTGTTAGCATAGATTAGCAGTAGAAAAAGTTACCTTTAACTCTGATCTTCTGACCTTTAACTCTGATATTCTGCAGTCAGATAATAAAAGTTTATCTCAAATTTGTAGTCTGGTCAATGCTGTAGAACCAACTTCATCTATGGGGAAAACTGCTTGCTATTTTCTAACCTTTTTCTGTACCAGTCAGTACATAATTGGGGTATATGTACTTCAGTCACTTTTGTGCTTTGATATAGCCACAGCTATTTTGAAGCTAGTATTAGCAATGACACTGCAGCAGTGTGAAGCTGGGTACAGAATGCAGAACTCCCTTTGGGAGCAAGAGCGAACACTCATGTAGATACCCAGCTACCAGGTGCACTCATACACGGAACTCAGTGTGACAAATATTATGAAGGCTCAGGTCACGTATAATCAGTTTTCAAACCAATTTGTGCTCTCATTTCATACTGTTTGCAGCTCTTGTTTTCTCCTGACTCTGTAACCTGATGTGCCAAAAGCAAACCACCACCTCCTCTTGTAATCATAAGGCAATATAACAGAGGGGAAGAAGGCATGACCTCAACTGCAGCCCTGCACTGGAAGGGCAAGGCCTTCCAGCGCAGGGCTAATCTCCAACAGTTTCATCTCACAACCACTACCCTCCTCCTTTATATCCTACAGAGAATCAATCTCAAGGGCCTGTATGGGTGAAGAGCATCTACACAAAGCAGAACCTTGTGTATCAAGGAGCAGAGTACTTAAGACAACTACCCATAGCCACCACTACAGTGTGGCTGAACTGTACGGTCCTGAACTGTGGAGCCGTTCAATCTACTCTGTGTCTGGAAGAGAAACTTTTTTTGAGGGTTTAAGCTGTGCACAGCACAGGACACACCTTCAGATACTTTTTCTTAAACTATCTGAATTATCTGTGTAACAAACTTGGAATCAACATGTTGCTGCCTGGATTGAAAGTCTTAAAATATTGGGGGAAAATAAGAATTTTCTGCAGAAAGACAAATTATTTATTTTTAGTGTGTCATGGGCAAGGATCTTAGGAAGAGTCAGAAGCTGTGGAAACTTCCAGGAAATTAAATACTTTACATTGCTAAAGTTGAAATTTTATCATGAGTTTTTTGGGGTGATTTTCACATTTTGAGGATTATTTCAGCAACTGATGTAAAATAATGAGATTGACTTTATAACCGATCTAAAATGACACAAGTTCACTGTGAAGTTATAACAAAAATGTGAGATCAATCTTCATTGTGGATAAACCATGGTTTCAGTGTAAAAGTTTTTTTGTTTTAATAAGAGTTACCCTTCCTCTGAATATACATTATTTTATACCATCAGCTTATCTAAATTACAATGTTTCTCATCTTAGAGCCTCTAATTTAAGAATAGTTTGTCCCTGTTAATGCATCCTGCCATAAGCAGAATTTATCCAACATTTGCCTGAAAGGTTCTAGAATCAGAAGAGATGTGATTTCTGTTATTATTTTCTGTCTGAATCTGAATTCAGTTTCATACAGAGCACTTTTTTGTTGTTAGAATAATTATGTGATTCCTTCTGATGGAATTAATCTCTAATATAAAAAAAGGAATTTCAGCAGCTAGATCTTTGGATCCAAAGATATCCAAAATATCTGCTTCTTATCAATTTAGCCTCAAAATGCTGTCTTACTTGTTACTAGTTTCATGTTATATATTCCATAAGTGCTAATATAGAGCAGGTGCAGCAGCTTACAAAATAAATAAATAAATAAATAAAATAAAGTCACATATAAACCTCATTATAGCCAAGAAAGTTCCACAGTGAAAATTCAGAGTATTTTGCTGACCTGCATCAACATATCAAGTGTTGGCTTGCTGATAAAGAGAAAAAAAAAATCAAATTCATTTACTTCTTTCCTTTGAACAGAATTGTGTATTTTATCAGTATTAAATGTTAAGTTAGAGAGACTTAGTAGTAGGGCGAAAGTTTGAGGCTTTGCATTATTTCCAGCTCTGAAAAACATGCTTGGGGGACAGGAGTTCTCTTTTAGATTCAGTTTCTCTCACCATGCAGTCCCAGTCCAGCTCACTCAGAGTATACTGACCTAAGGACAAATAAACTCAGCTTGTTTATGTAAAATGTTATTTTTTAAATGCTAAGGACAAGGTACCTAAATATCAAGTAAACCAAAAGCATGTGGATCTAAAGGCAAGTCAGATTACCTCTCTGTAAATACCAGTGGTGTGTCATGAGGGCAGTTACCTGAATTTGAGTGGCACAGGGTGTAAGCAATAGATGGGTATGTAATTGTTGCATCTGACCCTAAACATCTCTTGACAACAGCTCCACAAGGTAGGCCAGTGTTTTAACAACTGGACTGACCTACGAATTTCTCATTCAGCTAATGGTATTTCCAAGATTTTTCACAAGCTTCTTAACACAAATACTGGACCTTAACAATGACACCAAAACTTAACCATCAGTACCAACACCATGGCTCCGTTTTTGTACAAGTCTACGCATAGTATTTGCTCAGGATGTCAGTAAGACTGTAAGCTTTCTTTGGGAAAGGAATACACGTTCCTTTAAATTTCTCAAGTTACGT
Source organism: Gallus gallus (assembly GCF_016699485.2). Lineage (NCBI taxonomy): Eukaryota > Metazoa > Chordata > Aves > Galliformes > Phasianidae > Gallus > Gallus gallus. The sequence goes on from NC_052532.1 coordinate 97,564,551, forward strand.
AGGAAATTATATTTCAACAGAACATATTTCTTAAGTACAAAATACTCGTTTTTCAAACACTAACTCACTGGAATTTGATACATTATATAAAAAAAAAATACTAAACAAATCAAGGATGCCAGTGATCCTTATTTTCATTGACTTTTGTATAAAATGAATTGCGGACCATTGCCATGGTAGTCGGGGGCATACATGTGTCTTTTTTTTTTTTTTCTTTTTTAAACCTTACAGAGGTAAAAAGCAAAGTCCTTGTGACTGAAGAACTTGCTACTGCCAATGAAACTGTAAATGGAAGGATTAAGAGTAGGAAGGAATCCAGTAAATAGGCATGTCTTTCCGTCATAGCCTTTGCAATGGGAGAACATGTTGTATCTGAACAATTTTCTTTCAAGTTATTTTTTCTTAAGTGCAATTTTTGGGAGTAGTCCAACTCATGAAATGTAACCATATTCAGTTCAAAATGCACCTGCAGCACTGCAGATATTAGGATTTATAGGTTGGGTTCAAGCTCACTTTTAAACATAACTGCAGTCTGAAGTGAGTTCAGATAGTACAAAATTTTACAGATTCTTGTAATAGATGTGACTAAATTACTCCTTTGCAAAGTTGGCCTCAGGCAAATGAACTCTTTTCAGCCTCACACCTGTCTGAAGGCCAGGCTTTGCTCAGATCAACAGTTTTACCCTGACTTCCGTGACTTAAAACATGTTCTTCCTGTGCACTGGAAACAAAATGCTCCAAGACAAATTTACCACCTTGAATTCCAATCCCTTTCTCTTAAGGATGTTTTTTAATCATGTTTCCTCTTGAGTACATTCCAGGGTTAATTTAGAGACCTGTGAAAATAAGTATTTTTATTCTTCTTATCTCAAATATAGTAGCAAGATGGAAACTACCAAAATAATATTTATTTATTTATTTATTTATTTATTTATTTTTGTGATAAAATTGGTTTATAGATCCTTATAACTCTGTTACTTAAAGATTTCTGATATCTGGAAGGCATTAAACAGTGGTTGTAATCATCTCTGCAATTGTTACAGTTCATGCTAGCTAGATTTCACATTATATTCTTCATCTGTCCTTAAACTAATTTGCTTCACATATGAATATATCATACTCATCAATTTAAAGTGCCATCCTTTGGCTATGCAGATCATTAAGGAGTATACATTATGTATGAGTCAAACACACCAAACTTACACAAATGTTTTTTATCATTTGTAGCTATTTTCTGTTAGGGATTTTAAGTTATTTTTCTAATCAAAATCCAAATCACGGCTACAAGTAACCAGCAATCAATTACTTTTCTCTGTATGCAGTGTCTCAAATGATGAGAGTTATACCGTGTATCTGTGTTGAATTCTAAAAATATCACTGTATACTTTGTAAAAAGAAAACCATGGAAATGAGGGGATAGTAAGTTTTCCCTCTCATTGGTGCCCAGAAAAATTTCATTGCAGTTACTGCAATGCTGGACACTTCAATTTCTATTCTTGCTGCAAGAGAAATGCCACTTAATAATGTAGCTGCATGTGCACAGTATATGTATATGCACAGAGCATCCAGACCAACAGAATCCCAACAATTGTACAGCAGTATATGGTTCTAATACTAGTTTTGATTTAAAAAAAACAATAAACAAAGTCAGTGAGGAAAGTAATGATTTCTGGCAGGCCATGAGTCCTATATGAAGTCTCAAGATGTACTTGAAGAAAACTTTCCATAATGAGATCAAGGGCTGTGGAGAAGACCAAATATCCCTAAGCATAGTGTTCACATTATCATCCTTGACCACAGGGATAATTTGGTTAGTAGCATTTGATTGCTATTGATATATTGATATCTCATAGATGACAGGAAATCAAATGCCCGCATCAGTTATGTTCCCAGAAGATGGATGCTTAACACACAAGTAACACAAACAAACAAACAAACAAATAAATAAATAAATAAGGCAGTCCTCTGAGGAGCTTCAGAGTCTAACAGGTACATAAAATGAACCCCTTTATTTTCAGAGCCTTTGCTGAGGGGACGATGAAAAATTTGGATGCAGTTTTCCCCAAACTTCCTATATACTCCTATTCTTCCAGATTAAACATGTAGGTGAGTGACCATAACTATCCACACAATGTTTATCCCATGCATTACAGAAATGAAACTGCTTTCTTCAGCGTCTTTCTGAGCTGTGCATGTTCAAAGTTACTAAAGAGGAGGATGCTCACAGAAGAAGATGGAGTAAACCATTCCCATCAGTACAGGAGGATCATCTCTTTGGGGACAGTGTCTGCTGGAGTGATTAAGTGCCAATCACTTCATTCCCACAGATAGGTAAAAGGAGCAAACCTAGACTTCAGTAAGTTAAAAATGTTGGCAATATCTTTAATAATGCCGTATCACTACATCTAAGATTAAAACAAAACAAAACAAAAAACAAAAAACAAGCCAGACATTACTATGAGAACTTTTAAAAATTGTGCAAACAGCCAATTGCCAATAAAATTATAGTTTGTATCTCCTTAACAAAGATACATTTTGCTATTGTAAATGATTTTGGGCAGGATACTAATGCAATGAATCGTATAAATGTCATATATACCTTTTTTTGCATATTTACATGTAGTAGTTTTAACTGCTTTGTTATTAAGTATAATTACAAATCAGGCAATTTTCACCTGATTTATGATGTCATAATCATCTCAGAAAAGTTTGTTCTTCATTCTCTACTTCTGTGAGATGATCACATTTCCCCACCAAACATGTGAGAAGAGATGTACAGAATTAGGAGTCTGGAAACAAAACCTATCATTTCACATTTTTACACAGGTGACAAGTTATTCCTAGAGTATAAAAACTATATAGGAAATTAGTATTCAATCTCCTAATAATGAACTTATTTGAAGAGTGAAGGAAACTGTCTTTAATGGCTTTAAGTTGCAACAGAGGAGGTTCAGGTAAACATTTCTTCTCATAAAGAGTGGTGAGGCATTGGCACAGGCTGTCCAGGAAGATGATGGAGTCACCATCCCTGGAGGTGTTCAAGAACTGTGGAGACATAGTACTTAAGGACATGGTTAGTGGCCATGGTAGAGATGAATTGACAGTTGAACTTGATGATTTTAGTGGTCTTTTACAACCTTAACTATTCCATGATTCTGTGAGACCTCTTCCTAGAAAAACAGCAAGTTAAAATGAGAAGATTCTCAGCTGTTAGTAAATTGCTTTACTTCATGCAAATTTTGGTAACTCACAACATCTACAGAACTTGCCCAAGTATTTCTGTGAGGTAAAGCAAGGAGTTAGTTTTTGATGAAAAGCTCTGCAGGAAATGGAAGATAAATCTGGGTATTTGCAGGTACTGCTTTTTTTTTCTGAGCAGACACCTGAAATTCTCGCAAAAAAAAAATTGGATTATGTCCCGTTTCAGATTTTGTAGGATTCATTTTGCTTTACAAAGCTCTGGTTTAATGTAGCATAAAAAAAAAACGTATTAAAACTACATTTGCATGATTTTCCTCAGCCTTCCACATCCATGGCAGCCAATTTCATATTCGTGAGTTTAGAAACAGAGACGGCATATCAAATAAATGCTAGAGGAAAAGTGAAGGCTGCAAATGTTTGCTTTTTCAATAGTTACTATTTTGATCTTTGAAACAGAAAAACTGTCACTACTAACAAATAGTGGAAGGAACTATAGGAATAAAAGAAAGCGAAAGATAAACAAAGTAAGGCTCATTCTTCGAAAGGCAGATGTATCTGCAAACACTAAGTAGATTTTTTTTCCCAATATAAAGTGACACATGCTGCATAACTGACATCAGACTTTCCTTCTTGAGAAGCCTCCTATTGAGCTTCTCTGGTGTTGTCCAAATGTAGTTAGTACAATTTTTTTCTCCATACTGGTGATCTAATAAGAATGATGCACACATTTAAAATAGATGAAGGCCAAATAATGAACTGCTTTCTTAATCTTCCTATTTTTGACAGTGATGTCAAATAGCAAAAACTAATAGAAAATTTACTTCAGAATGGACGTTCTTTTTAACAATATTTAATTAAATATTTCAATGCCAATTCCAGCAATATGGAAGCAAAGCAAAACAAAACAACAGTACTACCATAAAAAAAAAAAAAAAAAGCTGAAATAAAATCTTATCAGTTTGCAGTCCTTTAAATGTAATCCTAGTTCCAAGCAAAGACTGATTTGAGCATAGATTTTAAGATTGGAAAATGCCTACTTTAGTCCACTGTAGATGAACTGCTATGATTTGTTTTCAGTGTCCATGTGGGATGCATCTGGCTTAGAAAAAGGTCCCTCAAGTTGACAGATATGTTTTCTGATATCATGATACTTCTAATGTGCCATAAAAATGATTTAACTGTTGGGATGAGTGTACTACATTATAACGAGACAATAAAACAGCCCCTATGGTATCCCATCCTTATTACAGAGACATATTAAGAAAATGGAAAAACCAGAAAACTATTTTTGTTAATATATAAACTATTTGGATTCTTTGTATAAGAAAGATATATTTTAGCATTTTAGTACATTTTAACAGGCTATGTTACATTTTAACAGTATTTTACTACGACTGATATAGTTTTTAGTTGGCTAGAACCTTGCACAGCATTCTTACAGTATGCATTGATACTGTACTTGATTATAAGAAGTATGAGAATCTGACTATCACAATACCTTTTTAACTTTTCATCTTCAGAAAGTCAAAAGTGTATATATTCAAGAATGAATAGTATCAACTGAGCAAAAAAAAAAAAAAGACAATTTCAGAACATCTATATTCCAATTTAGTAGCTCTAATACAATAGATTCATAAGAAACAATTCAAAATATTCCATGAAATGCTAGTGTATTATATGTCAGCACTAATGTCTTTCCTGCCGAATTGAATTTGTAAGATATTTTCAAAGATTTGTTTTAAAAATGGAAAATATTTAACTTCTTTCTGTTCAGTAGCATTCCTCCTCTGTCCATTCATGTCAGGTAGCTTCAGAACAACCTGAATATGCTCCAAGATCTCACTTTTCTGAGAAGGAATGAAAGCTTATTTCAGATGTTATAGTACTTTAAGATATTGGATATCATCTCATGTTTCCAGAAACTTGTGTCTATACATCCAGATGAAACTGGGATGTAATGCTCTTATTCAGCTCAGCCTTTTCTATTATTCAAATCCTTTGTTGTTGAGGTGAGTTTCAAACTAAAAGACAGATACCAATTCCATTACACATATATAGGAGTCATCCTATATCACTGTCATCTCTGGACTACTTGTTTATCACACTCAGGTTTGTGATTTGGTTTAAAAAAAAAAAAAAAAAAAGCCAGAGAAAGTTGAATAAAGCAATTCTGGATGTGTCTAAATTAGTTTCAGATGTATGCACTTAACCAGTAAAGAATAATTTACACTCTCTCATGCCAAATATTTAGGAAACATTTTCCAGAAACCTAATTTTCACAAGAAAAACACCAATTAATCTAAGCAACTGGCTTAGATTGGAAAGTGGAAATTACACATACATCAATATTTTCCAAATAGTAACCCAAAGGGATTAAAATTATCCATGAATATATCTGTCCAGAGAAAATTAAAGGACAAAAATTGGATGACAGATAAATGTGGTAAACATGTAGGAAAGATTTAGTATAATCTTTGGTCTAATTTTTAATGTACGTTAGTTTCATTTTCTAAGAAAATACCATTTCTACTTTGGTTCCTAATGGTACCAAGAGGATAAATTATCTGTATCTTTAAATCTGTATATGCATAATGTAATAAACAAGAAGTGCAAGGTCTTCATTTGATCAGTCATATGTTCTAAGTGTGTGAAAAAAATTGTATGTAGACAACTGGGAAAAGGTCACATTGATTATAAAAGCCACACGCTCAGTTAAAATCCAGTGATTTCCTGTGTTATATTTGCTGTGGAAAAATACACTTGTTCCTGACAAAAGCGTAGCTGAAACAAATAGAATGCCATTTTTAATGGTCCTAATGAAATATCTGAGACAAATACATGGACGAATTTCAAAGGAATTAAATTATTGCTTTTCACATTTATATATCCTTTCTTCACACTTTTTCACTGGAAATTCATATGATAAAAGGTTTTGCCCACAAGGCAATTTCACCTCTTGTGCTGTATGATCTAAAGTAGTTTGTCATCTCAACACATGAGAACACAATAGATGGGCTCAGCAGACCAGGAAAAAGAAAGTATCCTCTTTCTGCTACCTGTCTATTAGTACTTGAAGAGGTGCACAGTCAGTGTACTCAAACCTTTTTAGGATTCATGGCAAACTGAAGGGGGAAAAAAAACACAAAATAAAACAAACATTTCAGCCTGCGAAAAATATATCTGTTATCAGTGATTATAGATGATCCAAGTTGTGCAAGGAGATGTATCTGTTACAGAGCTCTGCTCCTCCCTGACAAATTAGTTTACTGAAGACTTTTTTCAGTTTCTTTCGGATCAACACTCAGTGAATATTTACTGCCTGTGAGGAAAAATCAGCCTCCCTCAGATCTTGTTTTATAAGGAAAAGTCAAAAAAGTACTCAGATCTGAATCAAATATTAAGAAAACTGGTTGTTTAGGAAGCTTCAACTAGTTTCTTCAGTTTGTTCTCCCGTTACCACGGTGAATAATGGAAACATGGAAAAGTCATTGGTGTTGCACGCTGAAGGGCTCTTATTTCTTTGACTCCCATATGATTACTTATAGAAAGAATATACCAGTACTGTAATGCAATAAGCTGTAATGTGAAACGACTGTGAGCACCTGAGGACTCCTAATTCAGATGACATACTGTTTTTTTTAAAGAACTAACCATAATTTATAGAAGAAAATGTCAGATACACAGGACCTAAATTGCATCTGAGCACACAGACTGCTTGCTTACTTGTAGGAATATCAATCAATTTATTAAGAATTAATCTGCACCCTGGTGTTCTCCTAAAACGGTCTAATGTTTTGGCAGGCTACTTGAAAGGGTTCAGTAAGAATTTATAAGGGCAGCTTGGAAACAGGATTTTCTTTCTGGCTCAACAAAGGGGATACTGTTTCCCCTCTAAACATATTTCTGTTATAGTTTAACACAGCAGTGGATAGGTTTGCCAAAAATCACAGTTTTTAATGGCCTTCAGTAAAACAGTAGATTTGTCTTTGCCTTCATACTGTGTCCTGCATTTATGCTGTTAGAATTGCTCTTAATCTGACTGGAAGTATCAAATGCTCTTGGCCTGGAGAACACAAACTTGTGCACTCCGTAAAAAGTACAGTCTGTAGAGTAACCACATTTTTCCATGTATGCAGAATGGCAAGCAGGACCGAAACTAAAGGATCTGATTTCTAGTATTTTCCGGCTTTTGACAGAAAAACAGCAGGAAGGTCTGGGCAAATGTAAAATGTGATATTCATATCGCCTCCAAAAAACGTGCTAAAATTGCTTGAATGATGTCACTTCAGCAGCACATCCGAACAACAGATATTTTTGAATTCTGAGAATATATAATGCTCTGCACTGACCACAGATACATAGGGTATGCAAAGCTGCACACATAAGACCAGTTTATAGCTATCTCAAACCATTAGTAAACAAGGTCTGTCTTTGACTACAAACAGCAGAAAGTGATAGTGTGCTTGCTATACAAAGTTATTGCAACTTTCTGGTTTCTGGTTTTCAAACTTTTCATTCACTTTGACCAAAGCAAACAATAAAACATCAAAGTGGTATTGGAAAAACATGAACCCCTACTTGCTTGTCATTAAGCTCAAGGCAAAATCAGATGGATAATGGTTATCAATGGTCTATCTGTTCCCAGGATTTTTTTTTTTTTTTTTTTTCCAAAAGTTAACACAAACACTAAAACACACACATCCATTTAAGTACTACATGAACAGACCAAATACAGACAGCTTATTTGGCACACTAGTCAAGAGAAAGCTGTTTGGTATAGAACATAAATTTTGTCCCCACATCATGAAAAATTTCAGGAGAAAAGGAACATGGCTCCTTGCTCAGCCAGTTTCAATGTTTTTCACTGCAGTGACAATGTCTACAGATATATAGAGTCCATTCTAACTCAAAAATAAAAAAATAAAAAAAAAAAGGGGGGACAGAGATGGAGAGAGAGAGATGGAGAGAGAGAGAGAGAGAGAGAGAGAGAGAGAGAGAAAGAAATGTTTGCAAAAGCCGGAGTTCCTTCTTCCCTTCATCTTCTGTTAAATCAGTGCTAGTTTGCTACTGGTTTCATTCGGGGAATTTTAGATTCCTAAAATGTATTTATTTTATTTTATTTTTAATTTTTATTTATTTCTTTTAAAATCCTTTTGTGTTTCCTCCTCCTCTCCATTAAAATCCATCAACCAAGCAGATGGATTCAGTGACTTCAGAAGGACTGTTTCCCAGTCTAAGGACTTATGCTTGGAATTTGCAGGGTTTTATCAAAACTTTTGAGGAGGAAGATTGGTTTATATCCACAAATACTTTAAACAGTAGAACATATTGTACTTTATACACTGAAATTCTACATCTGTCATTATATAATCATTACATTCACCATTTATTAATGCTAAAAGTGGTATATAGTTCTTTGAAAATACTGATATTTGTAGGAGAAAAGAAATTGATTGTTTAACACTAGACAGATAAGATTTAACCCCACCTATGTTGGTTGCTGCAAAAGTAATGCTTCCTATTTATTTCTATGGAAGCTACAACAGTTGCAAAGCAAAAGTTTCAGCACCATGGCTGAAACACACCACCCACTGCCTCATTGTTCTCACGACATTGTGCTTCACTCTTTGATCTCCGGAAACATTCAGCAAGTGTCAATGATTGTCAATGGGTGCCATTTTTTCCACATGGAGGAATTCAGTAGCATACCTTTGCTTGTCCATGTCAGACACCATTTTTGTCAGACTGCCCCTCCATGCTATCTATCATACAGCAACAAAAGGTAATAGAATATTGGTGAGAAGGTTCTACCTTTACTCCATACCACCATCTGCCTCCGATATTGTGGGCCAACATAGTAACATAGGAGATATTACTTTCAAAGCTGCTCTCGAAAATCAAATCTGCCCCTGTTTCTGACTAAAGAAATAGATAAGACTACAACAACCATAACGTCCTATCTACCAACATCTTTTGTTTGACAATAAAATTAGAATAGCTTTTTGTTTGACTGTATTTCAGCCAGCATAATTTTGTGAAGCTGTTCTTATGAATTCCTTTGAATTTAAGAGCAAGCAAACTATTTTAAAGGTGAAGTTGTGCCCTTGAACAGAACTGCATGCTCTCTATTCCCTACTTCTTGTACCTTATTAATTCAGAACTTTGCATGAAAAAAGCTGTGGTAATTAGCCTTGACATGGACCAGCGCCAGGCTTTCTATCAAATTTCTTTCCTGTTTATGTTTGAATTACTCAGAGGGTGCCTCTCTGCGCCCTTTGGTCTCAACAAATGTATTTTTTTCCCTTACTCTCATGGTACAAAGGATGTAATCTCAGTTGACCCGAGTCTGTTGAACGTCACATTTTCGCCTTAACTCAGTTGAAGATTCGCAAGCTGTAGTAGGGAAAATCAAATCTGCTGAATACAAACTGCAAAAGAGGACTTGCTTTTCAGAGGAGGGCTGATTTCCTTGAAAGCCTTTTGCTTTGTATACTAAAATTTTATACAGAGGAATCAGTATAGAAATAAGTTTGGTGGTAAGTTGTCAATTAGCTGTTCTTTCTCCTTGAAAATATGACACTCGACACACAGGGATGGCTAATCCTGGATGAATGCCTTTTCTTGTGTCTTGCTTACATCTCCAACCAGATGCTTATACCCAGATGTATGAGAGGTTTTACCTTTTTGTTACTGTAATCAAAATCTTTGTGTAAGCACACATCTAATTAAAAAACAGCAAGCTACATTTTATTCCAAAAGAATATATTGTTATTTTAATATAGCAAATTATTAACTTTTGCATCTAGGAATACTCAATGCCCATTTGAATCATTGAGTTTTTTTGATGAAAAAGACTATTAAAAAAAAATATGATGGAAAACACAAGGAAATAAAACTGTCTATAAGTATTATTTTAAATCATAGTCACACAGAGTTATCTAGATCAATCTGTGCCCATGACAGGGGGCTGCTGGCCCGTAGGCACCCCAGCCCAAAAATGGTAAGGGAAAAGGGAAAGGGTAGGGAGATAGAAGCTGAGCCCAAAAACAGAACAGAAGCAATGATACAAGGAGGAAACTTAATTTTACTAAATACGATATTGGAATGCAAGATAACACAATATAATGCAACATAATTGGAATTGAGGCTACTAAATCAAATAAAATGAGAGAGATATTGTCCGAAACGAACTTTGAACTGGCCTATTTTGAAAAGGCCTATTTTGAACTGAATGGACATGGCTGGGGAGCACACCTACATGCTGCCAGGCAGCGAGCGAGAGAGTGAGAGAGCGAGATCCTATGACTTCTTCCCATGACTTATCTTCCTCTCTGAAAGTGAAGTCCCCTGGGATATGTAGTTTTTCTTCTCTTCTGAGAACCAGGCATCCAGAAAGTTGTCAGTCCACGGAACTGGAGTATTAACTTTTTAATTCCCCGTGCTTTACATGATGTTATGATGTGGAGTACCGATAACAAAATTATAAAACCATGACACATAGAAACTGTACTGAGGCTACTTTTCCTAAGCAGCTATTGCACTACTTCAAGGTAAATAGATGGTCATATCTATAGGTTACAAGGCACCCTTGCCTAGAAAAGGAACTCATTATATCCATAAGTTAACATGAAGGCAGTAAATGTGAACAATTCAGGAAAAGAAGATATTCAATTTTTTAGCTTATTTCTAAACATAAGCGTGAATGAATTCCAAAAGCCAAGAAATCCAAGCTCTTTCTTCAACATTCTTTTTCAGTAGATATTTGTCACGAGTAAAGTGATTTGATTTTCTAAGAACCTGAACCTGCCAGTTTATCAGATTACATATACACTGGATAAAAAACTGCCCTCTCAAATATCAGTTCTTCACAGAAAGAATTCAGTTAAGATCTTTCAAGAGTTTCTGAGCTGTAAAATGATGGCTAGTTGCCTTTGAACATTTCCATATCACATACGCAGAACAAAACAAATAAAAATCCTGAATCTCCTTTGAAATGTCATTGAGAACTATTAATTTTTTTTGTTTTGTTTTGTTTTGTTATTTATAACATTGGAAGCTGTTCTTGAAAATATTGTGGTTTGGCATAAAAAAACCTAACCTAAAAAAAATAAGCTAAGCCATGGAGAATAGAATTATGTATATAATACTTTATCAATAATACTTTATACTCATTGCACTATAAATGCATCTGTCTCAACAAAGACCCCTGAAACATGGCATCAGTATGAATGTACATTTATATCTCAAGTTATGTTTTCAGTGCAAATGCAAGCTGCTGATACAGCAGCTTTATTTTGTTCCCAATATAGTTGCCTGAGATTTACTCAACGGGATACAGAAAGGGCAGGAGTTGAGGCATCCTGCAACTTATCTGGTTAGATGTATTCCTAAATGCATTTTGATTGTATGACCTAATTGGGGATTGAACTAAAGTCCCCTGGCTTCTGTCTCAGTACTATCATAGGTGACTTAATGGGTCAACAGCATGGTCTGAATTGTCTGTTCCCTGAGCAGACACAATTTTTCTCTGTCTAATTCCTCTAGCCTCCAGCTATTTACATAGGGCTCTATAGATTTTTTTTTTTTTTTTTTTTGAATGAACTCTAAGACTATCCCTTTGCTATCGTTTTGTTTGTAAGGTTCACTGATCTCAAACCTATTCAATATGAGGGCTATTCTGGAGATCATTACGAGGGGAATTTTCTATACACACAAATGCATGCAATGCACAGACATTCTGCATCATGAAAAGAATATTCATGTATGTTTCAATCCATATGGGAAACCATTTTACATTTCAGAGAATGGGTTATGTTTAGCTGAACTCAAAGCATGAATTTCGTATCACAGATTGCAAAGGTTAATGTAAGTATAATGCTAAAATGCAATAAGAAATTATCTTTCCAAGCTGCAACATCCAGAGGCTAGGTGCTCCTACTACTAAGATATAACAGTCAGACTTTGTAACAACAGATTCGAGACAGAATTAGTTTGATAATTACACATCAGTTATTATTGTTATTCTCTAATACTATTTTATACATTATACTGTATTATGGTAATAACAGAAGATAATGTGCCTTGGGAATGAAGCATCCCTGAACCTCATTAGAAATAAAGTACATAGAATGAGAATGTGAGAGATAAAATATCTTTCCTGCCTGCCAGTATAAGTGGCATGGTATATGACAGGGATGAAATAATGGAATGCTCTTAGAGCAGTAGTTTATATATGAACAGCTCCACTACCCATCTATGGAAATAAAGTTTAACCTCAAATGCAGGGACACATGCACGTAAACACAGCAAGCAAGGATTGTTGACTAGAATTAAAATTTTCAATTGAAGAAGATGGTAAATCTGTGTACTAGCTTTTTACCTTTGGGATCTTGGCATAAATTCAATCACAGATTCTAATTAAAATGAGTTTGATGGTCTCAGCTTAGCTCCTAATTGATGGCAGTTCACACTACAAAACACATAAGAATTCATTACAGCCCTGGCAATTTCTGCTCAGAGGGAGCAGGAGGATATAACTAATGTGGATTCCAGCAACTGTCTTGCATTTTAGACAGGGTGGTCCTTTCTGGGCAATTGGAAAGAGGTCATCAATAGAGCATTTGGGAAAAAAAATAAAATAAAAAAAAATCAAAGTTTTGCTCTACAGTTAACGTAAATGTAGAATGGTAAATGTACTTGCTAGCCTTTTCTTTTAAGAGCATGGATATGAAAATTAAGACATGTTCCAAGGAGAAATACACACAGAATTTCTTGATCTTAAACTTGTTCTCAAAATACAAATGACTCCAAACAGAAATTTCAGCTTATACCCTTCTAAATTATTCTAGAATAACTTTACTCAACTAGAAATATATTATTCTTTTTCCCCAAATACCATTTGGTGCTTTGTGTCAAGCTGGTAAAAATTTCTCTACAGACAATAAATAGTAAAATATCTGTCATGCTAAATATGCTGATGAGAAAAAACAATTGCAAATTACATTGCTAGACACTGTAGAGAAACCTTATAACTAGCAATGTATACTCTAGTGCACAATTTTCCCCTAGGGAGACAATAAAACTTTTTTTCTTAAAAGCATATATATTCCAGAGAGGGGCACCAGGAAAACAACCTGAGTAACAACAACAGAGTAACAGTCTGACTGAGTAATTCTAACAACAAACAGATGAGATACCAAGGATGGGGGGAAGATTTTGGGGCATAGAATCATAGAATCACCAAGGTTGGAAAAGACCTACAAGATCAGAACTAAAAGTCTGCCATCCATGCTAAATAATGACAATAGTGGCCAATAAATTGGTCTGGGTTACATCTGTAACATAATTCTGACATATCTTAACACCATAGTGATATGACTTCACATTTATAAAGACCTAGAAGGCACTTGGATGTGTTTTCTAAAGCATGCCTCCGTTCTCTTAATCTCAAACCAACTCCTGGAACCCTTGTTGAAATACCTACAACAACCGAGAATACTCCTTCAGGCACATAATTTCCTTCCCCCAAAAAAGAACCCTGAAGCATTGCTTTGTGCCAGTTTTCTGCTTGATGAGTGCTATTACCTTCAGGATATATCATTTTTCAAGTAACAGCACTCACTGCCTGGTTGCTTCTGGACACAGTTCAAGATGTTGATAACTTCTACAGGGTTCCATCTAGTTGTGGTCAAGTCTTGGCAGGAAGAAAATTAGGGGAGAACACTCCTTATCCTAAAATTATTTTCTCTTTGTAGCCAAATTAAATCTATGACTTCAGAGTTTTGGAAAGCAATTCCCCAAGATTATTACAGTAAAAAGAATGAACATGCAGTCATCAGCAAAATACACATCAGTGGGAAATGTTGCTTTTGTGGGGCTTTAAACAATTTCTTTTCTTCAGTTTCATTTTATTAAAATTTCTGTTCTTTGAGGTGATGTTCACCTCAGAATGGTAAGAAATTAATAAATAATTTCTTTAAATAAATAATAAATTGTTTGCATTTTCTGAGGCAGGCTTCTAAAATACAACATGTAAAGTGAACAAAAATCCATTACTGTACAGATATCACACTTTGTGAAAAGATAAACTATTTTGTCCTAAAAGAAAACCTCATTGGCCTCTTGATATATATATGAACCAGTTTGATATTTGCAAACTGCATGCATTTTGAGAGAGAAACTTTGTTCAAATATCAAGTGCCTTTTTAAATTGACTTGATATTCCCTAAATATTATCTCATCTAACATTTGTGTAAACAAAAATAATATCTCAATGTATTTTAATCATGGATTGAATACCCAGAATATTGCTGAGAAGGAAATAACAAAACCAAAAAAAAAAAAAAAAAAAAAAAACCATTTCTTGTTACATTACCCCACTGCTCTGGGCAGATAGAGGGTTAATTTCTATCTCCCAGCCTACAACTGATCTCTTTTACTGCAGTATTACGTTTTCTCAGTTACATTTCTTTCTAGCAGATCAGGGTTTTCCAAAATACACTTTTCTTGCTAATCACCAGTGAGAACTTTACCTCTGCTTTTACCTTCCCAAGTCCCCTCAATCCTTTTTTTTTTTTTTTTTTTTTCTGTTCCTTAAATGTAATTTGTGTTTTCTGCACAAATTTAGTGTTGGAGGCTGCTTTAAGACCAACACTGCACAAATTAACATTATTCACTGTTTTTTCAGATAATGGCTGATTACTGTCTACAGTCTTAAAAGGAGGGAATCCTAGCAGGGATCCTGATATTTTGTATACATTAAGTTGTCAATTTTAGAATCTTAGCATCAGAGAATTGCTCAGGTTGGAAAAGACCTTAAAGATCAAGTCCAACCACAACCTAACCATATTACCCTAACTCTAACAACACTCTGCTAAATCATGTCCCTGACCACCACATCCAAACGGTTTTTAAACACATCCAGGGAGGGTGACTCAACCACCTCCCTGGGGAACCTACTCCAGTGCTTAACAAGCCTCTCTGTGAAGAAGTTTTTCCTGATATCCAACTTAAACTTACTCTGGCACAACTTGAGGCCATTTGTCTAAGTGTTTCCCATTGTGCATTTTGTTTATGTTGCGACAGTCTTGTATAACCAAAATAGTACTGAACTACTTTACTGGCTTCACAGATCAGCAGAGTAGTTGCTTTTACAGACAAACAAGAAAGGCAAATGATAACAACTATCGGAAATCAAAGTGTAGCTGGACTGGTGGTCAGAATCTCTCCATTCCAGTTTACCATCTTGCTTAAAGATCATCTTTTGAAAATGAAAATATTTTTAAGGAATTGAGGTATCACCGTTTTTTTAATACTTTGAAAATTACATTTACTTTCAAAGTTTCCTGAAATATAGTTTAAATGCATTTCTTTCTCATTAAACTCCAATAACACTTTGCTCACAATATTTTGAATTGAATTTATCAATTTTTTCCATTTTTGAGTAAAGTCTAAAAACATCCAGTCAAACAACAGCTCCTGATGTGAAAAAAAATACCTGCTGTGGAAATTTGAGCAGTAATCCAGTTTTCAAAAGTCTCATACAAAGCCTGGGCTATATGAATTGTTATGTGCACATCTAAATATCACAGAAAATATGTAAATTTCTCATTCAAAGCTATGACTTTTTATTCCATGCTCAAAATTAAAACAATCCCTCATCTGAAGCTGTAAGTTAAATAAAAGCATTAATATCTAAGAGAACAGGGTATCAAAAATAAAACAAAATAAATGTTCCTGGATTTAGTCCCAGTGCTATACTAAAATGACTGCAAGACGGTGGGGAAAGCTAAGGATTTTTTTCCCTTTTGGGGATAGGAAGACCATTTGTAGCATATGTCCTACATCTGGCAGCAGTGCACTGATAAACATGTGTAGCAGCAGGAACCCAATTATCCCTGTTGCCCTTTTTAGAATTACTATGAGTTGTGTTCTTCTCGACAGCGGAAATAACACATGAAGGCAAAAGGCACTGCTCTAAATTTTCCACAGTTACTGGCACAAATCCATAAATTACATGCAGTAACACTCTTCAGGAGAGTCTTTTGCTACTTAAAGTGCAGCATGGCCTGCATCACATTTTAGCCATGTACAACACTGCATATAACTATCAGTGCAGAGAAAAACCACTAACATGTAAAGAAAGTAAATATGATTATTTTGAATCAAGCATTTGATCAATCACAAAATAATTTATTACAAGAAGGGATCTTTCTCATATATATATATATATATATATATTGGTTTTTTCTCATTTCAGCTGCTTTGCCTTCCAAAAGGATTGCTTTTCCTTCCCTCCAAACCTGATCCTGGGCTGTATCTAGAGAAATTCAGACTAGAGGATAGGAAGCACTGAGGTCTTTGTCTTTCTTACTCTTATGCTTCTATATACAGGACAGTATAGACAATAGATGGTAAGCATTGCAAAGACAGTGCTTCTGTGCTGGGTAAGTTGAAAAACTGCTGTCTAAAATGCAAAGAAATATAAATTTTTAGTATTTTGATTAGATTATATTCCTGAATAAATTGTACTTTTGCACATTATTCTCAGCTAAATGATTTCAAAAGTTTCTTCCCATTCAAAATGATGAATTTATTGAAATTAATTAAATAATTTCCAGATGCTATATTGGAGATGTCATATATTTATGTTACAAAAAATTATGAATAATAAAACACGACATTCCAGACATTTACTTTATAATTAAAAACTGTCTTTTCGGTATTATTTTTATCTGTCTCATTGCCCTCTTTTCTTTTTTAAATTGATCCATGATATTTCAGCCATGTTGCTGTATAGAAAGGAATTACTCCACCCCTTGATGACTCAGGTGACTGAGCCATGTGAACAGCATAAGAACTTTCCTCACAGATGACCTGATGTAAACACAAATTTAAGACATGGATTTTGTTGTCAGTTTTTTAGTAGATTCTCTTCAGTGTATAAAGAAAAAAAGTGGTAACCAGTTGCAGCAGATTTTTATTCTCTGCTTCTACGTGATCTGTAGAAAAACTGGAGAAGGTAAGAACTCTTTTGAGCTTTGAAGTAAAAACACATTAATCACCTTTATCCTTCTTTGCTCTGATCATCTTCCCATCTCTCGACCCCACTTTCGAAGTCCACTTATGTTTACCAGTTGAGGCATCTGGGAGCAAGGGAATTGCTTCTCTGTGTAGGACCAGCAGGAAATAGTACAGGCTGTCTTAGTTTAAATATGTGCTTTTAAAAAATAAAGTATCTCAGTGTTTGCCCTGATTAGCCTAAATAAAAAAATAAAAAATAAATAAATAAATAAAACACAAATTATATGTACATACCTACTTTATTATCACTGTTTTGAAAGTCCCACCTGAAAGCACCACTAAAAATCACACAGGGAGACTGGCATATGCTGGTTTTCTTACCAGAATTAGTGTCATCTTCAAGTTCAAAAAGAGATTAAAATGTTATTCTAGTAATGCTCAGTATTAACTGAGAAGTAACTCCACTCCTATAGGCAACCACTACTAGGCTTTACAGTGTTCTTTGTGAAGGAAGGTAAGTATTATTGTACTTATTTTGGAGGCATGAGGCCCTAGGATAGATGTCTGAATAGTCTATCTAACGAACTTGCCAAGAGCTCCAGGTAGATCATAGAATAATAGAATGGCTTGGGTTGAAAAGGACCACAATGATCATCGAGTTTCAACCCCCCTGCTATGTGCAGGATCACCAACCATTAGACCAGGCTGCCCAGAGCCACATCCAGCCTGGCCTTGAATGTCTCCAGGGATGGGGCATCCACAACCTCCTTGGCCAACCTGTTCCAGTGTGTCACCACCCTCTCTGTGAAAAACCTCCTCCTAATATCTAACCTAAACTTCCCCTATCTTAGTTTAAAACCATTCCTCCTTGTCCTATCAATATCCACCCTTGTGTACAGTGTTCCCCCCCATCTACCAGAAGTTATGCTGACCTTTAGTCTCTGGTGGAATATGAGAAAGCCTATACAGCAGTAGAAATACAGCACACTCCATTTTCTTCTGTACCTCCCCACCTGGACAGTCCCTGTGCCTCAGAAAATTTGCCACTGTGCTCCCTCTCAACTTGACAGGCAAATATCAAACATTTCAAAAATCAAACATGGGGTGTTCCGTCCCATCAGCTATCTGGGACACAGCCCAAATCTTTGGATTTTTCCAAGAGATCCTAAGGAATGTTTCTGTCCTTCTGTCACTGTCCATGACAGTGGTTAGTATTTCCAGGAGGGGCATATAAACAGCTTTTCCTCCTGGAAATACTACTGCAGGTTCTTATTTCCTTTTTGAGTCCTCTTTGTTCCTTTTTCAAAACAATTTAACTAAATGCAAAGGATTTGTCAAAGGAGATGGAAATTTTTTAAATGCACTGTACTTATGCATTCTTTATGTTTGCAAAAGGTTAGGCTACCATCTCAAAGAATGAAAGTAGCAGTGAAATGCAGCATCTATACTGGATTGTTACTATTGGGGAAAAAAAATCATATTTAAATGAAATTAGGCATAGATCTCAGGTATGCAAAGCATAAATATTTGATTTGGAATTTCACAAAGGACTAGTTCTAACATCTTTAACTTGGCACACAGAAGAAGTTTAAATGACCCCAGATTTTATGAGAACCTCAGATTTCACCTCCCCCTTGAGGAGCTGGTTCCCCAGTGGAAAAATACAGTGAGAAGCAAATCGTTTATTAATTCAGATGGTAGTTTGGCCTTTGGTTTTAGAATCATGGAATCATAGAATCACTAAGGTTGGAAAAGACCCACAGGATCACCCAGTCCAACCCTCCACCCTTCACCAGTGGTTCTCGCTAAACCATGTCCCTCAACACAACATCCAAATGCTCTTTGAACACCACCAGTCTCGGTGACTCCACCACCTCTCTGGGCAGCCCATTACAGTGCCTGACCACCCTTTCAGAGAAGTAGAATTTCCTAACATCCAGCCTGAATCTTCCCTGGCGCAGCTTGAAGCCATTCCCTCTAGTCCTACTAGTTACACAAGAGAACACCAACACCCAGCTCACTACAATCTCTCTTCAGGTAGTTACAGAGAGCAATAAAGTCTCCCGTGAGTCTCCTCTTCTCTAGACTGAACAATCCCAGCTCCTTCAGCCACTCCTCATAAGGCCTGTGCTCCAGGCCCCTCACCAGCTTTGTTGCCCTCCTCTGGACATGCTCCAGGGCCTCGATGTCTTTCTTACAGTGAGGGGCCCAAAACAGGACACAGTACTCGAGGTGTGGCCTCACCAGTGCTGAGTACAGGGAGACAATTACTTCCCTGCTCCTGCTGACCTCACTATTTCTGATACAAGCCAGGATGCCATTGGCCTTCTTGGCCACCTGGGCACACTGCTGGCTCATGTTCAGTCTAGTGTCAATCAACACCCCCACGTCCATTTCCTCTACACAGTCTTCCACCCACTCTGCCCCAAGCCTGTAGCGTTGCCTGGGGTTATTGTGGCCAAAGTGCAGGACCCGGCATTTGGTCTTGTTGAATCTCATCCCATTGGCTTCATCCCAGCTATCCAGCCTATCCAGATCCCTCTGTAGGGCCTCGCTACCCTCAGGCAGATCGACACTTCCAGCCAGCTTGGTGTCATCTGCAAACTTACTGAGGGTGCACTCAATGCCCTCATCCAGGTCATCAATAAAGATATTAAACAGGACAGGCCTCAGCACTGACCCCTGGGGAACACCACTCGTGACCGGTTGCCAGCTGGATTTAACTCCATTCACCACCACTCTCTGGGCCCAGCCCTCCAGCCAATTCCTTACCCAGCCAAGAGTGTATCTGTCCAAGCCACGGACTGCCAGCTTCTGCAGGAGAATACTGTGGGAGGCAGTGTCAAAGGCTTTGCTGAAGTCTAGGTAGACTACATCAACAGCCTTTCCCTCATCCACCAGATGGGTCACTAGATCATGGAGATCAGGTTGGTCAAGCAGGACCTGCCCTTCGTGAACCCATGCTGGCTAGGCCTAATCCCCCGGTTTTCCTGCACGTGCCGCGTGATCTCCCTCAAGACAATCTGCTCTATAATCTTCGCTGGCACCGAGGTCAGGCTAACAGGCCTGTAGTTCCCCCAGATCCTCCCTGAAGCCCTTCTTGTAGATGGGAGTCACACTGGCAAGCCTCCAGTCTTCTGGGACCTCACCCGTCAACAAGGAGTGCTGATAGATGATGGAAAGCGGCTCGGCTATGACCTCCGCCAGTTCCCTCAGCACTCTTGGGTGAATCTTATCCGGTCCCACGGACTTGTGGCAGCCCAGTTGGAGTAGCAGGTCTCTGACTGTTTCCTCCTGAATTGTGGGGGGTTTAGTCTGCTCCCCAGCAAGGCTGCCAGGTCAGAGAGTGGAGAAATCTGAGGATAACTGGTCTGACTTTTAAAGATAGAGGTAAAGAAGGCATTCAGAGCGTCTGCCTTCTCCTTATCCTCAGTGGTCACATTCCCAGCCTCATCCAGTAGAGAATGGAGATTCTCTCTGGTCCTCCTCTTACTGTTGATATACTTGTAAAAGAGTTTCTTGTTCCCTTTTACCCCAGCAGCCAGGTTGAGTTCAAGCTGGGCTTTAGCCTTTCTGATTTTCTCCCTGCACATCTTAACAACTTCTTTGTATTCTTTCCAGGTTGCCCGAACCTTCTTCCACAGGAAGTAGATTCTCTTTTTCTCCTGGAGCCTCAAGAATAGCTCCCTATTCATCCACACTGGTCTTCTTCCATGCCGGCTCATTTTGCGGCTCAGGGGGACAGCCTGCTCTTGTGCCTTTAAGACTTCCTTCTTGAAGAGCAACCAGCCATTTTGTACCCCTTTACTTTCTAAGACTGAACCCCAGGGGACTCTCCCTACTAGTCTCCTGAACAATTCAAGATCTGCCCTCTGGAAGTCCAAGGTAGCAGTTTTGCTGTTCCCCTTCCTGACTCCAGCAAGAATCGAGAACTCTACCATGTCATGGTCACTCTGACCAAGACAGCCCCCAACCTCTACATCTCCCACCAGACCTTCTCTGTGTGTGAACAGCAGGTCTAACAGGGCAGCTCCTCTCGTAGGTTCTCTTATCATCTGCATCAAGAAGTTGTCCTCCATACATTCCAGAAACCTCCTAGACTGCTTCTTCTGTGCTAAATTGTATTCCCAGCATATGTTGGGGAAGTTGAAGCCCCCCATGAGGACAAGGGCCGACAATCGCGCAGCTTCCACCAGCTGCTCATAGAACAAGTCATCTGTCTCTTCATTCTGGTTTGGCGGTCTATAACAGACGCCCACCAGGACGTCTGCCTTGTCGGCTCTTCCCCTGATCTTAACCCATAAGGATTAAACCTTATTATTCCCAGTCATAAGTTCAGTAACCTCAAAGCACTCTTTAACATAGAGAGCTATGCCACCGCCCCTCCTTCCTTGCCTGTCCTTCCTGAAGAGTTTGTAGCCATCCATTGCAGCACTCCAGTCGTGGGAGTGGTCCCACCATGTTTCCGTAATGACAACTAGGTCATAGCTTGCCTGCTGCACGTCTTCTAACTCTTCTTGTTTGTTGCTCATGCTGTGTGCATTGGTATAGACACACTTTAGCTGGGCCTCTCGCCTCACCCCTAATCCCATTATCGCTCCCCCAGGCTCATCTCTAGCAGGCCTGGTTTTATCTCCTTCCTCCCTCATGTCTAGTTTAAACCTCTCTACAAGTCCTGCCAGCTCCTGGGCAAGGATCCGTTTTCCCCTTTGAGACAGGTGATACCCATCTGCAGACCTCAGGCCAGGTGCTGAGTAGACCGCCCCATGATCAAAGAACCCGAGATTTTAATTTCATTAACTTAACAGAATCACAACACTTCTGCATAGAAGTTGGTGATAAACAAAATTTGTTCCTGGAGGTTTTAGTGGGAATTTGTTGCAAGAACCAGCTAAGACTAACGCATTTTAGTTTATGAAGTGAATTCAAAAAGAAATGGCAGGATTTCTCATAGAGGTTTGGTAATTTTTGTAGCAAAGTCAAAATCAGTATTTAAAAAACAACAACAAAAAAACAAAAACAAACAAACAAACAAAAAACTCTTGTCCCAAATAAATCAACTAATAAGTAAATCATACATTCAGAAACTTCAAAACTTCAAAGGGACAAGAATAGAAAAAAAATAGTTTGAATACAGGAAATATCTCATATAAAACCTTTGCTTGCTTGTTAATTAGAATTTATTTATAGTAAATATTTTAATAGAGAGATCCTTTTAAAGTAGGAATACTGCAACTAGCAGGAGCCAGAATAAGTCCAGGAAGTGTTAAAAACTCTAACACCATTCCTTCATATCAATTTAAGCACAGCAGTTTTTAGATTGTTTTAGACTTTTTATACTGACTGGCCAACTTCAAAGACTTCTGCTGCAGTAAAGACTAAGAAAGAGACATTGTTTTAAAACCTTGGTGCAATCTCTGCCAAAGCAGTACTAGTAGCAGCCAATGCAAGAGTCATTATATATATATATATACGGTCATTATCTCATTTGTAGAGTGAAATTAGGCAAGAATGTAAAATGTGCACAATTAACTTGATAGTGAACTACAAGTGGTTTTACGAGAAAGTTCACACTTTATTCATTAAAGCTGGTGGGGAATATATCTTCACATTAATGTGATTTCTTGAGGAGTGTGGGAAGTTGAACAATGGAAAAATGAACTTGAGATGCTTCAACAATCAGAGATGGTGAGATTTGTAACATGCCACATGTGTGAACATCTATGTTAGAGAATTAAGTAATAAATTAGCATCTTCCTCTATTTATAGCACCAATTAAAACTTGGAGCCAAGTTTTTCCCCGCAAGATTAGATAAAGCCAGTTTTCTAGAGGGGGGCATCAAGAAGGTGATTTATAAACTTCAAAGAGCATGATGTCACTTGGAAAACTCAACCATTTCCCAGTGAATGCAGCTGTTCTGGTTTAGAGCAATAACTGTGAGCACAAGTTCTAGTTCAACTGATTTTATCATGTGATTATTAAACCAAGATGACTTAGGAATTGTATGAATCTCATCTGCATACAATCCTAATGCTCCAACAGCACTAGTTTTGTACCATGATATCCTGATCAGAATAATAGGTTGAGGTCTTGATGAAGTGCCTCCTGACTGGCCTAAAGCCAGATACAGAAGGAAGTTCATGAGGAGAAGGAAGAGAAGTTGATCATGGTTGCTCCATGTTTGAACAGTACAAAAAGGGGCTGCAGAACTGCTTCACTTACTTCCATTCCTTCTCTTCTTAAATCACATATCCCCAGCCATCTTCTAACCTACTTTGTATTTCTCTACACCTGCACTTAGAGTATGGTTTCTGGGAAGTTTAAAAAGTAATCACCACAGTTATTGGGTTAAAGCACCAATGAAGAATCCAACAAAATATAGCATGTGTACTTCCACATATGAAAATGTTTATTTTTCCAATAATTATACGAATAATCAACTATTGAATTGTCTCTCAGTACATTAAATAAATACATTATTGAAAAGAAGTGAGGAAGACTAGCCAAAAAAAGGAGTGGCAGATTATAGTTATTTCTAATACCATAACAAAACTGAAGAAACAGCCAGGCAACTTCTTTTTTTTCCACTCAAAGTGGTGATTACAGTCTAGGAAACATGAAAATACACTAGATACTATTTGAGAATCCTAGGGCTAAAAAATGCCACAACAAAAATCAAATTCAAATAAACCAATCTGAAGTGTTGAATACTTAATGGTTACATCTATATTATCATTAGCGTATAATGACTGGCTTCCCTGGTATAGAAATCTGACTAAATTATCCACAGTGAGTGAAAAGTAACTTACATGGGACAATAATTGTGTTCCATAAATGCAGAACAGGTGGCAAAACAGCTTCAGCCTCTCTCCTTAAAACATGACACTGAATAAGCAGATTTTTTTACTTCACCTGATACTTAAAATGAGACTTCAGCTCTTGGGAAAGTTGATGGTATATAATTTCCTCTCATTTAGACAGATTGCTTGGAGAAGCATGCTAGCAATAAAGATAAGCTTTATTTATCATAATTACAGTGACTTGTTCTTTTAATTAATTTTCCAATTCACTCTAATGTTTATATATTAAACAATTTGCATTACTGCTTAGTGGAAATAATATTGATATTATTCTTATTTTTTTTTAAATCACAATTTATGGGACAAATATACACAATTGAGAAAGATAGTTTCGGAAATATGCTTTGTGTAAATCACAGCAGAATTTAGCTCATTGGATTTATTGTATTTACTAGAGACTAAAGACCAGTAGAAGCATCATGTCCCTTGCTCATCAGCTCATCAAATTTTTGTCTGACTGGCATATCCTGATTACATGCTATCTTCTTTATATATTTTCCTACACTTCAGTACCCGGCTCTGTGAGAAAATGATGGCATCTTTAAATTAACATCCATCCATCTTTAAATTACTTCCATTCACAACTCCTTTGTGTCAGAGCCAAATTAAATTCCAAGGAGCCTAGGAGGGGAAGAGCTTATAAAGAAAGTGAGGACTAATGCTGTTTAAATGCATGTTTTTCTTAATATCTCAATGTTCCCTTGCCAATTTTGCTTAGATGTTTACTGTTGGTCTGCCAAGTTGCTGACAATTGTGACTTTTAAATTGATTTCATTGTTACAGCATTCAGAAGAATGAAAACTAAATTTAGTTACTATATAATCAGCAACATCATAAAAAACAGTGGTGCTTTCTCTCCCTCAGAATGTACTTTGTACCATCTCTCTGTCTCTGATATTTGTAGTCAAAATGGGAATTTAATTCAGTCCACTCAGAACTGCAATAATATTTAGCACTGGAGGACAGGAAAGGCTCTGAAATATTAGGTCAGTCCTCAAGGAACACTGTGTTCAGCACCTGGCTCATGGAGTAGAAGTGGCGTGGAAAGCGAAGGAAGTGCTAGTGAGGCCAGAAGGTTTGCAGGGAGATTCAACCCCACATCTTACACTGTTACACTGACATTGGTACTCCCAGTAGGACCATGGGGGTAACAGAAGCTTTCCTCCAGACTCCTCTTTTTTTCACTTTCAGATTTTTTTTTTTTTTTCATGACTTTGCTGTCTCTTCTCCCTGCAAAAAGAGAGCTGACACTGCACTAATGACCACCCGAATAGCAGCCATCAATAGATGCCATAGAAACCTGTGAGTGAATCGCAGTTCATTTGTTGAATGGACTTTGAATGGAAATGTGTAAAGTTTATTTTTGTACATATTTTTCTACTCATTATAGATATCTTAGAAGCAACATTCCTCTGGACTCTGACAGATTTACTCACTGGGCCAAAATTCACTTTGATGTTTATTATTTCCTCTGGTTTTAATATTTCTCCCTGTTTCTGAACTTCAGAGTTTTGATAACCTGTCCTGTCCTGACAAACTTTTTAAAGAGCTTTCAAGTAGAATTTTGTCCAAATTCTTTTACTTCTTGCTCTTGGAAAATGAATGTATCTTCCCTGTTCCATCTTCCCAATAACTTAAACTTTCTAAAAAAAATATGAAAAGTATGAATTCCTGCTCTCACAAAAATTGAAATGAGGTTTAGTGAGGCTAAGATCTCATCAAAAAACATTTTCTCACTTAGAGTCTGAGTTGGAGTAAGAATACCTATTAGTAATAAACCCAGAGCAACAGGGATGAAACTTGATACTTTCCAGGTACTGTCCCTAATTATTTTACTTACAGAGTATATAAGCATATTTGCATATTTATACTTGAGGTAAACCATACCTATAATCAGTTACAAAATAGAATAGGACAATTTTATGAACTGTGTTCAGTAGTGTTTTGTCTATAAATCAAAAGTAGTTTGTCCGGACTCTGGACAAATAAAGGTGTGCAAGACGTGTATGCATCCATAAATATCACTGATTGTAGTTTTACATTTTTATATTTGTCTATGTTTCTATTTTAGTGTAGGATAGGGAAATTTTACTGCATAATTCCCTTTGCAATAATCCATCCATCTCAGGTTCCAATGCAGAAAATGGTGTTTCAAATCTAAAAGTAAGACAGCACCTCCAGGTCTGCCTTCTCCCAGTAAGTGCATTGCCAATTTGCACTCTCTCTTGTCTGTTCTCTAAGTGACAGTGTTGTGCTCTTAATTGCACACCCAAAATCAAATGACCATCACTGTTTCTTTAATTTCATCTCCTATGCAAAATAGAGTATTTAAGGAATTGATATTATTCACATTTTGCTGACAAATTAGCAAATGAGAACATTCCAAAGAGGGTTTTCACGTCGTTTAAAGCAAATAACATTTTTCAATGTTAAATTTTCTCTATTGCAACAGAATAGGGGACACAAAAACAAACATTCAAAAACATGGAGTGCTAACTTTATCACAAGCCACGTCATATAGCTAGCAACAACAAAACACATTTTCCAGTATCGTACCTCAAAGGTGGTAAGAATAAGAAGTCTTTCTTTTAGAGGTAAGGGCAGATTTCATATTGTGAAAAAATGTATTTTCATTTCCACCATGAATGAAAACTTTGATATTTTTCATTTCTGTCATGGAACAATTTTAAAAGTTTGATAACAATCATGGGCTTGTAGAGTACACAGAGCATTGGGGGTATTTCCAGAAAGTGAAAATGATATATTTTATTCAATCACCTTGAAGCTTTTGGGGTGGTATATACAAAACATGGTGTTCCATGCTGGCACCTGAGTGTGAGGAAAGAACAGCGTATAATGGAATATAAGGCAAAACACTGTTTATGTACTTTTGCATCAATGTGCATTTTGTGTAAAAGGTAATAATATCAGTATCTTGTGGTATTTGTAATTTAGAGAAAGAATAAATATTTGATTTTGATGTGTCAGCTGCATAACCAATGATACCTTTTATTTAAATTGTGCTTGCTGACTCCTAAAAGAACATAGGCTGTCAAAATTTTATGCTCTAAAATGCAATCAAAACTCATGCTTTTCAGGAGGAAGGACAGAAGAATAACCATACTCAGTTCCTTTGTTCCTAACCAGCTTTAGTTGCTAATCAATTTTTGTCATCCTCTGAATCCGTAATTACAGTATCGCTCTCAGACTGCAATAGAATACCAGGTTTACACAGCACAGGGAGAGATAAACAAGTACTCAGTGCAATTTGAAAGGTTTTGACCTTTAAAAGCTGCTAATCTACACGTGAATTATAATTAATCAATTAAAAGAGATTCAGTCTAGTACCAACATAATTAGATACAATTTTACTGCTGAGTACCATGATAACCACATACAAATGAACACAGAGTCCAGTGCTTCCTTGTATTGTCAAATATCCCAGCTTTGCAGCTTGGGCAAAAATATGTACTCTTCCCCAATTGGATCTTTATGGCTTTGGAGAGTAGAAGTATTAGATGTCTTTCTTGGCTAAATCACATTCCAAGTTCAATACTATGGAATAACATTTGGAACACTTTTCTTCTTTTAGCCTAGAGACTGTCTTTAAATGTTTTCTTTGAAAAAAAGGGGGAAGGAGGAAATGATCCAAGGCACTGCAGTTAGTAAGAAGTGATTGCTAATGACTGTTTTCTGAAGTCTTTTAGGCCAAATCCAGAGATAAAACAGTAAACAAAAAATACAAAATGTGTTGTATTTAACCACCATAGCTAATAGCCCTCAACCTAAACCTAATGGGAATATATAGTGATTAGAGACACCTGCAGGTTAATAATTGGAGGCATCTAAGCACAGAGGCAATTAATATAGGAGAACTCTCCTGAGGCTGGAAAGGCAGCACTGTTTAAAGAAATAAATAAATGCATATAAATATATATAAAGGAAATAGCTCCAATTCTTCTCAATAGTCCAGTTTTTTAGAGGGACAAACCAAGTCACTGCTGAAGCATTCTTCAGTGTCAATAGAGTCTTGTTCCAGAATAATTAAAAAAGAAGCCTGGAATAAAATGATATATACGTATATATATATACATATATATACACATATATATTTGTTTTCAAAATGTCAGTGGCTTGAGATGTTAAAATGTTTGACTTGGAGCATTTTTTCTTTGGATGGTTTGGAGTTTGGTTTTGGAATCTATTGCCATGGTCAACTGCCTTTAGAGTTGCCCAGTGGAAACTTTAATTTTAGAGGAATTTGTATGCCTTGTTACAGTGTAATAAATATATCCAAAATTCAGACCTGGGAGAGATTATTGAACAGCTTTTCTAGCTTGAATGCACAGAAATATGAAGGGTGTGAGATGTCTCATTTACTAGGAGGAGTGAAGCAATGATTAAGCTTCATAGAAGTAACGTAAAGAGCTTGAGTGGACCTATTTTGTGGTCACTGTAACTCTATGCTGTTCTGCTATGTTTTCAAATAAGGAGGAAAAAAAAGGAGGTGATATCTGAATCTCTAGAAGAAGCTTGAACTCTGGTTTTAATATGTAAACTTAACATAGTTGGCATTTAAAAAAAAGAAAGACTACGTGCAAGTCAGAAGAGACAATTTTTTTTCCAGGACATTTTCAATATTTCAGGTAAATTTTCTCCCCAACTATGTATGATGCAACTAATGCTTCACTATTCATTTTCCCTTCGAAGCCTGCAGTTAAAGTGGATGTTTCAAGGGTAAGTAGCAAAAGATAATGCATCCTTCAGCAAAATGGAAAAATGATAAAATGAAAAAAATACATTAAAGGGCATTAAAGGATAACTCTGAACATGTGACCTAAAAATATATTTTTTTTTTTTCAGAGAAAGATATCACAAGCCTTATCGAAACAGAAGGTCATTAATTATTTGTAGACCTAAAAGTCTTTGGGAAATACAGAAAATCTGCCTGTAAATGATTCAGTTTAAGTGCTCTTCCTGTTGCTTTTCCCCTTCTTATGCTTCTAATAAATAAATAAATTGCTTCAATCTTCCCATACATTCATATCACTCAGCTGATTTTTATCTGAAAAAAGACATCCAAATTGTCTAACACTCCTCCAATATTCCAGTCAGAAGTGCACACATTTTGCTATTCAGAGGTGGAAGCCATGAGCCTTACAACAAATACCCAATAAAATAAAACACAACAACTATTGTCTTCCCAGTCCTCTTGTTATTGGAAAGAGGTGAGGAGACCTCTTTCTCCTCCTCCTTCTCTTTCCACATGTAGCAAGATTACAACGTAGGGACACTAGCCACTCTAGCCACATTCTGGCCTGTGCTTGCTATGAAAAATTTCAGAATAAAAGCAGATAACTATGAAAAGTATATACTTGCCCAGATCAGTACAAAGGCCTGCCTGGTACATCTCTCAGAACTGCAAGATCATATATACCCTGTTCATCTCATTTCTTACAAAAGATGCCATGCCAATTTGCATTCTTCTAACTCAATGTGTATTTTCTTGATTAAAACAAACATAGTTAGAAACATATTCTAATTTATTGCACTAAATTTCCACATTTTATCTAACAATTTTAACATGATGACACATTCAAATGCAATTAGAACATAGCTAAAAGGTCTTTCTGAGAAGAAGGGGAAGTCGTTTTTTTACAATATGTGCTCCTTTTTTTTTTTTCTTTTCACCTTGTCATGTTAAGTGGGACACACTGAATTTTACAAAGATATGCTATTATTACGTTGTGTTCCAAAATCTTTAGAGAAATGCCAGAGATAATTGCCTTTAATATAAATTTAATAAGTAACATTCTTGTATGTAATGTACCTACATTGTGTATTCCAGAGTGAAAACACTAGCTCTAGGAGTAATTTCTGTGTTTACAGATAGCCAAAATGTAAGGAGAAGAATTTTTATATGTGTCACCTAATGTAAGCATTTTCTATCTAAAACATATTTATAAGCCAAAGAAAAATGGACTTACAAATTCAATCAGAGATGAGAGATGTGTAACAGAAATAACATTTAAGACTTGTATGTATTTTCCCTAAACTTCCTCTGCCAAGAATTTTTAAATTCAAGGAAAATGTAATTTTTTCTCTACAAGTTTAGTAACATTACTTATTAATAAACCAAATAGCTCTTATTTGCAGTGATGTACAATCTAAATCAAGGTAAAATCAAAATATCTTCAAGGTCCTCTAGTAGGTATTTAGCAGAGAGAGAAGCAATTGCTTCATGAAGAGGATTAAACTTGGATTAAACTTGTTTGTTACCTAATCTTTTATGGGTTTTTTTTTTTTTCTTTTTTTAGGTAAACGTCACCATCACTGAAATATAGATGCTACTGAGAAAGGAAAGCAGTACAGATATTTACCTACCTAATAATACCATATGAAACACATGATACAGAACGAAGGAATAATGATCTCCTGAACATAAAAATCTAACTTTTAGTAGGGTCACGATTCTGAGACAAGTGAGTTTAGTGGCCTGCTTAACTGCTTTCATATGCCCCTCTTGCAGAAGAGGTTGAAGGACAGGAAGCGATATGGTAGTGTTTGTGGGAGAAGGATTTGTTCTCCTACCTTTTTCAGGCATGATCAGTGATTGCAGTCTGTACAGTAGAGATTTGTTCAGAATTATCTGATATTTGTCATTTTGATTTGTTTTAAAAATAAAAAGTGACTACATGGAAGAAACCAAATTGTGCAGTAGTGGAACTGTGAAGTTGTCCAGTAAATGCTTTACTATGTTTATTTTCCCCTCAGCTATCCCTGAGGGTTTTATATCCAAGCTTCTGAAAATCCTAACCCAATGAGAAAACAAGTTTTGGACAACAAAACGGAGACTAACTGGTTTTCCATGGTCCTACACTCTATAAAGCAAGTTTTGAATAGGTATTACTCCTGAGGCCAAAGTAGGAGTGTAGAGCTAGGATTTTCCTTTAATTTTGGAGTAATTGTAAAACAGAAAGATTGAAAAATGTAACTTTTGTCTGCTTTGTTAAATAAAATCTGTAAGTTGCTTGTGTAAGAGATTTGATCAAGAATTGCTCATACTCCTCAAGGTATCTATTTATTTGTTTCACACAGTTTGTTTTCTAAGAATTATATGAACGCTGGGTGGGATAATTTAGTGGATTGAAGGAAGACTGTTTTTCAAGAATTCTAACCATCATTGCTGGCAATATTAATTGCATTTTAAATAATCCTCTGAGATCACATTCTTCCATGAACAGAAATGTTGTCTTAGGCAAAGACTGCCTGCTACTCTGCCTAACAGAAGTTAAAATACCAATTTACTGTGGCTCTTCCCTACCTATTATCCACTACAGTACTGTGCATGTTAACAAACAAACAAACAAAACAAACAAACAAAACCAACAAAAAACCCACCAAATGAATCTCTCTTAGTCTGTATAAAGGATATACTGCCTTAGTGTTTTTGCATGACTTTGTTTTGGTAACTCACAGGAAGTCCAAATCCAACCAACAAACAAAACTAACTAACTTGGAAAATAATCTCCACAACATTTTCTAACAATGTAATATCAATCACAAAATCCTATTCTTGCCAAGAAAGCACAATTGTAAATAGATTATAAAAGTGATATCTGAAACTTGAAAAAAATAAACTACTTATTCCTATTAACAGTATCTAGTGTTAAAACCTTAAAATCAAAGCTTATAGAGCCCTAGAAACTGATACTGGCAAGAAAAATAATTCATGGTGTACAAAAACCTTTTTGGATAACCTGTATATTTCCCAGTAAGCCAGTATTTTAAGATCTCTAGAGGATTCAACCAAATTATAAAGTTAACTTTATTACACATTTTCTCTTCCAGCTTTGAAAACTACAGGAAGATCTAGTAAGTAAAAATACTTCAGCATTCCCTCAAGTCCAACTGCATCCTTTCAGTTCAAAGGTGTACTGTTTGTAGCTTGCAGCAAGTTTTTCAAAAATTTAAATTATTCTGAGTTTTCTTCATTGCTCTGGAACATGCAACTTATTCCTAGGTTTACCATTTAAGTGACCAATCAGCAATGGATGTTATTTAGCCTGCATAACAATGTGCACTGCAAGGTATCATTATCCAGCATTGCACTCTTGGAAGCATTTCCTAGATGTCTGTGATGTCTCTAAGGCAAATCAGGCCTAAATTACAGATTTGGAAAGATAAAAGTTAAATATTTTTAAAAAATCAAGTGTTTTCTGTAACTTTTCATGCAGATTTCTGAATGTCATGACATTTTTGCAGCTGACATGGTATGTACACTGAATACTGGAAGCTAAATCAGATTGTGGCCATGAAGTAGATAAGTAGGTTTTTGATATGAGTTTACTTTAGTTATTATTTAAATGGCGTTTTTGAAGTCTGTAGACAGAAAGGTTGGTCATTTATACCCTCATTAAACTATCCTGGGTGCTAATTTTGAAAGTAACCTTTTAAATATGTACCTACAACCTGCTCAGAAAAATATAGCTTTTTTTGCTTTGTGGGATAGGGATGAAATACATCTCATAAAAATATTTAAAATATTACTGCAATCTTCCTATTTTGAATGAATCCAACACATATATCTTAAGATCAACAAAATGCTATATTGCAATATCTGAAGAACAGTAGCTAGACACACTAGCTAGCTAGCTAGCTACATGGAAATACTGTGGAGGAAAGTTCTCCCAGTGCTTTCATCCCATAACTGGACATTTTTAATTGTATTTACTTTTCACATCATACCTCATCAAGAAGTTGAATTTCATGTAACAAGAAGAACAAACACATTCTGTGTATCCATTTTTCTTTAATTAATATGCCCACACTGGGGTTCCTACAATCATATTTGGCTTCACATTTGCCATTGCTAATCTGTTAAAATGAAAGATTTTAAGCTCTTTCCCATCTGCCTCCAAAGTCCAGCCTATTGTCATTTTTTATGCTTTTTATATTGAGTAACTTGTATTTTCTTTTTGTACAGATTATTTGCAAAATGAAAAACATATATTTTTGAGAGCTTTCATTAAAATGTTATAAGTATTGCTCCTGGCAGTACCTCTATGTTTCAGAGTAGCATTTAGCACTCCTCTCAAAATATACACACATCGCTTAGACTCTGCTGCAATCAGTTTTTGTGGCAAACATGAAGTTGAGTTTTACTTACCCTTGTTAGGATGAAAACAACTATCAGATAACATATGTAACATGACTTACAAATGTGTTCACCTGGAAGAGACTGCAACTACTGAGACAAAAACAATTCCAACTAAAAAAGGTAAGAACCAAAGCATTTCACATATGATCAATCCATATAAATTATTATAGCAATTTTCATATGCTGAATGCAGTTCAATAAAATAAAAACTAAATGCATTTCCTGAGGTATTACTAAGATCAGTTTGATCCCAGTAGGTGTATGACTCCTTTGTCAAGATTTATCCTCTAGATAAATTTTGATTATGCATTGCAAAGCCTTAAAAATATCTTTATCACAGGCATAGTACATAGTGTCTCCTTCACATTGAGATTACCAGTGCTGAAAATATTTGCTGACAGCTGAAATTTTGGCTACATCATTTCACTTCTTAACTTTTTTTTGCAATTACCACTACTTCCTGGGGCCATGAGGAATTTCCAGTCCTCTAGACCTGTTTACCTTTACTACACTTCTCTTAAGATTTATTTACTGTTCTCATATGTATTGACTTAACAATCTAAAGTAATATTTTTTTAAATGTACCTAGTGAAAATAACTGAGTTTAAAGGGGTGACAGTCTTGAAAAAAGAAGAACAGGAAACTTAAAGTTAAGTACATGAAGAAGTCTATATAGGTTCATGGTTTTTTTTTTTCTGCAGAATAACTCAAGACTCAGTCCAGAAGATTAAGTAGCCAAGGAAAGAATCATAAATATATATGTACATAAAAGAAACTCGTTGACTTGTCACTGACTTGGCTACTCAGTTATTGAAAACAGCTGAAACTGAGAAGATAATCTTTGTTGTAATCAAATACATGTTGATTAGAAATAAGTGTTTAAAGCTTGAGAAAATAATATATCACATTAACTCATGGAACACTCCAGCTGTCACAGCTCTTAACTTTAATTACAATCTAACATTTTTGGGATATAAGGAAGTTAATTATCAGTGTAGACCAAACTGTTTGAATGAGACACTGGCACCTAAGAGTGGAGGAGCAGCAGATATGCACAGGTTCAGTGGTTCTTAGTAGAGTCCTACAGCAACAATGAGAGTAAACTGATGCACAGTTGTTTAGCCTTGGATAATTAAATATATTAATGATTTGTTTCTAATTTTTGGTGTAAAATATATCTGCTATACACCTTTGTAATTCTCTGGTTAACTAAATTTTTGGAGTCTCTAGGCTTAGCTTATTAGAGGCGGTCTAATTGGGAGACTATGAACAAAAGCTCTTAGAAACTACTGAAGACCCCACTGACCTTACAATCTTTAGATCAGACCATGAGAGTACATCTGCTTTCATTTAACATTAGACTAAAGTGAGCTAAAAAGAGATATTACCTTTCACATGCATTTTCTTGAAATTCAATATTATTATTATTATTATTTTTTAATGTGTGTGCAAGGTTCTCTTAACCTTTAAAGCCTTTTGTATATGATTATTTTAGTAAAGGCAAGCAGCCATGGAACAAATCCAGTTGATAAAACTATCAGAAAACAGAGGTCAAGAAAGGTGTTCTGGATACCTTCAGAAAAATAATAATAATAATAATAAAAAATCTACAATTGTTTTGTACTACACTGTTCGTATTTGGATGAGTTAGGGGCAGATCAGATTACTTAGTCTACTCTGACAAAAAAAAATAAATATATATATTCCTGTAGCATTTCAGGTTAAGCCAGGGAGTTAACAAAGAATTAATTCTGAAGTTCAATTTATCACCTGTTCAATTTTAAACATCTAAAAGTAAGTGATTATGAGAATCTAGGAAAATCTGAAGTTCACATGAGGCCATATTTAAACCTATTGTTGATTTTAACAACTGTTTACATACCTAATAGGGGCATTTTGTCATACATAAAAGTCCATAAAACACATAATCCTCCTTCCTAAACAGTGTTAAAATATAAGTAAATATGTTCTGGCTTGAGAGAAATAGAGATGAGCACACATATAATCAGCAAAACATAGGGAATGATTTTATGTGCATTCCATGCCTGCATTGAGTCTACACATTACATGGGGCCACAGATGCACTTCAGAGTTAGATGTGATAGTGAAGCACGGCTTTGTGTGTGTTTTTTTTTTTTAATATATTTTAATATAATTTTATTAAAAGTCATATTTTCATGATTATTCAGCAGAAGTTTTTAACTCCAACAAAATTCAGTGTTGGAGTGATTACTTAAAAGGGACCAAAGGGAAAATAATTCAGAAAGAAATAATTTGTTAATAAGAAGTTGCTCTAGCTACTTAGCTGAGTTTACATAAGTTATTTTCTCTTGTAAAACCAGTAGGAATGGCAGAGTGATTAACTCATCTGCTAAATGACTGAACTAGATCAGACTCTTGAGAAACTCATGGATTGAAGAGAGCTGTTCAGATGTGCAGGTGCTACTACTCAGTTTTGTGAAATTATCTTCTTCTGGCAGCTATTTATTCAGTCTAATTACATCTGCAAAATTATTTTACTTTTCTCAATTTCAAAAGGTTCTAAGGGTTATCCTGCATGTCTACCCAAACACACCTGTTGAAGAGGAAATAGTTAAACTTACAATGGAAATGTAGCTCATGTAGCAATACATTGCTCAGAATAACTAGAAGTACACTTTTGCAAATTCTTAATGAAAAATAAAAAAGAAAAAGAAAAAAAAAGATTCAGCAGCTACTGATGTTTACAACACGGTATTAATAGTTTTTTATCTCTCTGATTTAAGCATATTGGATATTTATTTTTCTAAAAACTACTGGTCGGTTTTGAATATCATGCTGTTTAATCAGCTAAAGAGTAAGGCATGATACAGTGACTGTAAAAGGTCAACCAAATGTACTAAAAGATGAAGAGCAGTAGACATAATCATGCTGGAATTAGAGATATATGAGATCATTCAGGTCACCCTTCTGCCAAAGCAGGTTTGATTTTTGGAGTTCATTTTCCAGTTATTTGTTTGGGTTTTTTAGAGGGCTCACTATCTGAACATTCATTTTATACTAAAATCTAAAACCAATATCTTTGGATGGACTTTTCTGTAGATTGTTAGAGTTTGAAAATTGTCATGGCTTCTTATTACTGAAGTTTTACCTATTAAATTTTAAAAATATTAGAAAGATTGAAATAAATTAGAGGAAGGTCAATTTTCTACGTTCTGTTTTCTTGCGTTATACTTTTAGGTATCCTAGGGTTAATTTAAAAAAGGGATATTGAGTTAAAAAGGCATATTCTAGATTTTTGACACAGTTGTTAGGGTTCTCCCATATATACTTTTATGGATATGTATAGACATTAGAATAAGGAGAGTAATGGCCTCTACTTTCACTGCTGTTACAAGCAGTGTTTCATGAGAATATTCAAATTGATCTTTGATTGGATTCAAAATTATAGATGAGTGTCTTAAATTAACAGTATCAAGAAGAGATCACTTCATGAACATATCTCTCACTCACATGTCCATTTGTTCACCAGCAAAAGTTTATGCATGAAACCAGGATGTAATTAAAAGTAATTATATTTGAACCTACGTTATACGAACCTTGTTAAACATCTACAGAGTGCAACAGTGAACTGTCTGTGACAAACTTATAACCATGCTACTAGGGGAAAAAGAATCACTATTAGATCGAAGAGATTGCAGTGGCTAATGGGGTTCATGCGAAAACATGCTGCCTGTTCTGGTTGGTTGAAATCAAAAGAACACTTTTCACCACTTGGGGTCTGGATTTGCTTTGAAAAGCCTAGACTTCCCTCTCTTTGATCCAATGAAGCGAAGTGAAACGTGTAGCCTCTAGGCAGTTTTAGGTACTGAAAGATCAAATAGATGTTATTACAGTGCAATTTGCTTGGTGAAGCCTAACAGAAAGGACCTGTTTAAAAGTAACTGCATATTTCACAGACCACAAAGAAGAGAAGAAGGTAACAAAAGTGAAATTATAGTATATTTTTAGTGTTTATGAAAAATACATTATTTCCTAACACTGGTAAGTTTCAAGAACTATACATTCAGCTAAAAAACTACACCACAATTAGATTTAGCCTTGCAGTATGCAAAATGTCACCTTGGGTTTGACTTAAAATTATTACTGTTATTGGTAGGTTGTCTTTTTGTTTCATTTCCTTCTAAAGGAATAGACTTGCTTAAGTTGTTAATCAGAATTGAGCTATGCATTTAATTTATACCTTATTTTAGTTAACAAGAATGTCCTTGCTTCTGTGTGTTTCTTATTTCTTATTATGTATTTCCATGACTTGCTTATATTACTCTCTTCTAATTTCATTTTTGTCTCATCTCTGATTTCCTAGAGGTTTGTTGATATAGATGGATAATCATTCAAAAAGCTTTTAGGATTCCTAAACATTTTCTTTTCTTTTTTCTTTTTTCTTTTTAATAAAATGGCAGAGTTCCAAGTAGCTACACGAGAGAAACTCTAGAAACATACAAATATTCCCTTATCATACTTCACGTTTGTCATGCTCTGATCATTTTGTAACAAAAAACTAAGCTAACACAAGAGCAGTAATTACGCAAATCAAGTGTAGCATCACAACTTCTCATATAAGAATTTAATGAGACAAAGTAACTAAAGTACTGAGGGAAATTTAATAAGATAAAAAATATATATTATCTTTATGCTAAGAAGTATAATTCAAAAAGAAGAAAGTGGGCTTAAATCAGCTTTTTTTTTTTTCAGTTGTGATATAGCACACATTAATTTGGTCCATCGCTCCTGAAACACTTATAAATTATCAAATAATCAGTACAGTAGTGTTTACACAAGATGAATATGAGGATCAAAATATTCTTTAATATTAGCGTCACTTAGTTTTCAGTTATCTCATATTTCCCATATTTCCGATTGGATAAGACAAATTTTCACCACATTACGCATAAGCAGAATTGCTTATTCTGCATTCATTCATAAACCTGTTCCTAAAAAACATATTGATATTTTTCATGGTTGAAATTTAAAATACATATACACATATAAGTGTTCACAGACATATTGTGCAAAGTTTCTATTAGGTATTAATATAATGTCAGCTGAATAGATTTGTTTTCTCCTGGAGCTAGCAGCTTTTGAATCACGTTTTCTTGTTTCTTGAATGTAGTTTTGATTTTATAGATCTAATATCAGATCTAATCTTCAGCTATGCTAACGAGACCCAATAGCTGTTTTTAAAACTGACCTAGCCTCCAAATAGTTAATGAATATAATTAGTTTCATTCACCAGCTGCCAAGTTGATGAGCAACTGCCAGAAAGTACTTTTTTAAAAAATATATATATATATTTAAATTTCAAGATTATTTAAATATGTGGTAAGTACTGTTTTATCTTACTTTTATTATATAAAGCCAGTAAATGATTTCATAATACCTGTATTGCCTGAGACTAGTATGTTCTGAGATTTTCCAGTGGTATTCAAAGTGTAAGTCATGTCACATATCTTTAAGTCTAGCAAAACCTATTGAATCATTGAATCATAGAATCACCAAGGTTGGAAAAGACCCACAGGATCACCCAGTCCAACCATCTACCCATCACCAATGGTTCTCACTGAACCATGTCCCTCAACACAATGTCCAAACGTTCCTTGAACACCTCCAGGGTTGGTGACTCCACCACTTCCTTGGGCAGCCCATTACAGTGCCTGACCACCCTTTCAGAGAAGTAGAATTTCCTAAATCCAGCCTGAATCTTCCCTGGTACAGCTTGAAGCCATTCCCTCTAGTCCTATCACTAGTCACCCAGGAGAAGTGGCCAACACCCAGCTCACTACAACCTCCCTTCAAGTAGTTATAGAGAGCAATAAGGTCTCCCCTGAGTCTCCTCTTCTCCAGACTCAACAATCCCAGCTCCTTCAGCCACTCCTCGTAAGGCCTGTGCTCCAGACCCCTCACCAGCTTTGTTGCCCTTCTTTGAGGGCAACACTCCATGCTCCAGGGCGTGGATGTCTTTCTTGCAGTGAGGGGCCCAAAACAGGACACAGTACTCAAGGTGCAGCCTCACCAGTGTCGAGTACAGGGGGAAAATTACTTCCCTGTTCCTGCTGGCAACACTGTTTCTGATGCAAGCCAGGATGCCATAACCATCACATGAATGAATCATATGAAAGATTGAGAAGATTTATTGAGATGTATAATTGTTACTTGGACAGCATCATCTTCAGAGTTGAAAATACTTCATTGTTTTGCAGTAATGATTCACAACTGAATGTCTCATCAGACTGCCAACCATTTCTACTATAGAAGGAATTGTTACTATTAGAAGATAATTCTGTAAATACTCTTCCTGGGCTACTCTATCTTTCCTCTGTAAGTAAAACAAATCACACTTAAACACACTTAATAACTTAAAAACTTCATTTTTCACTCCTGTTTATAAACATACATTTTGATATTATATCTCAATTGATTAATGGAAATACAAATTTTTATGGGAATTCGAATTGACTTTTTTTCAAGAAAAACAGCACTATAACATTTTTAACCTATCATTGCATTAACTTTCTTCTTCTTCCTAGTTAAGTGAAAGAAGAGAAGCTTTGAGTTCCAAAATCTAGCCAGAGATGAAGGTTGAAAATTCGAGATTCTTGATTCTAAGTAAGCATAGATTAACGACTGACATCAACAAGAACAAACAAACAAAAAAAAATTGTGTATACTTCATTGGTCATACATGATTGAGCTCATAGGAAGAACATTAGCCCCAGAAAGCAAAATATATTTATTGTGCTCACTGACCTAGTGCGTTAGAAGCTTTTGTCTTCAAAAAGTATGAGCTTTTGTCTTCAAAGGGTTCAGGTCATTTGTCAAATTTGGCATTTTATTTTAGTTTCTAAATGGTCTGTTTCATTTATGCCTGTAATACAAATCAGTAGTTTAATTCCACCAATTACTTTAACTTACTCAGCAATATAATTCTGAGGTATCAATTGGAATACATTAGGAAATAAGAGGCATGTCTAAGTTTGCTCTCCTGCTAGAAACAAATAAAAATGTCAAAGTACTGCAATCAGACAGTTCATATATGAATATTCATTGGCAACTGTTCATGACAGATTTATGAATACTTTCACCTGCTGGTGGAAAAACATTAAGTTGCAAAATAAAGCTATTAAAGTAAGTGAAAAGGGAAAAAAAAATATATACACAGATGGATGATGATCTTGAAATTATGCAATCCTGTGAGAAAAGAATGGTTTTATTTTTCATATTATGAAAACATTTGTTTTATACATGCAGATCTTCAAGGTCTTTGCATTTGACTCACTATCATCATACAACACTCTCCAAACAGTATTCCCAGTTTGTGTGAAATGGTTCACATAGCTATCTAATCACCACCTTGAGGCAGAAACACATGCAAGACTGAGACTACTATGCTGACTGCCATCTTCCTAAACTGTTACAACAAAAGATGAAATCTCCATTAAGAGAACAGCATTTTGTTGTCTGGGATAAAGAGTTTGATTATAGGTATTCTAATAGTAGAAATGCTTAGCACTTCTAGAGTTCTTTCTGTCTGAAGATTTGATATTGCTTTAAATATATATCCGGACTTTCAAGAGGAAAGACATTAGCCTTGCTTTGTAGATGGGGAATCTGATAAATACAGAAAAAAACTGGTTAGTCCAATTTAAAAGAAAATCAAAACACACAAGTTAGAGGAAAATAATGTAATTCAGGGTTTTATTGATGGATTAAACAATTTCTATTTGTTATAGTACTGGTTTAATAATTTTATGCTGGAAAATCATCATGATCTGAAGTTAAAATTAATGCAAACCTATGTACTTGCAGTGCCCTTTGCAAAAGGAGACCATCTTGTGCATTCTTTGTAGTATTCTCCTTAACTTTGCAAATTCATCTCCACAGTCTTCACTTCAATCGTATATTGCAAATATAAGTGGAATATTCCAAAATTCAGATTATTTTAATAATCTAATGCAAGCAATTAAACTATTTGTATCACTATCTTTAAATACCATGCTCACTTTATTGAATTTGTATGGTACTATCTCCTATAGCTTCATAAAGGTAAAATCAGAAGGAAACAAAGCAGAATATGAGATAAAGATTGTAACATTTCTTAATGAAAAAACAAAGAGGAAGCTACTAAATGGAGAATAGCCCATCACTGATTTGATGACAATGAAACAGAAATAAATGTAATAGTAAAAAATGAATAGTTTTAATGTAGAGGGTAGTTTGAGTGAGTAGTTTAGAAACAACCATATTGAAGATTGGGAAAAAAAAAAAATCTAAACAAAAGGGTACCAAATAGTGGAACAGCAATAAAAGGAATGCAAGATTCACAAAGGAAGATACATTTTTTTTCTTGTGAATACATTCTAAGAAAAGTTTTCTTGATTCAGATATCTATACACATGTGCAGATGAAAGGAAGGACTGCAAGAAGTTGAAGAAGCCCTTTTTTTTTTTTTTTTAGGATATATTATTAGTTCGCTGATCTTACATGCTCTAAGAGGGAAACAAGCAAACACGCAAAATCACAAAACAAAACCAAGCAAAAACAGCCAAACAAACAATCAAAATGAGTCAGGCCAGACAAGTTAATCTGCCTAGCTAAGAGAGAAAGAATGGTAAAGTACAATTCCTCTCTGTTCTGTTATTCTGTTATACTGTTATCAACAGCAGCCTCCATCAATGTACACAATTCAAGCAAGATTTCATTCAAGAACAAGATCAATGTTATTTTAAACGTTCTACCTAGTTATTTAACCAGGTGTCCCCAAGCTTTTATGTTCTGAGTAAAAGCAAATTATTGTTCTGTACCTCTTCCCTACTAACATTTCAAGCTTCTTTCTATGACTCTTACTCCCAAGCGGCTTCCAACCAAAGTCACAGAGGCTCAGTATGGCCTTTTCAGTCCTGTAACACACAGTAGTCTTAAGAATTTGGTCCCAGAAAATACAGACATCACTGTAAAACTTCTTTTCATTCTAAGAAAGCCAGGAAAAAAAGTCTGTAATTATATACTACAGTTACTAAATAAGAAAATAGTGAATAACTTGGAAATGTATGCCTGAAATTTGTCAAGTATCTGTAAAAAAACAAACAAACAAACAAAAACTTGTGTAATAAAATTCTTATTTCAATTACTGATATTTTATTTAATAAATGTATTTATAATCTCACAAGAAAGTAAATGAATTTTTTCATGTAAGAGGGAAAAGAAAGTGAAACAGAACAAGTCATAACATATATCCGCTTAAGTACATATAAAGTGGGAAAGTCGAAATTTGATAGTTGGTGGTGGCGGCAGTAATGGTGTTTTTTGTTTGTTTATTTTCCTGTCTGTACATTAACAAATCTCTGTGATGGATTTTTAGTTCATTCCTATTCTCCATAAATGTTTACTACGGGGTTTAAAACATGGGTTTTAAAGAAAACAGTTACAGAAATATAGCGTTCCTTAATAATTGCAAATCTTTGTAGGAATTAATATACTTCACAGAAAAGCATAAGAGAACACTAGTGAGACTTATAATGAAAAACTTATTCAGGATGTGTCAACTGTACCTAAACTTTCTTGATAGTATAACATTATCAAAACTCCCTCTCAAGTTGCATGAACATTACTGTTTATTGATTTATGAATGATTGCTTCCCATATTTTATGCTTTTAGGATAGAGTAGGATAGAGATTGCTCCCATTTATCCTGTTGTGAAACTTGTTTTCTGTTTTATTGAACTCAGTTTGACTGTATTCTCCAAATCCTTAATTTAAAACATTTCATCTCAGATGTTGTCAGGTTTTTTTTTTTGTTTGGTTGATTGTTTGTTGTAGTTGTTTCCCAGCAATAAGCAGCCATAACAAAAAGATTCATGTAAATGTTTTGTTTCTCCAAATCACCAATCTCAACATTTTCTTTCTTCTTTCATGTTAACTTAAAGAGCGACATAGGGATACTGTTTAATCTGGGTCATAATCTCAGTTTTTGTCTTTGAAGGTTTACTCAGGAAACTATTGTAGAGAGTTAATATTTTCTTCATTTCTTATATACAGAAATCTTAATCATCGTGTATGTCTTTTATATTACTCAGGAGCACCAAAGGAATATCAGTTTTGAAGGAGAAAGAAAAAGATATTTTTCCTTCTCTTTCATGACTTCTGAAAATTAAATGCAAGAGTCAGTACTGCATTCACAATGTGATTTTGTAGTAGTGACAGATTACTGCTATGTTTCTGAACATGAATGAGCACCTATTTTCTGCAGTCTTTTAATTATACTTTGAGCATAAAATAGAGATCTCCATTTCATATGTGGAAAAGTATTCTAGTAACCTAATCTGAGTACTGAATATATCAGTCATAACTAGCTGCCAGTTACATACTATCTTAGGAATAAGTTGACCCACATTGTTTTTCCTGTAACATTTTCATTCTTAGAACTCCCATGTGAGACTGGTTAGTATTATCTTCATTTTAATAAAGGAAAACAGCCTTATGGAATTTTAAAGATAGAATTCTGATTCCATTATAATCAGTTGCAATATTTTCATTTACCTTAGGTTTTCTTTCTAATTATCTTTCCCATTATTATTCAGGACTGCCAAAAGTCTGAAATTAAACTCAATTCTTGAACATCACAGCCTATCCCCTATACTGTTTCTAATAAAAATAATTAACTAAAGCCCTCATATGATCTGCAGAATACCCTCTCACACACACAATATTGCATTCAATAAGAAACATAGATTATTAAAATAGCCAATAGCTTTTAGAATGAAATGTGTTCTCTAAGTGGTAGCACAGAAGTTTGTACATGTTTAAGTCTTTTTGTTTAGTACAACATGGACTTGTT
This sequence comes from Gallus gallus, assembly GCF_016699485.2. NCBI lineage: Eukaryota > Metazoa > Chordata > Aves > Galliformes > Phasianidae > Gallus > Gallus gallus. Next base: position 97,608,668 of record NC_052532.1, read on the forward strand.
TCAAATTCTTACTCTCAAGGTTTTATTTCTCTGTGCTCTCCTTCCTTCTCCCAAAATACACCAAACACCCACTTTTTATATTTAAAAAAGGAATAAGATACCAATCCTGGAAATTTTTTCATAGCCAAAACCCTATTAGGCAGAGATGTGGATGAAACATTATCCTAGAGCACTATGATGCATAACTGAATGCATGCTGAATATACTCATTTTCTAAACAAGGTATGTGATAACAGCTCTGACATATCTCATTAAAGGTGTATTTTCCATACCATTCACAGTCTTGATGATTTTCAGATGTATTATATTATAGATGGATTTGTAAATTAAACAAATATGATTAAAACAATGGTGAATGAAAATGAAATAAATCACCCACCTTTCCTAAGTTAGTTTTCTTATGATGAATAGCATTACAAACGAAAAACAAAATCATACTTCTATTTTATAGAACGATTGTGGCCTGACATCTGTATGAACTTAGGAATTTTAAACATTCCTCACTGTTTTCTGCAGTTAATTTAAAAAGGAAGTTTTCTGACACTTTAGTGAGCCATAATCCATAGAATTTCTTCTCAGTAGATTTTCTTTTCATCATTACATGTGATAAAAATAACCCCAGTAACAGTCAGGTAGGCTGCTTTGACTTTGCACACACACACGTCAGAAAAAATGATAATAGAATCATGGAATCATTAAGGTTGAAAAAGACTTCTAAGATCATCTAGTCCAACCATCCACCTACTTCCAATATTGCCCACTAAACCATGTCTCTAAGTATTACATCTACCCTTTTCTCTAACACCTCCAGAAATGGTGACTCAACCACATTCCTGGGCAGCCTGTTTCAGTGCCTGAATATTCTTTTGGAGAAGAAATTTTTTTCCTAATAGCCAATCTGAACCTCCCTGACACAACTTGAGGCCATTCCCTCTCATCCCATCATTAGTTATGTGGGAGAAGAGGTTGACCCCGAACCTCTTTTCAGGTAGCTGCAGAAGGCAGTAACATTTCCCTTGAGCCCTCTCTTCTCCAGACTTAACAACACCAATTCCCTCAGTTGCTCCTCTTAAGAGGTCCCAAGAAGCTTACACTATGAGCGACATTGCTTGAACAAAGGCATTTACCCAGATGGCATCGAAAGATCCCTTCCAACCTCAACCAGCCTCTGGTTCTGTAAGGGCATAGCCCATAACCTGTTTGCAGCTTGCACTGAGATGGAGCATACCTACTCAGACACTAAACCCTATTGTGGCCGTGAGGCTGCTGAGGGGGAATGTGTGGACATGCTACTCATTTCTTCAAAAGCATACAGCCACTTTAAACAAACAAAAAAATAAAATAAATGCCCATCTTACAATACTTTGCATGGGAGAAGTGGTTGTTAGAAAGGGAGAAAGAAAAATATTTGAATGAAAGCTTGCTAAAAGTTTCAGCAAACAAATCAAATGGTGAATTGGTTTTTATAAAGGAAAATGAATAGTGACACAAGCTGTTTAAAGTGCTGTTGAAAATGAGCAAGATTATTGTCATTGAAATAAGTGTGAGGGAAAACAACAAACCCAACAGAATACAAAATCTGCAGCAACTAAAATAAGGCAGAAAAGGGTACTAAATTTGCCTTTAACAGGCTGCTGAACCAAAGCCCACAGAACCTAGTGGAACTACTGTTCTATTAGGTTCTGAAGCAAAGAAAATTCCAGTTACTTACCAGCATTGCTTTTTTTTCAAAGCACTGCTTTTTTATACTGTGAGATAAACTTTCACAAAATTTTTAAACCTTCAATTTATTTTCCACTTTTCTAATTTACCACATTTGGAAGAAGGGGCAGGTAACATGGGAAGAGCACAAGGACGTTGCTAGGATATAAAGAAAATCAGAAAGACAAAAGCCCAGCTAGAACTTAATCTATAAAATTGCAAAAGACAAAGTACTTTTACAAATATATTAACAGCAAAAGGAGAGCGAAGGAGAATCTTCATCCTTTGTTGGATGCAGTGACAAACATTACCAGCAAGGATGAGGAAAAGGCTGAGGTACTCAATGTCTTCTTTGTTTCTGTCTTTAATAGTCAGACCAGTTATCCTCAGGATACTCAGCCCCCTGAGCTGGAAGAAGGGATGGGAAGCAGAATAATCCCCCAAAGAATTCAGGAGGTACCAGTTAGTGACCTGCCACTACACCTGGACTATGACAAGTCTATGGAGCTAGATGGGATCCAGCCAAGGGTGCTGAGGGAACTGGTGGGTATGATTGCCAAGCCACTTGTCAACATTTATCAGCAGTCCTGGTTAACTTGAGGAGGTCTCAGATGACTGGAGGTTTGCCAGTGTGACTCTCATCTACAAAAAAATGTCGGAAGGAATATCTAGGGAACAACAGGCCTGTAGTCCAGGGTGACTGGAACTTGATGATTCTTGAAGTCCCTTCCAACCCAAACCATTCTACGATGCACCTAAAGAGTAGAAAGGCCCTATACAGGGATTTGAATAAGCTGGATTGATGGGCTGAGGCTAACAAGACAAACTGCTGTGTCCTGCACTTCAGTCAAAATAACCCCGTGCAACACTACAGGCTTGGGACATAGTGGCTGGAAGGTTGCGTATCAGAGAAGAATCTGGGGATGTTGGCTGACACTCAACTGAACATGAGCCAGCAGTGCACACCAGTGGCCAAAAATGCCAAAAACGCCAAAAACATTCTGGCATGTACCAGAAATAATGCAGCCAGCAAGATCAGGAAGGTGATCATCCCCCCTCTACTTGTCCCTGCTGAGGCTGTGCCTCAAATACTGTGCTCAGTTTTGTGTCTTTCACTACCAGAAAGACATTAAAGGCACTGGTGAGTGTTTAAAGAAGGGTAATGAGGCTGATGAAGGGCCTGGAATACAAGAGTTATAAGAAGCAGCTGAAGGAACTGGGATTAATTAGTCTGGAGAACAGAAGGCTCAGGGGAGACCTTATTTCTCTCTACAAACACCTGAAAGGAGGTTGTGGCGAGTTGGGAATCAGCCTCTTCTCCCAAATATCTAGTGATAAGACAAGAGGTAATGGTGTCAAGTTGCAGTAGAGGAGGTTCAGATTGAATATTAGGAAAAGAAAATATTCTCAGAAAGAGTACTAATTCATTAGAACAGGCTGCCCAGGGAGGTGGTGGAGTCACTGTCCCTGGAGTGTCCCCTTCACTTCAAGAAAGATGTTAATGTGCCACTGAGGGACATGACTTAGTGGGCATGGTTGGGGTGGGTTGATGGTTGGACTAGATGATCTTGGAGATCTTTTCCAACTTTCATTATTCTATTATTTTAATAATTCCTTTAAAAATATTTTATCATTTTTTTTACTTTCTGTCATTTTCCAAAACTACAAATGACAAGGGTCTAACAATAAAAACTAATTATCAGGCAAATATTCTACCAGTACTATCATGAAGTTCTCAACAAATTTACCCTCATCCTTCTACTGACAGTAATAATTTTATGTCATGAATTATCATTTCCTATCTCATTCATATACATACAGATAGAAAGACTGAATGGGGATAAAAGTGTTTTCCTTGATCCAATCAAAGGGGATCAGCTCTACATAGGTGGTTGTTGTGTACCTGACAGGCAGCTAAGCACCTAACACAGCTGTTCACTCACTAGTAGGATGTGGGAGAGAAGTGGGAGAAGGTAAAACTTGTGAGTTGAGAAAAAGACAATTTAATAGAACAGAAAGGGAAGGGAAAATAATAATATAATATTCTGTATGTATATGTATATATATATTTGCATATATATTTACGTACAAAAGAAGTGATGCACAGTGCAATTGCTAATCACCCACTAACTAATGCAAGGCAGCACAAAAACAGCAGCAGCACCCCTGGTCACTCCCTTCAGTTCTTTGTTCAGCATGGCATCAGAAGGTATGGGACATCCTTTTGGTCAGCTGGGTCAGTTGTCCTGGTTCTGTCCCCTCTCATCTCCCTGTGCACCCCCAACTCTGGGTTGGTAAGGCAGCACAAGGAGCAGGGAAGTCCTTGGCTCTGTGCAGCACTGCTCTGCATTATCCAAAACATCAGTGAGTTATCAATACTATTCTCATCCTAAATCCAAAACACAGTATCCTATCAATCACTGTGAAGAAAATTAACTCTATTCCAGTTGAAAGCAGGACAGAGGTCAAGTTTGAGGCTACTCAGAGGAAGTGGCAAATGTATCATTTTCAAGACTGCAGTAGAAACTAAATCTATATTTTCACAGCCCCTTTATAGGAGTGAGTAACAATAGGTTTCTTGTTGCTACATTTTGATTGATGATCGCATGTACACAATAGAAGTGAAAACAGAGTTATTATGTCAGCTCCTGCTTCATGTCTTTAAATTTAGACTTACTTGAGTCATTTAATGTAAGGACAGTCCTAGGGCTTGCAGAACATCTGGAAAGCTTTGCATTTAACATGAGGAATCCCAGGTGAATCTAGAGTTTCCAATATATACCTGATGGTTAATTGTGACAACTGATGTCTAGTCACAAAACAAATTCTATACACATAGTAACTTCCTCATGTTGCTCTGCCAAAATCAACTATGATCTGGAGGAACCATCAGAGAGAAAGAAAAGGTCAGTTTTTATAGCTGTCTGAAGTCCTACATTCTAGTTTGAATGCTTGTGCAATGTCTATTTAGAAACTGAAAAATTCTTTTCAGGTGAGCGTGAAAATCTTTAACTGAGAGCAATTTCTCTCACTGTCCATCCAGCGGGCTATGTCCTAACTCCAGTGCAACTTAGCAGGGACTGGAAAATGGTCCTGACTGCAGGGCTTTCTTATTCCAGATGTTCACCTACTATCCTAAGTTCTGCCTGATCTGAAGTTCTGAAACTTGATTTAACAAAAAGATATTACTTAGCTTACAAGCATTCTTCACACCAAGAAACTTGACTTTAAATTTAGCCCTTGACACCCAGAATATCAGCTGAATTTTTAGTGTTACCCTTAAGCAGTGTAAGCACACACACCCTTATCCAGCATTTCCTTAACTTTTCCAAATATAGGTGTTTTTGTTTGTTTGTTTGTTTGTTTTTAACACCAGAACATAACATTGGTAAAAGTGTGATAGTCAGAAAATTTATTTCATGTCTCCAAAATTCAGAAGGAGTCTTCTACCTTACAATTCTCTTAGTGACAGCTGTTACATCAAGTAGAGCAATTTAAATCTGAAACAGTAAGGTTTTTTGGTTTTTTTTGTTGTTGTTCTTGGTTTTTTTTTTTTTTTTTTTTTTTTTTTTTTTTTTTTAATGATCAATGTGTAAAAACAAGATAACAGAGCTCTTATTTTAGTGGGCTGAAAGTTCCCCCTACTTTTTCTTCAGTCTAGAAACTTCTGTGCTTTCTTTCATTCAGGTCACATGGTCACATGAATTGTTTGTATAGTTTATTTGGAAAACAGGAGGAAATAACTGTTGGAGTCTACTTCCGTAAGGAAAATTTTACTGCTGCTAGGTATTTACTACTTTTTTTTTTTTTTTTTCCCCATCCAATCAAATTGGTACAGCATAGCATAGCAGAATGATATTGCCTGGTTGATTCGTATTTGCCACAAATATTCCTTTGACATGTCTTGACTTTTTGGCCTAATTTCATCCATCTTACTGTTCTTCATTTATTGTCTATGTGCATCTAAAAGCAAGTCTGGAGCATCTTGAGGTCATTAAGGAGTGTAAATCACAATGACAGATTTACATAATATGTCCGTATGTGTCTGGCATGCCTCTATGGAAAAAGGCTTGCTAGAAAACTCTAACACCAACCACACTTTCTGCAAAGTTACTTTAAAAAGTCAAAGTGCATCATATACTTCAAAGTTCCTATGGTCATATAGCTTTCAGGGTACTGAAATGTTTTATTAATAATACAATTGATCTCTACATACACAATTAAATTTATATCAAGTCTATTTTAGGATTTTAATATTATGAATTGAAGTCATTCAAATATATGAGAAAATGACTAAACTTCTACCTTAGTTCAATAAAATAAATGCACTAAAGGACTGTTTGCTCACAGATTACAATATGTTTAAAAGAAAACAGAAAAGCAGAACACTCACTGAACAGTGAGAACCAACTGACTATATTCTTTCTATCTAGCTAGTGCAGTTGATTCCCATTTGCTGTTTCCATGACAAACATAGATGGAAATTTGTCTTTATATTTTTTGAGGGCAAAAGTAAACTTTTTTTTTTTTAATTTTTTGAAATCTTAATTTATTCACAAAACAAAAAACAAAGTTTTATCTTCCTCTCTTTACGCAGCAAAGTAAAGCTTTTAAATTAGCGATTTTTTTCCCCCAGAAGAAAGCTACATTTTCAAGGGAATTTATTTGAAAAGCAGAAATTTCTTTTCACATTCAGAGCAAATTGTAAAGACCCAGGATAGGGAAAAGGAGCAGTTATTCCTTCATCATGGAAAGGAAGAAAGATTATAGTGAAGGCAAGAATGCATGCAGAGATATGTTGGCCATCAAGAAAAGTACTTGCAGATGGATGTATAGTTAGAGAATACAAAGCATAGAGAATAAAGCTCCAGGGAAGCTGCTCTAAATGAACATGTTTAGTGTCACTGCTATTTCTATGGCAGCTAATCAGAAAACAATAAATATATAAGCAGTAGGGAGCATTATTCTCTTCCCAAGAGTAGTGAAAACATCTGAGTGTGATGCTATATCCCTAGAAATTCCCAAGTTAGCTACATACAAGAGAAAACTTTCCCCTTGTGTCCCCTCTGCAATTCAGTTGAATAACAATGATATAAATGTTTAATTCTTTCCATTATAAATGTACAGTTAGTTCTAGCATTTGTTTTTGTTTTTGTTTTGAGGGGGGAAAGAGCGAATATCTAATTATATAATGAGATTGGAATAAAGTAATTTTTTGCCATTCCTTTGTAAAATTAATTATTTTTCTGTTTCCATGTAAGATACTTTACTACATATAGCTTTCGTGTCAGAGGTAAAAAAATGTCAATGCCAAACGCAATAACTACACAGTATCAGTATAGCTTCTCTCTAGCTCTTAGTCCAAGTATATATCAGTTAAGCAAATTAGCATATCACTTTCTTAAGACAGAAATATACACAGAAATGTTTCATTAACAGATGAGAATGTTAATATCTATAGCCAGTCAAAAACAATGTAGGATAAGCAACAAGTAGACATGAATAGTTCTTCAGAGAAAACAATAAAGAACATACTGCTCTTGAAGCAGGACAGTTTAATATATAATAGGATATTCTAGTATATAACAGATATATATAAAGGATATAAACTTATAAACATATTTTATATACTAGAGTATAGAGGATAGTATAGTATATAATGTATGGCCTAGGATCTACTCTTGCCTCTCATGTAACTGTGTGTCTTACAGCTTCTACTATGTGAAATAGATAATGTTGCCAAAATCCTGTATCTACCAGAGCCATATCCTAGGAGGGGCCTAGCAGAGCACTGTTTTCATCTATTTGGAGTGTTAATCGCATTAATTTTTGAAACTATAATGCATCACTAAGGTATGCCTTTTTTAATATAAAATTTGCAGGTGGAAAAAAAAACAAAAACAAAAACAGATAACTAATCATGGAGTCTAAATGACTGAAAACAGCAACAATGTAGCCTTAATACATTTCTGTTCCATTCCCCACCAGCTCATACGTAATAAATTATGTTTTTTAAAAAAATTATTCTAAGGAGAATTATAGCCCACCTTTGAGACAAGAAAAATATTCTAGAGCATTTCTGATTGAAAATATGTAAATTTGTCATAATAGTATTTATTTGAGATAATACTTTTTAAATGCTATATAAATATAAGCCTTTAAGTGTACACATATCTTGCTTGCATTTGTAAAATAATAAAATGAGTTCATAAAGCGCTAAAAAAAAGAACGTTGTTAACACTAATAGAAAGATATGTCAGAGAGCTGCTGTAAAGAGCTATGGGACTGAATTCACTAGCCTGAAAGGTGTAGGTTCCTTACAAACACAGTAATGTTTGAAACTGATGTGGCTAGCCATAGTGATAACATATTTGGAAAAGCCAAGGGTCATGTATACAAGCTGCTCACAGTGACAGCAATCTTGATGCACGCTGGTTCTTTCAGCTGTTGCCATTGGATTAATTTGGAGAATTCAAGAGATTATCCACCTGCAGGAACAGAATTGATAGCTGCAGTCCAAGAATAACAGTGAGACATATATAAATAGTTGCAGAATAACTTAGCTTTCTGCCAAAGGGTGCATGTTGCTGTAAAGGGTGATGGATTTCAACTGCTGTTTTATTACCTTAACATGCCAAATTCACAGCTTTCCATTTCTCAACAAAAAGTCTTTGATTTGTCATGTATCCTTCTGCCTGTATCAATATTTATATTTACAGTGTCTATCAGCTACACTCATGGCAGCACAGGTGACACCAGAGCATACAGGTGGTTTTGCCTGGAAAGTCTCACATACACATGTTTGCTGATGCTCTTCCACAATGCCTGTCTTCAGTATTTACTTCAGTGGTCCTTGATTCAATGGGATAATTTACACCAGTAAAAATGGAAAGACCGACCATTTCCCTCCTAAAAGCTGAATCTTAATTGTTGCTACTAAGAAATACAAAAACACAACAGAGACAGCAGGGATAATGTTGTGGTTTTATGATTTTTGGTTATCAGTATTCCACATCATAACATCACGTAGTGCACTGGGAGTTAAAGAGTTAATGCTCCAGTTCCGGGCATCTGTCCAGAAGAGAAGAACTACATTCCCCAGGGGGCTTTGCGTTCAGAGAGGAGATATAAGCTTTCGTGGATCACCTGACCTTCCCTTTTTTGGCTCTCTCTCATCCCTGATGCTCGACCCAAGTGCACATCTCACCTCAGCGTTATGGTGAGACCCTCAGTCTTTGGATATCTTCTCTCTAGTTTATTTGATATATTAGCTAACATTTGATTTATTAGCTTCAATGTTAATTGTATTGTATTATGGTGTATTATCTTGCATTCTGATACCATACTTAGTAAATTAGTTTGTTTCTCCTCAGATCGTTGCTGCTGCTTTTAATTATTCAGGGTCCCCTGTCTCCCCTTTCCAGAGGTGCGGATTCGTGAATCCGTCTGCCCTGCTGGTCACAGAGCCGGGCCGAACCAGCCCATAAACCACTGACAGATAAAAAACTAAGATATAAGGTAGCAAGGTAAGGACAGTCTCCATTTGTTCCAAGAATTGTCCATTGGCCAAAGATGCCCAAAGTAGCAGCAAGTAGAAGCTAGCAACACATTTTCTTTAACCTATTGCAGGAAATTTGTGCACATAGTCCACTTGAAGAATTAAGGCCGCCTTTTTCTAATGAAGGACTTCTTTCAGAGGTATATTCTGCCAATAAATTTTTATGGTTTATATAAATGTATTTCTACACCCACAGTGCCACTGGAGTGGGCCAATCTTATGTGCCTGTGGTGAGGCTGCTGCAGGAGCTCAGGAGGGGGCTGCCCCACATTCACCCACCAGCATAAGTCCTGGCCCACTCCATGGCTCAGCTGTCAGAGTGAAATGTGGCGGATGGAAAAGACAGCATAGTAGGTCTCTTTGGGAAGACTGCAAGTGGTCTGCAAGTGATACTTCTGAGCATCTGTTTTCAAAGGCTGTACTAGCATGTTTTGCTATCATCTCTTGCTCCTGGTTGAAGTTAAAGTGAAAAATCAGACTTGGAAACATTGACCATTTCCAGAGGGTCCTGCTTAGAATCAATCTAAATTACAGAAATATTCACACTAATCTTTAAAAACATGATTTAGCCTAGCTGTCAAGGAACAAATATTGTGCATTACAAATGATAATGGCTGTGGCAAGAAATGTCTGAATAAACACAATTTTCACGTGTGTTTATAAGGGAAATGCCATCAGAACTTCAAAAGACAAAGCAGTAACTGCAGACACAGATCTGAAGTTAGCATTCACACCCTACTGTGGGCATGGCAGAATGACAAACTAAAACAGTTTAGGAAGCACAAACAACCCCCTAATAACAACATTCTCTTATAAGAGCATGTCCTCTTCCCCAAACCCTGTCTTCACTGTGTGCTGAGTTGCGTCACTTCGGGGTAATGAGACTTCTTGCCGGCAAAACAAGCCCCTGCTGCTGCCACCGCTAACTGCAAACTGCAGGGAGTGTGCAGCAAGTAGCTGCTCCTTCTTTGGCTGCCCTTTCATGTCACAACCATGTTGATCTCCATACCTGTCCGCCATTTTTTATATCAGGAAGTGAGTGTCTTTGAGAAGTTCAGGACACTGCTAGAACAAAAATGCTCAGCATAATTTCCCTGTCCCTAACCCTCCCCACCTCACACCCTCCCCCGTGATGTTTCCATGAACTAGCCTTGTCAAAAGCCTTTTCTCTTGTGCGCAGTGACAGGCACGATATGAATTCTGTACTGCTACATTATTGAAACCTTTTAATATCTAGTAAAAAGAAACACATCTATACCCCCAAAATGACAATTATTAGAAATGTGCATTTGCTCCAACTCATTGTTACCTACTTCTTCTAAATGTGTGTATTTAATGAAAATGTGCCATAGTAGAATTTCAGAAATATTACTTCAAGAATAACATATCATGATATGATCAGTCATGAAGATTTTTTTTTTTCCTTTTAATGAGTGTAGCTTCTTCACAACAGTAACACTAATATTAAGGGGTAAGAAGATACAGTAAAAGTTCAGTGGATGCTGTGGTACTGTCATTGACATCATGTCGTTTTTTAATTTGGGAGAAAAAAATTTCAGTAAGGACAAAAATATATGATCTCATTTTTAAGGGGAGAGGGCTGACTTCAGATCTATGCATAACAATCACACCATACACAACACTTATATTTTAACATATTTCTGGAAGAATAGCAAATGTTGGGACAATAGCAAGATTTGTTTTATTTGTTTGTTGTTGTTGTTGTTGTTGTTTGCTTTTTAATGAGCTGAAGGCATTTGGATGCAAGGAAAAGATGGAAACAGAAAAAGTAGTCTTTGAAACTAGAAGTCTGAGTGTGGATGAAACAGAAAAGTTATTTCCTATTTTAGATGGAAAATGCAGATGTTCACCCTTTCTCAAATTTATTTGCTTGTAACTCAAAGGTACAAGTAGGACAATCTGTGCATAACTTTGCTCTATGCCATAAATAGAAGTTTTAAAGAATTGTGTTTAATCTTGTGTTTACATTTTCGCTGTATGCTGCTATCATTTCGCGTGAGAACCATCTATCTCATTCTCAAATGTAGCCTTTTTCATTTCAGGTGACAAATCAATTGATAAATCAGCTGGAGAATTTAGTGACAGTTACCATGGAATCCAATCCAAATGCTTCAGTGTCCCAAAGACTCAGATTCTATAGATAAGGGACAAGATAGAATTTTCTGAATAGGTACAATATAGATCAAAGAGATATATCCCAAGTATGTAAAGTACGTCATTCCCATATGTAGTTTTCAAATCTTATAATAAGGAAAAGCAGAAATTCTAAATTAGAATAAATAACAATAACTTTGTAAATGACCAAAAGTGTCTCAGTTCATTCTGGCCATACAATGTAAGGAAAAGTACAATGGTCTTAATAGACTTGGTTATTGGCTGATGGGGGAAAAAAACAAACAAACAAACAAACAAAAACTCAGTTTGTTAAAACTTCTGACAGAAGAGCGGAGTGAAAAAAAATGGATTTTTTCAGAGAAGACTATGAAGTTTTTAAATGCTTGCAAAAATAGATAAGAACTCAAGAAAATTTCCTGTGACTTTATAACCTCGTGTACTTAAAAGTTGCTACTAAGTTATTTAAACCATGCTAGTTTTTCAAATGATCATTATAATCCACCACTTTCTTTTGCTCTTTTGTTGCAAACATACCTCTTAGTCTAGAAAAGGAATGTACTATCTTATTAGGAAGCCGAAGTTTGGTGGCCTACAAGCACAAAAGTCTTAAAATTATTCTATGAAAAACAATGTAGCAAGTTCTTGTAATTTAAATAGTGGTTCCATTGTTCCCTTTAGGATGAAATCAAGACTATTTTGTGTATATTATAAAATAAATTGTATGTTAGGCTCCAAAGAGAATTTATATTTTTGGTAACAAAATCTGGTTTGTTCCTATTGGACAATGTTTTGAAGCATGAGTAATAGTTTTACACAGTACATTTCACTTTCTTTTTAAACCTTCTGAGGACAGTAGATCAAGTTGATGTTGAGTTCAATCATATACTTCGGTTGTTTTTCTGGTGTAAGTACTATATTACAATGAAAAAGTAATCAGAAATATATTTTTGCAAGTATTTTTGTGAGGAAAAACTACAATGCTGTTTTGCCATGCACATAAGCTTCATACTAGCAGGTCAGAGAAGAAAAATGGTAACCTAAGTGTATGAAAATCTCTGTAAAAATAAGAAAGGTAAGCTAATTTCTAACACTCATAATGCAATGACTCTTTAATGTACAGGAAGAGAAAATTTATAAGACTCCGATTACATGGAGATCAAATTATCAGTATGTGCCGTCTATAACAAATGAGAAGCCATTATTTCTCAGGAGATATATTTTACTACTAACACTAAAACACTTTTCACAGCCATCTTATACAGATAAACATTTGTGATTGTCTGTGAAACAGGATAGACGTGAAATGTCTTCCTGTAAATATTTAGTGTTTAAATCAGTAAACATGCAGAATATATTTTACAATGTGCATTATATCTAAGACTAAACTATCATGATACAACTTTGCATATCATTACCATTATATCTATTGTTACATGACATGCATTTTAGTGTTTACAATTTTGGATAGCTTCAAGCATGCATATGACTATAAAAAAATTCTAAAAACATTTTAAAATAACTAAATGTGGTGGTTGTTTTTTTATTATTATTTTTTATTTCTAGATTCTATTTTGACCATCATGAAGTCTTTGTAAAGTTTTTTTTATACAAATCAACAGAAAATCACAAAAAAATCTTTGCTTCAGATACTACTTTACATCATTAAGAACCTGATTTAATTGTATTTTAACTGAGTAGTAACTACACCCTACACTACTTTCCTGATTGTGTTAGCTTTTAAAGATCAAGGTTCTTATGTTTTTGAATTCCTTAGAGGAAGATAAAATTTGTCAGGTTTGATATTTCTCCTGAGTTCTTGAAAAGCCTGACACAATCCTCATATTATTAAAGATTCTGCCAAGTTCACCCAAAGTCATTTCCACCTGGTTTCATAGCTCAAATATGACTTCACTGAGCAAAGCAATCTAACCCAGAGAAACAATGTTCTTCTGTTCACATGTCATGTGCTTAGTTGACTCTGCTAGGAAATGATCCACTATATTTACCCACCTGAGAAGGTGAGGTACAGTCTTTGTCACTGCTTCATCTGATATATGTTTCTCCAAGTTTTATATGATAACTTTATCTGTTTCTGTAAGAACACATTTTCTTTCACTGCATCTCTGTTTTATTCTGTTCACAGACATCTTAGGCAGCATTAAAGCTTTCTAAAATCCCCTCATTTAATCCCTATAAAATGGCTTTATGTGCTGGTTTATACGTTCCAATAGGCACTTATAGTTTCTATCCCTTTGAATATTCCTTCCTCAACACCTACGAGTACATCCTGTGTAAATACAGGAGTACAAGTGGAGCAAGTCTAGCCACACATAATCATGATAAATTAAAATAAGGTTAGATAACCTTGTTAGGGATGAGCCTCTAGTGACTGTTAATGTGAGTCTGGACAATGCCTCAAGAGACAGTTAAGCCACAGGAGGAGCCTGGTGTTCCTTCCCTTAATTTGACTGTTGTCTCAACCTCTCCTGAAAGAGTCCAGAAAAATGCCCGAAGAACAGTCAAGTTGCAGGAGTGGGCCTGGTATAACCTCCTTTGATTTGGTTGGTGTCTGGTGTCCTGACCAAGATTTGGCTCAGTTCGTGTCTGGTGTGTCAGCCAATGCTGGAACTGGAGCCAATCACAAGTGGGGGGGGGAGGTTCACCATTCCTTCTCTTTCTTCTTTGTTACTATAAATAGTTGTTGAGGGGGCTGGCCTCTTCCCTTTTTCCATCATTCTATGCCACAAGGAAAATGCCCATGAGCAGGCCCAAGGCTGGACCCAGGACTGGTGGCCTCTATCTCTTTTCTGACCTCTTTCTCTTTCTACATCTTTAAAAGTTGTTAAGTAATTCTAAGCTTACTTGAAGTTCCTATAAAACTGCATAGCTCAGGCAGATATAACAGAAGGAGGCTTGGATTACTACCTTTGCAACCTGGTCTAGGAAGCCTGCTTTGGCAGGGGGTTGGACTCGATCTCTAGAGGTCCCTTCCAGTCCCTACTGTGATTCTCTGATTTATGGAAATCTATTAAAGCTGTTGGTTTTTCTTCTTATGTATGGTTACATGTATGTATGTATGTATGTATGTTTTTCTTCTTATGTATGGTTAAATTTAAAATATGCTGATTTTAAAATAAGTCCCTAATCTGATCTAGTGACACTTAACTCCCTAAAGGTGAATATGAAAATATTTTTAGCTTATAATTATACATACAAACATAGACATACTCTATACATGGAGAAGTAGTAATTTTGAGGATAATTTCAGTAATGTTGGGGATGCATCGGGGTACTGACTTCAAAATATTTCTGAAATCTCTAGAAAGTAAAAACAGAAAACAAGTAATTTGAGTTACAAGGATGTTGATAAAGGTGTTTGTTGATTTTTACATCTCATTATACAAGAAAAGAATAATGAAAATTAGATGCACTTTAAATGTGACTTCACTTGCACTCACAAACATCCAAATAGAAAAGAAGATGCTATCAACACATACACTGCTCACAAATTAAGTTCAACAGATAGGATGTAGCAGTAGAAAGGACACTGCCCAAAATACAAAATAATTTAAGAAATGTACTTTTTTTTGGCTATTGTCTTGACTTGCCTGTTCTCCTTGGTATTTTACACAAAACACTTAACACAAGCTCAATTTCCCATTTACTAAATGGGCAGGTAATTCCTCAGAAGAGATGTTATGCAAAATCAATTATGAGCTGAGCAGTTGCTCTGAGCTGGAAAGAGATAAAAGAGCCTGTGAAGAGATCAAAATCTGTCTGCAGATTGGTCTGAGGCTTCTCATAGCATTATCTGCCACCAGAACCTGCTAGTTTGAGTTCAGATCCAGGCCCATGAACTGGTAACAGAGAGTAATAAAGAAACAAAAACCATCCAAGCCATGTGGTGGGGTCAAGGTGGTCTTTACTTTGATTAAGTGTTGATAAGAACTATGTAGAAATACCTAAGAAATCTTACTTGCAGACAAGTTAGTAAGCAATGTTAAATTCAAGATTTTCTCAGGTTTTCTAGATCCTAGATGAATGTATCTCATTTGTTACAAAGAAACTTAAATTCCACAAATCATGGGGTAAGAAAAAAGTCACCAATTTTAATTAAGCTTGCCAAACAAGTTTGTGATTATTATTGTCTCTATCACGTGGTACCTGGTAAAGCTCTGATGTTACAGCTCTTGTCAGGAACTCAGCATCATTCTCAAGAGGCTGTATTTAAAATCAGTCAAAAACTAAACAACATTCATGGTAGCTCTGAAACATTCACTCATAAATGATACCTGTGACATCTGCACAAGCCAATATCCTGGCTTGCAGTATATATGAGGAAGGGGAGTTCTGCAACGAAGTCAAACTGAGTTCAATAGAAACAGTGGGTAGTGCAGAGATGGAAAAGATATGAAATTGTTAGAATTGATCCACAAACACCTCTAGAGACAGTATCGAAGCCCTGTCATTAAGTGTACTTGCTTCACAGGCTTCAAAGAGGCACCTGTCACAGCTGCCACCACTCTCCAGTGTGGCTGCGATAGGGCTGGAACCTGAACACAGACAAAAACAATAATTATAAGAGAATAAAGGCAAGGAAAAGATTCCCTTGTGATTAAGCTTGAGAGAGTAAGTTGTGTAGCTGGAGAAAGGACTGAGAAGTGGACTGATGTTATGATAACTTTTAGCAGCGGAAAACTTGACTCTTTGACCCTGGCTCATTTATTGTATAACAAAGTATATCAGTTTTCAAAGTAAAATGTATAGGACACAAATAAAAGGATATGAAGATATAAGAGATAAGGCAGCATGATCACAAGCTGACAGGAAATTTAAAGAGGGGCAAAAACTTCTCCCACATTGCTTTCATAATTATCTCTATGGAAAACTAAACCAAAGTATAAGGGAAGCCTGCATTTGTATACAGACATAAAATTATCTGGGCAAAAAGTCTTTTAGAAATGCAGAATAAAAAGCACTCAGTTTTGGCTTAGTCAATTACAAAAACTTTTTACAAACTGATAAAATGTCATTATTTATATGCAACTACACAACGCTCTTTCATAAGCAGTGGACTGAAAGCCATCTGTTAAATATTGAAAGTGATAAAAATGTTAAAAGCCTTGAAGGCATAATTTTAAGACCTGCTACTGGTCTTTGCATACATTCTTGAGTATAAATGACTACATGAACAAACAGGACTAGAATATGAATCCTTGTATATGAAAAAATATTTTTACCTACTGCAACAAAACTAAATAGCTACTCTTACACACTATCCAATAATTTCTTCTTCAAATAAAAGTAAAAAAGATGTAGTCAGTAATTGAAGCTCTTGATAGGAATTACTAGGTGAATATTCCTCACTGTAAAGAATTTTAACTTAGAGTGAATGAAAGAAAAACCTGAATTGTAACAGCTTTAGATTATATCCAGTATGCCTCAGAATAAAATATCCATAGAGTAAACCAAATGTACACTATGACACCATTTACAATAAACTGCATGCTACAAGAACATTTGCAAAATAGTCACTAACATTGTCACATCTCTTAGTGTTCTCTTTAACTGAAAGGACATCAGATGCACATGTGCAGAGAAGCTCTGAGGAGTGTACAAAGATGAAGAATAATTGCAAATAACCTTTTTTTTTTTTTTTTTTTTTTTTTTTTTTTTTTTTTAATTTTTTAGCTGGCTGCCTGACTGCTGTGTGCCCATCATGCTGTTTTTGGAGTTAGTATTCCACACCCCAAAGATGCAAGAGACATTACCAGGTACAAGAGAGAGGATGAAGGATGGCCACTTAGGTCAAGTATGAGTTAAAGATGGAGAAGTTAGAGGGAAATTTCAGACAAAATGGTATTACTTCAGAACAATTCTAAGACAGAGATCGCTATACCTCACATCACTATACATACATTTTTTATTCATAGAAGAATGGTAGTCAGAGAGGAGTATGAGTGAAAGAAGCTACAAGTGAATGGCATAAAAGCTCTTCTGATTTAACAAAGAACAATCAGATCAACATTTGTGATGATTTTGGATGAGATTATCCCACTTTGCTCCCTGCTGTAACACATTTAATGCACTAGGGTGGGGAATTGTCAGAGAGAAGTAAGAATGAAAAAAGAAAATTATCATTTTCCAGTGCTAACTGCTTTCATTCCTTCCCTTGTGCAAGTGGATCAAGATATATTTACACAGTTCAGCAATAAAACTCTTGTATCTCCTGAAAACATGCAGTTTTACACACAGATTATATCTAGTTTCAATGCATAATCAGACTCTTCATTTGATTCCAGCAGTGATGCCTTGCTCATCTGTAACTACTGTCAAAGCAGTGGAAGATCATGTCCACTTTCACGTACAGTTTCATGCTTCATTTAAGCCTTGAGTTGTCAACTTCTAACCGCCATTTTTTTACATGCTAGATTTTGAACTTATATAATAACACAACAGACATTTGCAAAGTGCTTGAGACAGTAGTTTTGGTTCAGCAGTATTTAATTAAATAGCTAGGTAGCTGTAGTGCCATTTGCTTGTGGGAGAGAGAGGTGCTAGATTTCCCTGTTACTCAGTTTATCTATAACACAAGTTATTTTTTTTTTGCCAGAGAAAAAGTGATCAACTGAAGGCAGAGATTTTGTGCATAATAACATATAAAATATCAGTGGCACAACAAAACTGAAGGTTAGATCATTTTCTCTTGAGAGCAAGTGAGAGAATGAAGGCACTTTAGGAGCTGCAGAAATTAAAGAAATAATTGAGTGTACTTTCTTATTGTTTATGCTGAATTTCTCAAGTGTACTGGGCCACTATTGCTCCAACACATTACACGACAGAATAAATTCAGACTCCATCCATCTTTGCCCTTTGCCCCCCATCTTCATTATTTGATTTAGATACAGATCTCTACCTTATGGATGAAAGCTTACCTCTAAGAATTACATCCAAAGCTTAAAGAAATTCTTCACATGAGGTGCTATTGCAATAAATCACACTATCCAAATAAAATCTTCCAAACATTCCTGACTTTTAAAGAAATACTTCTCTGGAGTTTCCATGACAGCATTATGCTGCTGTCATTCTGCTATCATAATAATTTTCAAATCACTGAGAAGAAGGAAGGATAAGGGAACTGTTGTCTGAGCAAAGGAAGCCTGCGGCACTCACTGCCGTTCCACATAAGAATGGATAAGAAATATTTATGTAAACAAATTGCATTGTTAGTACTCAACAAAAATCACCTTTGGATCAAGGAACCTTACTCAAATTAGGCCATATCTCTGGAAAATTCACAGGTTTGTGTTTTTCATTCCTCTTTTCTCATGGTTTGTAACCAATCAAATTTTCTAGATATTTTGAGAAATGATATTTTGAGAAATTATTAGAAAACAAAAATTAATCTGCAGTTATGAAAAGTAGGCCAGAGAATCCATCCAACTCAGACCAGAATCAAGGATTCTAGAAAGCCTCGTGCAGAGGAAAAAATAACTAACTAAAGAGGGAAGAATTCCTGGTGGACTTACATTAAACAAATCCTGTGTTTAAAATGATTCCAATATAAACAACCTCTGACTGAACCCAGCATACCTAGGATGGAACTTATAAGTTCAAACGCACAACATCTGGCTTACAGACTAAAAGGGGCTCAAAATCAGTGTTAACTACACTTTTTAAATGGCACGGTGAGTTTGCCTTGAACTCTGTGAATGCCATTATTTTGCATAAGTCATTCCTGTGGCTGGACATGAAATCACCTAAAAAAAAAAAAAAAGTTATCTATGCGCATAACGTGAGTAAAATCTGCAAATTAAGAGAAGAAATTAAGTGAGCAACAGGTAAAATGTTTTGTCAATATTAAATTTTATCTAAGACAATCCCTTTTCCTTCTACAACACAATGATACAATGTGCTTAGGGAAGAAGCAGTAAAATCCACAGGCTCTGAGTTCAATAAGATAATACCTTACATGACCATCTCATAAATAAGATACAGAACTCAGTCTAAATGAAACTGCTATGAAACTGTTGCACAACATAACAAGTCTATAGGCAACATGAACTAGACCACTTTCCAGCAATGATCTACTTATATGAGTAATTCTTAAGGTCTAACTGTTAATTAAAAACAAACAAACAAACAAACAAACAAAACAGTATCAAGCTGGGCTTCATCAGAGTCCACACTGACCTCACACTCTGATCAGAAGGATCAGAACCAGAAAAATGGCTTTAAATTTACATTAGACTGCAAGGAGTTAAACACTTTGAAAACCAAGCTTAAAATTCAAGGAGATGTTTATGCTGAATTTAAGATTTATAGGAGATAATGTAGGAAATGGTAAAGTTAAAGTGAAGAGTGGTAAATTTAAGATAGGTAAAACATTTAAGGTAGGAAAACCATTTGAGTTGAAAGAACAGCTAAGTACTGGAATAAATTACCCAGAAAAATATTTAAGAATAGATTTCACAAACATTTGTGACTGTTTTAGGACAGGTGAAGAACTAGTGATTTCTTCTCTCCTGAGGTTCTATTTTCTATGTATCCTAAAGTATAAGTATCTAAATAATATTTCAAAATGGCCATTGCATTATAGTGATAGAAGTACTCTATGAAAAAGAAAGGGAAATGCTTCCTACATCATAATAAATCTGAGTTTGATTCAGATAAGAGGGAAAGAAGTATGTCATTATCTTTTATTCCACTGTTATCAGAAAAAAAAAAAAAAAAAAAAGGAATTCTTTCAAAGATATTCTGCAAGGATACATGTTACTAATACAACCATATGTCACATGCTCATTAAAGTGATATTTACTGAAGTTTCCTCCCCTGTTATGCCAAGAATAATTTCATTTGCAGATTGCATAAACAATAAAATTGGACTAAAGTCTCCTACACATCCTGAATTTGATTGTCAAACAATTTACTTCTCTGACAATATGTTTGTGGAGTTCAGTACAAAGAGAAAATGCATTCTATTTGCAGATATTGTCATCTACTAAAACTTGGAAAAAAGGTCTTTAAAATTTGGTCAAAAAAACCTTTTTGAGTCTGTGAAAGTTGAGAATCTGCTTCATGTACAATAATCAAGGCATTTCTTCAATTTTAATGTATCCATTATTCAAACACCTTACCAGCACACCACAATGGTTGGCATTATACTACTCCCATATATTTATCCAATATTTATATGAATCACTATAGCCTTAAAGCAATTCAGAGAATTAAAAAATTATATCTGTCTGTCATAGACTGATGGAGAACACCACTTAAAGTGATTAAGTTGCTAAAAGATTTTGTATTTCTTCCCAGCCTGAGAACAGACTGTGGAACTCCATGGGGGAGCATACATAAGGAAGATAAAAACATTTTTTAAACTTAGGGCTTGGATACTAAATGTCCAGATCTATAATATTGATAGTAGAAACCTAAATTAAATTTCACACTCTCAGTCTCATACCAGCTTCTAACAGGTATAGAAAAAGACCAAACATAGGTCTTTGACATTTTGATTTGATTTGATATTCATTTGATAGACATGGGTCTATCAAATCTATGATAAAATAGGAAAAGTTGTTTAAGCCCAACTCTTGAGACATGGGTTTCTAAATCAAACCACCAATATTTAATAATGCAAGTTTAGATCACTAGCTTGTGGTGGTTTTATTCTGCCTTATTTTCTTAACCTGTCTCTTCTTTGATTAAAGAGATGCAATCTGTAAAACAAAGGTAAACACATCCATTTAGTTCTCAGTAGCTTTATAAAGCATAATTATTTTTCAAAAGGCTGACTGAAAGCCCATGGTAAAGCCAGGAAAAAAAGTACCATCCTCCCTAACTGACAAGAAAGAAGAAATTACTTCTGACAGAAACATTTACTCCCAAGCTCTGCTACTATCTTCATCAATTTGTTTGAAATTTCCAAGGAACTGTCCAATTTGGGTGCAGGTTGACATCTTACTATCATCTCAATACTATGATTTTATAACCCCAAGGGAAAATAAGGAAGTCTAAAGAAACTGGAAGACATTTAAAAGAAATAAAATAATGAACTTTGTTCTTTTTTTCTTTCTTTCCTTTTTTTTTTTTTTTTTTTTTTTTTTTTCCAGCATCATGCATGAGCACTATAACTCAAGAGAATTGTGATAGGAGAAACCAATAATTCATCAACAGCTGAAAGTTGCACATAGTGACAAGGGCATGTGTACATAAAAATGGAAATACGTATGCTTGTAAAAAACGTCTGAAAAGTAAATGATTGGACTGAAGAAAAAACTACTTTAGAGAAAGTAATTTAATCAGTTGTTCTTTGATATGTGCTCAATGGAAAAGACCTTGTATTCTGGTGAATTTATTACTTTTTCCTACTCACAAATAAAACATTCAACATGTAGATTATTATGATATTCAGGTCCTTTACATAAATAGAAATATAATTAAGGTTGATCTTGAAAGAATGAAGAAGCTACAAAACCATTTGCAAAGCTTTATGTTGTTAGCAACTAAGATTTCACAGTGAACAGAAGAGGAATTATTTTTGTATTCAGGAAGACATGACTCTAGACAAATTCACACTCCTAGAAATTCAACAAGATATTTCACAATCATCCATATGGTCTTTGTGTTAATGTCACTTCACAAGCTGGCTTATAGATCTCTTATGATTATTAAAATGTGTTACTAAGCTCCTGAAATTGTGAAGACAAAAAGATCAGTTAGTGAACTCAGTGCACTATGAAGGAACATCATTTTAATTTCCTTATCCCAACTTTCCAATTTTTGTCTTTGTCATGTAACTGAAGCAAGAAAAAATGCTACTTTACGGTTTGAAAAATAAGCTTTTACCACAAAAGAGGAATTCTGTCTGGCCTTTTTAAATACAGAAAGCAGCTTTTTAAGTATTCGCTAAATTGGGAAGCAACAGAAAATGACAGGAGCTGTGTCAATATCAACCTAAAAAGTGTTAAAAAAAAAAAAAAAAGAAAGAAAGAAAAGAAAAAGAAAAGGAAAAAGAAAAAGAAAAAGAAAAGGAAAAAGAAAAGAAAAAAGAAAAAGAAAAAGAAAAAGAAAAAGAAAAGAAAAAAGAAAAAGAAAAAGAAAAAGAAAAAGAAAAAGAAAAAGAAAGAAAGAAAAAGAAAAAGAAAAAAAGAAAAAGAAAAAGAAAAAGAAAAAGAAAAAGAAAAAGAAAAAGAAAAAGAAAAAGAAAAAGAAAAAGAAAAAGAAAAAGAAAAAGAAAAAGAAAAAGAAAAAGAAAAAGAAAAAGAAAAAGAAAAAGAAAAAAAGAAAAAGAAAAAAAAAGAAAAAGAAAAAGAAAAAGAAAAAGAAAAAGAAAAAGAAAAAGAAAAAGAAAAAGAAAAAGAAAATCACAGAGCACTTCCAATTAGGGAATGAAATTGAGGTTATGGCATGGCCATTCCAGTGACTGAAAACATTAGGAGGTAAATCATGAAGTGGCCACAGTCCGAACAGTGTCTGTAAATTTATACACTCCAAACCAATAGCTCTGCTCTTCCTATTGCAGGAATTCCACCTCAGTGACAAGAGGTGAAGTATGTAGCTGAGCACAGCCCTAGGAATTAATGAGGTAACCTAGGAGGTTCAAGGTGTTACAATACTTCCCTGCCACTTAACTTGCAGTAGATGCTTCAGGTCACAACAAACACTACTAGATTGATCTTCTCTGCCAGTGTTAAGTCCTTACAAAAACTACAAAGTGATATTAATTTTGTTACATATTTTGTAGCTAAACAGCATGCAGAGATATTTTAGATATAACAGAGCAGAAAAAACCAGAAGGGTACAGCATAAGTTCTGTTACTTTTAAGTGGAATTGAGAAATGGTGCTCTTACGTGGAATAAGATTTGGAGTTCTGTAAGGATATTTATTGATAACTTACCCTAGAATGAGACTCAGTGAGACTGCCACTCACCACAGTAAAAGTACCGTTCATTCACATGCTCTGGATTTCTCCATCTTGGGGCTGTTTAAGCTCAAGCTTCTTGAACTGTGCCTAACATGAAGTAATTAATATAGGATGCCAGTGCAGTACATCGCATATGTTATATGCATTGTATTTATTCTGTGAAACATTTTTTTGCATGTTGTACAACAGATCCCCACAGTTAATTATGATGTCAATCAATTTAAAAGCACAGGTCAGGTTGGCACAATGTAATTCAGTGTTCTAAGAGGTGTGTAAGTGGGAAGCAACAGGTAGGAAGGAAGGAAGGAATAGGGAAAAAAATGGTATCATCAGATATAAGCATCCTGAAGAATATTTTCAACATCCACCCAGCCATTTTTGTCTGTTTCCTGGAGCAGCAGCTGAGTAGCCACAACCCAGAGGAGCCCAGGAAACCTAGAATAAGGAACTCTTAGCTATAAGAAGGCAATACTGCAGCTACTGAGATTTACAACAGCAAATCTCAGTTATTCCTTGTTTTCTGGAATACTCATTTATTTTCCCTTTTAGCATCACTAGCTGTCTGACTGCATTGTGCTGACATGCTGAGTGACAGAGGTGAAGGAGGAGAGATAAAGTTAAAAATATGGTCACAGTCCAATCCAACATTTCATGACTTCTCATTAAAAAATAGCAAATAGAAATCAGCTTTTTGAAATCATAATTGCTCCCTGACAAAATTCAAACAAAAATCAACAACAAAATCATGGCAGTGCAAGTAAGACAAGGAATTTGAGAAGGAGGAGAAAAGGTTTCAAAGGATTTTAAACACAAATGTTGTACAGATGTATAGTAAATGAAACCACAAAGTCTAATCAAACAAACATTTTTAGGCAGTTTATAGCCATGGGAAGAAAGTAGAAAGAGATGGGAATTCTAGCTTTGATCATGCAGCTAGTATCGAGGAAACAGCTATTTTCAGTTTCAATGGATGTTTAGAAAGTGCTGTTTAATAGATGTATCACCACCCTTCACTGCCTCCACCGTTTGTTTGGAGGCAGGCTATGGTACACTCAGACAGAGAGCAGGCTTCACAAGACTTTGGATGCCAGGAATATGCATTTACTTTGCTTTAGTTTGAGAAATATCCTAAAAACATTTCTGGAAAACCTTCAAGAAAACCTATGAGCTAAATAAATAAATAAATAAATATTCTGTTTCGTTTTATCCTTTATTATCTCTATTAAAATGCACACACAGAATAATCAGCTGCAGCATTGACAATACCATCCAATCACTCCTCTTTACAAGTTTTGCTTTTACCATCACAGAGCATTTTTACTTACTTTCTTCATATAATTTACATCACTTACATTTGATTTTCTTTTTTTTTTTTCTGACAATCTAGAATTTTCACTGGAAATATGAGTGGCAAGGATTACAGGAAAAAGCTTCAAAATCTCTTGTATATAACGTTAATCAGAAGGATTCTGCTTTTGTGAAGATTTGTGCGTATGCATTTAATGTTAAGGATAAAGGTATTAGCATTCAGTTCTACCATGCACTTACATCTTTTTTTTTTTTTTTTTTTTTTTTTAAACTTACTGACCAGGGTGTGATACATGTCATTGAAAGAGAGGGTTTGTACATTTCTTCTACAATAAGCTATTTGAATAGTCTAGCCATTCTAGTTTAACTGGAGGCTCAATCCTTCATACAGCTTCCAGGATGCAGGCATCACGTTTGTAAGACAGAAAACAAGACAGAGAAGAAACCACATGGAATGAATATGTGACTCAAATCCTGTCTGTCAAGCTTCAGCATTCTAACTAGAGGTGAAAAACTTAAACAAGCAACTCCAGAATGCCTTCAGACCTTTAACTGCATCACACAACATAACTCTTTCTTATATTTCAATCACAGCTAGTGGATGAGAGTGAGCTGTGGATGTAATCTACCTAGCCTTTACTAAAGCCTTTAACTCTGTCTCCCACACTATTTTCCTGGAGAAGCTGGCAGCTCATGGCTTGGACAGGTGTAATCTTCACTGGGTGAAAAAGTGGAGCTCAGGTTTTATGAGAAGCGGATGAGGGCACTGGGATTGTTTGGAGAAAAGGACAGTCAGGGGAGACCTTATTGCTCTCAACAACTACCTGGAAGGAGGTAGTGGCCAGGTGGGGTTTGGCCTCTTCTCCCAGGTAACAGTGATAGGATTAGAAGGAATGGCTTCATGTTGTGCCGGGGGAGGTTCAAGTTGGATTTTAGGAAAAATTTATTCTCAGAAAAAGCGGTCAGGTATTGGAACAGGCTGCCCACAAAAGTAGTGGAATCATCATCTCTGGAAGTGTTCAGGAACAATATGAATGTGCCACTGAGGGACATGGTTTAGTGGGCAGTATTTGTAGTATATGGATTGTTGAACTAGATGATCTTAAAGGTCTTTTCCAACCTTAATGATTCTATAATTCAAAATGTTCTTGAGGGTTGGACTTTTTTTTTTAATCTGTCTATACCTGTATATGTTGCCCCAGACCTGCTTCCTTATGGTATCAGTACATAAGGTAGGCTTAAAAAAGCTTCACAGCAGCCAAAAGGAAAGCCCATTTGACTAAGCTGCAGAGGTATCCCAAGACTCAGCTGCATCAGCAACTTGCACTTCTGCCACTCTCTGCCCCAGTAGTGATTGCAGTGTCTGCTACTTGAGTGGTCTCTATGCTTACGGAACAATAGATCAACCTCCCACCTCCACTCAGCTGCATTCAAACTGTGGGGAAAGCTAGGTGTTTCCCATGACTTCTCCATCTGTCTATATAGGCAATAAAAAATTGCAAAGTTTACTACACAGCAAGCTTACTAATAACTAGGCCCATTATATACTGGAATTAAATTTGTCACTAATAGAATTTCAGAACCTTTAAAAAATGAATATATTCAAAATGCCTCCTGAATAAGTTAAAGCTAAAGACATAATTCCAGGTTTAAAACTAATATTAAGCTTGGTTTTTCAGAATAGCTTCTGGACTTTACATTCTAAACACAACATAGCTAAAGATAACAGATGGTTCAGATCAAAGCTAAAAGCATACTGCATATTAACTTTTGAGACAAAGTAAATCTCCAAATGATATACATATATACTCAATAAAAGTAATGTTTCCTTGGAATTCTAGAAGCTTTGGCTTCCCCAACTCCTGTCCCCATCTCCAACCCCAATTAATTCCTTATAAAAATGTTCCACAGTAATTGATGCATGTTCATGCCAGTTACTGACAAGAAACATGTAGTACAATCCATCACTGAAAATGGATGAAAATCTTATTTAGTGTCCCCTAATTTTTAGTCTACAGACAATGGGATGATATGTAAGATCAAGATCAAGAATGTATAGGACTCTCTCATGGGTAATGGATCAGTAGGGCAATTATCCTGCCCAATTATTTTCAAGATTTGTAGTTAAAAAAAAAGAAAAAAGAAAGAAAGAAAGAAAAGAAAAGAAAAGAAAAGAAAAGAAAAGAAAAGAAAAGAAAAGAAAAGAAAAGAAAAGAAAAGAAAAGAAAAGAAAAGAAAAGAAAAGAAAAGAAAAGAAAAGAAAAGAAAAGAAAAGAAAAGAAAAGAAAAGAAAAGAAAAGAAAAGAAAAGAAAAGAAGGAAAGAAAAGAAAAGAAAAGAAGGAAAGGAAAGGAAAGGAAAGGAAAGGAAAGGAAAGGAAAGGAAAGGAAAGGAAAGGAAAGGAAAGGAAAGGAAAGGAAAGGAAAGGAAAGGAAAGGAAAGGAAAGGAAAGGAAAGGAAAGGAAAGGAAAGGAAAGGAAAGGAAAGGAAAGGAAAGGAAAGGAAAGGAAAGGAAAGGAAAGGAAAGGAAAGGAAAGGAAAGGAAAGGAAAGGAAAGGAAAGGAAAGGAAAGGAAAGGAAAGGAAAGGAAGAGAAATGCTATCATACACTTCAGATTTCACAAAACCGAGAAACACATTTATGGAAAAAAAATGCAAAAAAAAAAAAAAAAAAAAAAGCAAAAACAACAACAACAAAAAGAGTCCTAATCAGCCCCAGTTGATCAAAACTGGTAGCTTTAAGTGTGCGCTTACAATACAATCATCATGAAATTATATTTTATTTGACTTTTTAAATCTGAGTTGACTGGCAACACCTTCCTTAGTTACCATATCTAAGCAAACAAGATTAACAGTGATTTTGAAGTCACAGAGCTAAATATCTAAACCACGTTGTAAAATACCAATTATTGCATTTTTCTTTCCACAAAATTCTTGGTTATGTAATGCTTTGAGTTTGCATATACATTTTTTAAAATCAAAACACTGCTCATGTAATCTAAGAGTGTGCATAAATTGATGCTGACTTGGAGCCTCACAATAGAATTGAAGATACTTGCACTCTACAATAACAGCAAATCTCTCATCCTCAAAGAGATCCTAAGCAGATCTGCAGTGTTAGGTGTATCTTTGACCATCCCAAAAGTGGGAACAAATAGTCATTTTGTTAACACAATTAGTTCTGGATTACATTATGCTAAATGGGATACAAATCACTTATGCATTCAGAAGTAGTAGTGTAATAATGTCTTGTGTTGTTTTTCTGACATTTTCAAACAGTCTTGTAAAAAGTCCATATGACTTCTTTATTCTGCTGATGCTATCAAGTGCAAGAAATGAGTTTCCTTTCACTTGAGTTAAAAGAACTTTCAATGCTGTTTCTTTATTTGTGGTACTCTGAAAGGCCATCTCATATATGAAGTAATGATAATCAAATTAAATTTTTACTGAAGAATATAGACAGCAGAGTCACCATATAACTTAAAGACAAGTTCCGGATAGTGGAAAGTTCTACAGAGTACAAGTGATGAGGATTTCTATATAAATGTAAGTTCTTTGGATTTCTTTTTTCTTTTCATTTCAGAGAAAAGCCAAATTTAGGGCTGGCTTAGGAAATCTTTAATGCATATCAGTCATAGCTATCCAGCTGATCAGTAAGAGAATCTCAAATGGAACACTGAATGAGAATTCACACATTAGGTTTTTGCACACTATGCAGAAACAAGAATAATGCCTCTGACTGAGGTTCTTTGTATGCCTTCTCCTACACTTTTCTTCTTAATGCCACACATGAGCAGACTCGAGACTGAAATCAGCTCTGGGACTCTAAATTGCTGCTTCAGATGATGGAAAACACTAGAAAAAAAGAAAGTGATTTTCTTGAGCCTAAAGGGGTATTTTTTCCTCATCTAATCAAATTTCCTGGCTTCTTAGTATACATTAGCTGCTTTTTTATTTTTGCTCCAAAAGCCTGCAAGAATATTAACAAGACGCCAGGAATGTATAGCAAAAACTCTTAGTAAAAGAAATAAATTATTTTACATAGTTTGAGGAACACACGGTTGAAATACAGCCCATATGCATGGTGATTATTTATAGGCATACAAATTATATTCAAAAAAGAGCCAGATGGCTTTAGCAACACATCTGCTGTCTTCAAGGCAGAACTTCTGAAGTAAACTTGGGACATTAACTCCTATTATAGAGTAGTCAAGA
Organism: Gallus gallus; assembly: GCF_016699485.2. Lineage (NCBI taxonomy): Eukaryota > Metazoa > Chordata > Aves > Galliformes > Phasianidae > Gallus > Gallus gallus. The sequence continues at coordinate 97,637,511 of NC_052532.1, forward strand.
ACCAGTAGGACTGCATTCTGCTTTGTAGTCTGTAAGAGTTGCATCTTCCTACACAAAAAGTTGAATTTAACGTGAAGTCAACACCAAAGACAGGCTGCAATTTTCTACATTTTAACAGGGTTACTATGCTGCTACTAACTAAATCTAAGGCTAGGAAGGTAGATCACTGCAAAGTCAAAAGCCAAGCCAAACGAAACCTCACAAATGCTAAGCTAAGCAGTTACATAAATCTTTTTGGTGAAAAGGTTCATATTTAGAGGTAATACAGAAATGATTGAAAGATGCCTTATACATGGAGATCAGAACTGCAAAGGAGAAATTCCATGACATATGGATTTATATTACTGGAGCAGACAGGATGGAGGAAATTAGACATCTATTAAATATTTAAGTTATATGTATGTAAAATATGCATTTGAAAGTATCTTCTACTGAGAAGAGAAATTGGAAAAGAGCTACTCTGAGTAGTACTAATGCTTTTTTTTATTTATAGGCAGCTTTTTGGAAACTTCTCCAGGAACAGCTCCTGTTTCCCCCTCCCCTCAATCTCCTTGCAACATAGAGTAATTAATTAATAATAATTACTAATAATTATTATTAATAATAAAAAAGCTGAGCACGTTCCTGCTAGAATGGATTCACTCTTCAGAGTGTAGCTTTGTCTACTTTGAGATGGTACATTCTTTTTCTGAAGGAATAGATAAATCTGGAAGCTTGTTCTGCTGCAACATGTGGAAGTCCCAACACTGCTGGTTTCAAGCCCAATTACTGCTAGAAGGACAGCAAATTTTTGGGGGGCTACATGTATTCTCCACTGAGAGTTTAAAGGGTGGATGAGAGCAGTGGAATTTGCACAATGCATGACAGCACTTGTTAGGCAACATTCAACTGCATTGGCATCTCTGTCCCAGGATAGACACCTACAGCATCACTCTGCTTTTTTTGACTTCCCAGCCAGCCACATTCTTGAATCAGAAGAGGTCAAAAGCCACAAAGGTTTTTGGGATGAAGTACAGAGCAGAACCATTCTGCTCCTTCATACAGGGCATATCAAGCCTCTGGAAAGCATGGCAGTTCTTTAGGTAACCTCTTGTAATGCTATTTCTTTTTACTACATCAAAAAATTGTCAGGAATAACTTCATTTAAACAAGACTCAAAAGACTGATGTATGCACGTACCTAAATATTCCATATTTGAAACAGAATAAGCTCAATTCTTGGAAAGTTAACTCTCTTGTAAGAAATAAATGTACTGCAAGTGAAATTCTAATTAGAAGCCTAAAAGTTGAAGTATATACAGACACATTTCCAAGTTTTTAAGATGCCCTGAAATCTGAAAATTCTAAATATCTATTCATTCTCTTACCACTGTTAGCTAAGATACTATAGCCAATATTAATGGATACTCTGTTTCCTTAAATCTTCAAAAGCTTCTGGAATTATTTGGAGTAAGTTATTTTGCACTGTAACAAAATTTAAAAAAAAAATAACCTCTTTTTCCTTATGCCCCTTAAATTTGTTAGGCTAATTTCATTTTCCCAAACAAGCTAATAAGAATTTGCTATGGGAGGGAGTGAATTTCACCCCTTTGAAATGCTAATTGAATTCCTTATCTGCAAAACCAATATTTGTATTGCAGAGCTCAACAATGGAGAAAAAAAGTCCAGAAGTCTGATGTAAAGATAAAATGCATTTATTTAACTAAATCATTAAAATTAAACTGTGCTTATTCTAGGTTCTTACTTCAATTCACACGAGATAAGGAAAAAAACAAAACAAAACAAAACAAAAAAAACCCCAAACATATGCTATCACAAATTCCTACAAAAATTCCATAGCAATACCCTTTCAGTTTAACCAAATCAGAGTACAACTTAGGTATTCAACTTTTATGGTTATTATTCTCAACAAGGATATTATAGGGATGACTTGGACTATTCTAAATGAGCTACTCTGGCAGAACATTTCTCTTTAAACAGTGCGTTCTATTAGCCTTTAACATTAAAATGCTTTATCACACATATGCACACAGTAATTTACACTTCTTCTTGCTGCTCCCGGGAAGGAGAAGGACATTATGGTGTCATAGATAATAGGATTTTTAAAGCAAATAGAAGTTTCAGAACTGCTGGGATTTTCATACATGTTGTGTCAAACCTGTTTCACTGTAGATTGGATTAAGGGAACTACTATACTGCTATTTGTTTCTGCTACAGCCTTGGCTGCACAGTTATAATCAGGGAAGGGAATAACTTTGGTTAAACATTTGACTGTATTTCCTTTTGCAGAATATGGAAACATGCCAGAAATAATGATTCTTCGGAGCAATGCCTGTGTTAGTTTTTGGACCTGCCTCCATCAACTGCATGTGTCAAATTCCTTCAGTCCCTCGGAGAGAAGTTTCCACAGGTCTGATGCTTCTCTTTTAATGTGCATGATTAGGTCTTCATAGTGTTGGCTAGTTCCACCAACCACAAAAGCAAAGATCAGAATACTGGGATTAGTTTATTTTAAATCAATAAAAGCACATGCCAGCATTCCATCTTTATAAAGCTATTAGTGACAGTTAGCAGTGCATACCCTTCTTAATAAAACTACTATAATAAATCATACATGTTCAGTCATTCCTTCACTTCCTTGCAACTGTATGTGGAAGAAGAAAACTAGCATTGGAATGGATTAATCTTCAATGAAAACTTGTGCTTTGAAATTGCCCACCATAGACAAATTCCTTTTGGTATTAAACCACTGTTATGTGAATTCTAGGGGACAATATAGAAAATGAGTTCTGTTTAATATGTGTGTGACAAACCCCGAATAATGTACATAAAAAGTAAAAGCAATATGCTTATACATGTTACAACTAGAAATATATATATATATATATTTCTTCAGAAAATTACTGTATTGTCTTTGTATGACATAATACATATTTGGGAAAGAAATGAAGATGACTTGGATACTTTTACAATTTTCTGTTCAAAAAATACCTAATAAATCCTGTGAGAAATTATTTTTTCCTGTGAAAATTATGTACTAAATAAAAGTCAGTGGAAAATCTTGCTGTTAAAGCCATCTGTTTCTCTGCCTCATGCTCAAAGAAACTACATGCATGTGCACGCATGAAAATAAAGAATGGATTAGATATAGATAAGCATTCTGACCTAGAGGATTGATTGAATATAAATTAAGTTTAGATGCAGTGAGATGGTGTCATCCAGGACCAGGTTTAAATTCTAAATATGTGGGCAAACGTGAACTGAGTAATTATTAGTGTCAAATAATTCTATAATATGGATTTGCAAAATACATACTTTGGGCTCTCTGTAATCAAATTGTAGAAGTGCAATTGTACGTCCTATTTAAGTCTATTTTAAAGATAACAAGGTCTCAGACAGATATGGGAGAAGTATATATATAAATATATATATAAAGAATCAAATATATCTATGCTAAGTATTCAAATATAGATTAGCAAAACACATATGTGGTCATGGAAAATTAAATGATTGGACTTTTAATGTACTGCAATTAGTCTAGCAACCTATCATTATCTGTGTGCTTTTTCACGCAATACCTATTTGCTTTTTAACTCAAAAATTATTATCTGCTAAAATTAATTGTTTTTAAAAAAAATTAATGTGGTAGAATAACCAAAACAGAAAAAAAACTCTATGCTTTCTCTTGTTGTACCTGTCCAACTGTTACAAAATTTGAGAAGTTTTAGTACAAAAGAGCCTTGAAATTAGATTTAACACTGATTCCTCACTACTAAAATTGTCTTGAAACCTTGTGCTTTATACCATCAGTCTAGTTACTGAAAAATGAATAGATCTATGTACATAGTCATATTAAAGTTAAAATACCTGACAAATTTGGGATACTTCAATTTCAAACACAGAATCTAATCAATAGCAATTGCTGAGAAGGCCCCAGACAAAGAGAGCCTCATTTTATTTTGAAACAAGTGTTTACTAAGAGCCTCTGAGCTTCAGAGAGAACTCCATCTCAGAAGAAGGATCTCAACTCAAGTGTTTAGTGGATTCAAGTCTCCAGGTGAAATTTAAGGTTTTGCAAATGTGCTTATTTCCAGAGTACTCAAAGAATTAGTACAAACCTCTGCTAGACAAAACCACAGAAGAGTAACTCCACTCGACTTCAAGGCAAGTCAAACAGGATCAAGTGCAATATTTTGGATGTTGGTGTAAGCTGAATATGATGAGTTACAAATGGGAGAGTTGCTGGAGGAGCACGGAGTGAGAGGCAGGAGCAGGAGCTTTTAGGGTCCTTCTAGAGATAACACTTAACTCCTAAGGATGTTTCCTTACTTCCTGATGAACATCTACCAGTATACTCTTATTCTGTACAAATGGAAAAAAAATTCTTTGCACACGTGGGCAAATATATATTTCATTTATTAATCTTCTTAATTTTCTGAAATATACCTGATATTTCACTCCCAAATAATTATCTATGGATGTGTAATATATTGTGGTAAATGTATTAAAATTTATGAAATGTTGCATGTTTTGCCCAGAAAGATTTTAATAATGAAAAAACCACAAGATTAAAACAGATATCATACAACTGCTACTGTGAAATCTAATTTCACAACCATATAAAATCCAATTAAATAATTCCAGAAGGGATAATATTACACTCAAAGAACTCAAGCTGGAAAGCAAGAATAATAATACCAAACATGGTTTGCCATTCCCAAAGATGGGGCAAGGATGAGTATTAATTGTTCAGTGCTAATAAACTGTAGTTAAACTCATTTATAATATAGATCTCTACTGAATACAAGCTATCATGCATAACAAGTTTACTGTCCTTTCATAAATCCACAAGGCTGGCATAATGTTGCAAGAATTCTATGCTTTTTTTCAGTTGTCTTTAAAATGAATTCATCCAATAATAATGAGCATAAGAAAATCTATTGATTTTAATAAGCTTTGGAGAACATCTAAGTTGAGATGAAGAAAAAGTAAGGTTTTCATTCTTGAGGAAGAAACAAAGGAATTCAATAAAACAGGTAAAATGTTGATCTCAGAAAAAGGAAAAGTTCTACTCACACTCAAAACTAGAACTAAAGTTAAACAAAATCCCTGTGATGTTTTCATGCAAAACTGGTAGAACAGGAAGACTGTATGCCTTGTTATCTATGATTTTATAGCCCCATTCAGTGTCACTAGGTGACCTCTAAAAGGTCCCCTCCAACTCAAATGATTGTGTGAGTTTCCAGCCTCTTAATACTTGTCTATTTCTAATTATGAGACTTTTCCTAAATTGAAAATAATTTAATCTATTTCAAGTAAGCATATCGTAGGCTTTCTCCAAGTCAGGTTGGACATCATCTAGCCTAACTTAGCATCAGCACTATCTTAGCTTTAGCTGAGACAGAATTGTTTTCTTCAGAGTGGCTAATGTAATGCCATGTTTTTAGTTCTGGGAGAAAAACAATGCTAATAACACCAATGTTTATAGTTGCTACTAAGTAGTGTTGTATAGAGCAAAGGCCATTCTCAGTGAAGGGCCCAAGGAGCTGGAAGGGAACAGAATTAGGACAGCTGACAAACTGGTCAAAGGGATATTCCATACCACATGACATCAAGTAGGAGGAGTTTTGAAGGGTGCAAGAGTTCATCTTTCTCTCTTCCGCTCACTGAGGGGCTAGCTAGGCATGAGTCAGGGAGTGGTAAGCAACTGATAGTTCATCACTTGCTATACATGTTCATATATATTATATATATAGTCATAACTAATTTCCTTTTTTCTATCTTAGTAAATATTTTTTATCTCTAAGTTCTACTTTTTTTCTAACCCCTGATTCTCTCTCCCACCCCACTAGAAAGGTACGGGGATTTAGCTTAGCCACCTGCTGATTTAAACCACAACACAAGCTGATGAATCTCAAGGAGGAATGGTTGGTATCATCACTAGAAGGGAACAAAGACTTGTATTTTGCTTTGAAAGGGGAAGAAATATTTCTATACTTCCACTGACAAAAGAAGTCTTAACATTTGTATTCTTTTTAAATCAAAGATTTTCAGGTCAGTGATTGTACAGAGAACCATCAAAAAAGAAGTCAAAATGCATACATACATACATACATACATATTCTGCTTTTTGCTGAAGAAAACAAAAGAAAATAAATTCTTTTTGTGGTGTCAGTCACTAGGAAAACTCATTAATTTATAATTTAATTGCACCCAGCTGAAGTAGTAAATATAATGATAGATTTTTTTCTTATGGGTCATTACCTGTGTGGTTAAATGATTACAAAAAGAGATATGAAGCCTGTGGTGGTATTTAGCATTTCAATACTGACTTTCTTTGCACCACTAATGTCATTAAAGTGGAAAAAGCTGATGCAGATTGGTTTTTGGCTTGTAACACGACACCGTTAAAGCAATACTCACAGATCTTTCCCAGACTCAGTTCTGCAATGTGAGTATATAATAAATACGCTTTCGAGGAGAATTTATTACCCTCTGAGTATCATTTTTTTTCTCTTTTGGTTTTGCTCAACACATTGTAAAATTCTTTTGTAAGAGGAGTGGTAGGTTATTTTGACAGCAAAGGACAAAATGTAATACTGGATATGAAGAAGGACAAGATATATATTCTTACATGTACATATGTATGTATAAAGGAGATATTGCCAATGTTGGAAGATCTCTTGCTCTCTATTGTCACTGATTTAATTGAAAGCTTATCAGAATAGAACTACATTAATAGTTGAACACTATTTATTCAGCTATTAAGGGTACATATTCATAAAATAGCCATGGTTATATGTGATGGAAAGCATAGAAATTCAAAATAGAGTTTAAAAAAAGCAACAAAAATTATACTTTTTCCCTTCCATCCTTTAATTTATATGCAGGCAGATAGCAGAGGTAAATAAGCCTTCCTGGAAAAATCACATTTGTCTTTGGGTGGGAAGTTGCCTTATCTTCACGCTATCTTCAATAACAAAATATCCTCAAAAGCTGCTCCCATAGCAGCTTTTAGAGGCAACTTATTCTCAGTGTCGTCACTAAAACTGGTCTGGGAATATGCACTTTATGAGACATAATGTTGCTAAGAAGCATTCTGAGCGTGTTATGTGTACACCCTGTGTTCTGTGTAACTCGTGTTATGTGCAGCAGCAGCTACAAGTTAGGAAATGAAGCCCTGGTAAACCTGTAATAAAATGAATTTTAATTTAAATGCATAATAAAGTGCATTTAATATGAAGGTCCTGGTAATTTTGCAGAAAAAAAAAGGAAATGTATTCAAATGGAGAAAATGGTGCCTTTCTACAGAAAAGTGACTGTTCAGTATTACACCAGGACCTTGAAGATGTCACAAGTGAAAAATTAACAGCCTGGGCTTAAATATTCTAAATGCTTTGAATTCAGAAGGAACAAATCTGTGGGAGAACGAAGGCAGAAATTAGCTCAATTCATTTTCCTTTTTTTTTTTTTTTTTTTAAGTATTTCTTTCATTTTATTTTCAATTCTACATGTTCAATTCTTCTAAACACCTTTTCTAGGATATGACTACAAAAGAATGTAATTAAAAATTAACTGATCTTCTAAGAGACAGTCCCTAAACAAAAAGCTTTTGACCTATTTCTAACACTAGCTGGAACTGTAAGAGTTCACTGACAGTAAACTGTACCACGCAATTCATATGAACTCAACACCAACAGAATTATACAGCTTCCTCAGATACAAAACTGTATCTATTCCTTTTTAAAGCAGGTAGGGTCAACTTGTGAAACAATCTTATCTGCCCTTAAGAAGTTTCACAACAAGCACATCAAAGTTGGTTAGTGATGAGTGTCATCCAGAGTTATTTGAGCAGGCACTTCCAGCTGCTGTACAGAGTCAATGCTAATGTTGTGTTTGTCTCTGAGAAAAGAGTGCCTGTTAGATTTGCAGCAGCACTACACTGACTGTCTTCTACAAACAAGTCCTCTACTACTCTGTTTTCAACTTGTTTTCCCAGTGTTGTTTGGAAAGGTCTCATGGATATTTTACAGTGCCAATAACTCCATCTCACTCACACTTGGTACACTCAGTCCAGGGAAAGGATACCTGTGAATATTACATAATTTAAAATTAAACCAAGGTAAGTAGCCTCTCCTTTTCCCAACCTGCTATTATATTTTCTTGGATTTTCTTCTGTTGTTCTGGCATCTGCTCCTTCATAAAAGTACTTTAGCACAAATACATTGATGAAACAAAGGAAAAAAAAAAAGAAGTTGTGATGTACTGGTTCTTGTTTTGTTTGTTTTTGCCACTACTTGGTATATGTTGTCCATTCTTCCAATAGCAGTTGTTTCTACACTGAATCCTTCTTACCCTGTTTCAAATCTTAGTATATTTTTCATCTATTGTTTTTTATTAGTTTTTTTTTTAATCCCCATGTATTGCCAGTAATGTACTCAATTAAAACAAACAAACAAACAAAAAAATGAGTTGAAGCAAAACTTATCTCCTTGCTGCTGTATCACATTCCACCATCATGTGAGTATGAGGTGGTTTATATTCCCTCAGCCTTGTCAACACTCTTAGGTTGAGACAGAAGGTTAAAGGGAGGTGACAAGGTTAAATGATTCGACCAACACTCCAAAAAAGGCTTAATATCATTATGAGTCTGCCTCAGCTTTCTAATAACACAGGTAACAAAGGAGAATTGGAAGCTTCCCATACCACCAGCTCACTCAGAAGTGATTTGTTTCTCTTTGTACCCTTGCTACAATAGGCATCCATATATTTCTTCTAAGAACATTGTCATGGCCCACTAAATTACCCTTGGGCAGCACAATCAGTGGTGCTCCACTTTGCCCCTTTCTTTCTTTCTGTGACATTACTCTGCACAAGGGTTACTAGAAAGACAGATGAAGCAAGAGTAGATGGGTCTCTAAGGAGTGATATATACATAATAGAAAAAAGTGAGGATGGTGTTGTAAAATGAATTTTCATTTCTTTTTCCTCTTTTGGAAATCCACTGTGACATGGTTATCAGGTTTAGCTTTCCTTAGTCTCCAACTTCTTTTCATGGAACTTGACTCCTAATGGTCCTATACTTTTCCCTCCTCCACTTTTTGTTTCTCCTTTTTCAAAACAACGAAGAAAAGTTTTCAGTGGATTACAGAGCTCCGGATGAATTCTTTCATCATCCATATATTGGACAGTATTTTTATTGAAACCAAAGTCCTACAATGAATAGCATAAGTGATATCTATGTAGAATCAATAGAATCACTAAGGTTGGAAAAGACCCACAGGATTATCCAGTCCAGCCATTCGCCCATCACCAATGGTTCTCGCTAAACCATGTCCCTCAACACAACATCCAAATGCTTTTTGAACACCACCAGGCTCGGTGGAGAAGTAGTATTTCCTAACATCCAGCCTGAATCTTCCCTGGCGCAGCTTGAAGCCATTCCCTCTAGTCCTATCACTAGTCACCCAGGAGAAGAGGCCGACACCCAGCTCACTACAACCTCCCCTCAAGTAGTTATAGAGAGCACTAAGGTCTCCCGAGTCTCCTCTTCTCCAGACTCAACAATCCCAGCTCCTTCAGCCACTCCTCGTAAGGCCTGTGCTCCAGACCCCTCACCAGCTTTGTTGCCCTTCTTTGAGGGCAACACTCCATGCTCCAGGGCCTCGATGTCTTTCTTGCAGTGAGGGGCCCAAAACAGGACACAGTACTCAAGGTGCAGCCTCACCAGTGTTGAGTACAGGGAGACAATTACTTCCCTGCTCCTGCTGACCTCACTATTTCTGATACAAGCCAGGATGCCATTGGCCTTCTTGGCCACCTGGGCACACTGCTGGCTCATGTTCAGTCTAGCGTCAATCAACACCCCCATGTTCATTTCCTCTACACAATCTTCCACCCACTCTGCCCCAAGCCTGTAGCGTTGCCTGGGGTTATTGTGGCCAAAGTGCAGGACCTGGCATTTGGTCTTGTTGAATCTCATCCCATTGGCTTCAGCCCAGCTATCCAGCCTATCCAGATCCCTCTGTAGGGCCTCGCTACCCTCAGGCAGATCGACACTTCCAGCCAGCTTGGTGTCATCTGCAAACTTACTGAGTGTGCACTCAGCGCCCTCATCCAGGTCAGAGTTTTCCAACTGATTTACTAAACATTGTGATGATTTATTTGTTTCAATTGTGAGAGCATAATCATTCTACTTTGTTCTCTGTGACTTCTATGGCAGTCAAATTAAAACCTCTAAAAACCTACTAATCTGTGGAAATCTGCGTAATTCAGATCATCGCCGTATAGTCACCACAGGTAAGAAGACCAAAATCATTATTTGTGAGTTATATATACTAAATATAAATATAAGTCTATACTACATAATTATTTCAGAAACATCACTAAATTTGTGTTTCTGTAATAAAAATACTGATTTAAACTTACAGTGACAGTTAATAATCAATTACATACCTTCTCAGCTCAGTTTAAATCTGTACTCAACATAAATTCATGATTAAAATGGCAGTAATAAGATATTCCCTGCTTTATAAAATAAACTAGTGTTTTCAAGAAAACATTTGCACAAATAGTTTTCATTAACATGGCATAAGCTTGCATAACTTGCAATACCTAATGAAATGAACTTTAAATTCTCACTGCTTGGGAGACACTGCTCACCTTCCAGAATGAAGTCCTTACACAGCATGTACAACTGTTTCATGTTGGTTTTGTGGGAGGAAGTTAATTTGACTGCATGAATAAAATAACTTACTTTCTTAATTAGACATTCTAATCAGAGATCCATTAGCTAATCAGAGCTAATCAGTCTTTCATCTAGACTGTAAATAGGCAACTTAGAATAAGATGGTCAGGACTCACAGGCTTGCATGCATAATAGGAAATTGTGACATGTGAAGGTTTCTCATCGAAAAAAGACCCTAAATGATTCTAAAAAATTTTGGTGGAGAAGGGGGCTGAACAAACTAAAAAAAAACAAATTAAAAAAAAAAAAACACCAATTACTTTATCACCAAAAGCTCATTACAAAAATTTCTGCAATGAGTAGAAAAATTAGTGTCCCTTTTCCAGTTACTCCTGGCTATCTAAAAGACTTATAATTCGCTCTCATCTAGTGAGTAGGGCAGTCACCAATATTATATTAGTATTTATATTTAATCTGTGCTTTTCAAAGTTTCAACCTTATGCCTTTTAAAGCTTGGTGCATTTTAACTAGATTCTCGGATTTTTTTTTTTTTTTAATGTAGGTGATTGTTAGTGTTTGAAAAATGAGTAAAATCATAGAAAAATTAGGCTAATAAAAAAATAATACTAATTCACTCTATGAATTGCTAGATTAAATATTTTCAACTATTTAAGCATCAAGCTGAATTTGAACAAAGTACAACTGTACCCTTTTGAGCATACGTTTTATCCTTGAAGAGTGCTATTGGAAAGATAAAAGTATTGCAATTGTAGTCACATGGTGCAAAAATAATTAAGTATTAAATTATTCCACAGTAATTTTTATATATCTCACACAGAACAACTTTTAACTATGGTAATAACTGTATTATCCAGCTAACTAAGTTTTCTCTTTCTCCAATAGATTAGACTACCCACAAATTTTAAAAGTTGCATAAGAATTAGTTGATTAAACGTATGTATGAAAATATCTACTGTGACTGTTTCAACTATCACTTACAAATTGGCCTGAAAATTAGGGCTTTTAAAATACACTTTCCCACCCCCTCACCCCCGATATAATTGATATTTTACTTTTAAAATTGATATCAGTTCAAAACAAGTAGAAAATCTGTATATAAATAAATCCCTAGTAAACTAGAAGTTCTTTCAAAGGAGAGAAGGGAAAAGCAGATAATTTTTTTCCTCAGCACTGGTCAAACTGAACAAAGCTACAGTTTCATCCATTTACCAGTCCTATTTGGGATCAAAATTAGGCCTACTACACAGAAAAAAAAAAAAAAATATTTCCCCCCAACCTCAAAGTATAGTCACATCAGAAAGATGCTCGCTTTTAATATTAAGTTACTATTTGCATACTAAAATAGATCTAGTTACTTTAACAAGATGCCATATGGTCTGTGCATTTGTACAGTGTCAATTTGTTAAATACATTTTTCTGACTTCAGTGTACGCCAAGAAGTTAGACAGAGTGGTTTGATGACTGTTGTTTAAAGCCATCCCAGAGACTCTGATTCACCAGACAAATTTAATGGAAAACAATGGAGCTCACAGAGAAGTTAAAATGAAGGAGAAATATCATAGTATACAATTCTCATCAGATAGATCCCTGACATTGATAGTAAATTGTCTTATAAGACTGGTTAGGAAATAAGTGGTCCTCCCACTATACTACATTGCAGAGCACATACATACTACTATTAAAATCAAATTGCCTGTTTGTCAACTCAGATTCTCTGCACTTTCACCTTTAAAATGAGAATGATAATTTTGATCATCTTATGGTCTATCAATTTTTCTTCCTTTTATTTTTTATTTTGATTTTATCTAAAGATTCTTGCTTATATTTTCCTGAAATGTAAAGCAGTAAATTGTGACACATTTCAACAATGAATAGGAAAAAAGGTCCCAATTTCTATCTACTCAAATAGACTTAGATAATTCACATGGAGAGTGGCACAGAAGTAATATACATTTGATAAGCTATTGTATTTCCATTCCCAAAACACATGCAACAAGAGTGTACAGAGAAGAAAATTAATACTTCTCATACTAATACTAATCATAGGATCTCACACACACAGATTCCTCTTCCAGCACTTCTTTCCAAGGACCGTGATTTTATCTGTGAATTTCTCTACTTCTCAGCTCAGGTAACAGCAGTAAATGTTCTACTTTAATTCTTCCTGATTTCCTAGTGAGTATGCAAGAGCAGTACCCACACAAGGAGAACCCTTTTGATCCTACAAGATGATCAAACATAGATCAGGTAAAAAGGATATAGAAAATGGAGAACACTAAATGTTTCACACCCATTATCTATTGTTCTTCCACTTACCAATGGCTGGGGGATATACAGTTCTCTAATGATTATGGACCCAGTCAATCTAATCTGTTTACTTAATCCTCTTTGTACTAGGGTATTGCTTTATAACACAGGAGAAGATGAAAGGAGACTTAGAAGGAGCTTGAGTTTGTTACAGCTCATTACTTAGACTGACTGCATGCTTCTATCTCAGCACCTTATGACACCAGATGCTATAATGCCTCCCCACTAAGCACTAAATCAATAAAGGCTTACTGGATTTGGCCTATTCCACCTTAAAGATCATCTAACTGAGATCCATGCTTCCTAAGATGCACTCCCCAGAAACAAAATATCAATAAATAGCCAAAGATGTATGAATAAGATGCAGAAATTCCTTGGCAGTGAGGACAGCTGTGAGCTCCACTGGTATTTATGGTTCCAAATACACAAAAGTCTCAGCATATTCCAGTATCCATACTTCAGCAAGACTCCCCCAGGCTCAGAGGATTGCCATTATACAATCAATTTCATGGCTGGAATCTCAATATGTATAATTTAAACAAAATAAATTAAAATTGATAAGTCATTGGGTCATTTGGAAAGAATACTCTTCCTACAATCAGTCCAGTCTGCTCTTTTTTCTGCAATAATCTTCACCCTACAAAGCAGGGGAGGCAAACAAAGTCATAATTTATGTTTGCATTTTATTATATACAGTCCCAAGTTAACAATGAATTCATAGGTTATCATAATAAAATATTACAGTGGTGTCTGATTGTGCTGCTGCTGTTAAGTGTATTATCATTTTTATTCCACGTTCTTGTTTCAATATAAGCTAAATATAAAAACAGTGTTTGCAACTTCTCACCTAGAACTAAACCTAAGCATAGTATTTTATTTTAGGCAGCATAATAACATGTCTTTTCTCTTTATGTATCTTCAGACAATTTGTGCATGTATGAAGCTATGTAGATGAGTTATTTTTTTTTTTTTAGATTTTTTTCCTCCTTCCCTAAAAAAGCCATTATATCATATTTTTGGAAGTCTGTTTTTTTCTTTTGGAAAAAAACTGGAAGTGAGATTAAACTATGATAAACTAACTTCAAAAGAAAAATAAGTCTAGGCAGCCAGAGGAGATAAAGGATGTTTTAATAAAATTCTATCCAACATATCAATTTATCTAAATTCATGGCCTTCAGACTCCATACAAAAGCTTAGTGATTATATATATATATATAAATTTTTTATATATAAAATTTATTTTATATATATATTTATTATACATTTATTATTATATTATATATTTATATAATATATAATATTATATATACTATATTATATATAATTATATACTATATTATATATAATTATATACTATATATAATTATATATTATATATATCTCCAAGTCTTTTGAAACCCCAATCAAAGATTAAAAAGGTTATTTCAAAGAAAAGTTCAAGGTTACAAAACAGATTGACTTTCTTTGTACATTAGTATGTAGCATTTTCTTAACATTCATGTCATTGTTTTCTAATTCCTAAAGACACCTTCTTGTGCTCTACATTAGTTTAATTTCATTTATTCTATGACATTTTATCAGCAATATTTTGAAGCTTGCTTCCTTCACCTTTCAGAGAAATACTGTATCTGAGGACATTTCTCAGAAATCAGTTTTTAGAAGAAAAAGGTCACGCTTGTGCCAAACATTTTTCATACATAATCCAACTAATCAGATTCTCTCACAAAAAAAAAAACCCACAAACAAGTAATAAAATAATACATCCGTGTTTCTAACAGGTTCATATTCTTCATATATCTAATCATTAATGATCAGGTAATAAATGAATATTACTCACTCTTTTTAGTTTGATGTGAATATAGGCTTATCCTGTTGTACAGCAGTGGTTTCTTGTTACTTCCCACAACATTTTTCTTAATTCCTAACCACATGGTAACCAAAAAAGATAAACCTTCCTGTTTTTCAAATTCATAGGATAAGCAAAATATTTGCAATGGCTATTCAGTTTGAGCTTCTTCAGGCCCGAAAATTTTCCCTAAGAGTGAGTTCAGTTCTCGTCTTCCACAAAGGAGCTCAGCAAAATGGCATATTTTCTTAGCCTAACCATCAATTCAAGTTTAAGAACTATGTAGGTCACTGAAAATTAATGTCTCCTATTTATTTCCACTGAAACTATAGCAGAGCACAATAACAGTAGATGAGAAAATTCTCAGCTACAAAACTCCAATTTTCAACATTGTCACCACCATTAGCTACACATTTTTGCCAGCAACGAAGAACAGCCTGCATGCCGCACCCAAAAATCTGTACCAGAGGTGACTCCTGTTGCGGTTGCCACTGCTGAAGTACGCCACCCACTACCTCACCGTGCTCACATCCACTGTATGATGTTCAACATTTAGCAATTGTCAGTGAACATCAGTGAGTGCCATTTTTTTCCCCTACATGAAGGAATTCAATGACACACCTTTGCTTCACCCACTCTTCCATGTCAGACGCCATTTTTTCAGACTGCCCCTCTGCTGCCATCTTTCCCACAGCAACAAAATGTAATGGAATATTGGTATGAAGGTTCAGCCTCTACTGCCATACCCCCCAACATCCACATCTGACGTCTTGGGACAACAAAATAAAATTGAAGACATTATTTTCAAAGCAGCCCTCGTACATAAATAAACATTTTGGATAAGTCAGTAGCATTTATTGGAATCTAAATCCAGATCCATCCACTGTTATGAATGACCATGTTGTTTGCATACACAGTGCAGAATAAACATGTGGTTTGAATGAGGTAAAAACTAAAATCACAGAAATAATGCTGATTAAGTGCTTTCTAGGCTCTCCAGAATTAATTCTGGAGTCTTAAAAAGAATATAAACAAAACTAAAAACAATTTAGTTTTCAAAAGCATTCAGAACCTAAGAAGTGGTCTGTAACAGTAGATTTGGGCACAGTTACTCATAAAATAATCACTGAAAACTGCAGTGAAGTCAGCACCAGCAGGAACCAAGAGAACAGTAAAATACACATTTTTATAACCTTTTGTAACATTGCTATTTTAATTATTTAATAAGAATTCAAAGTGGGAGGTTAATAAAATGTATCAGTAGGTGTTCCTATCAATGAGCAGAACTGTGAAGCCTGCATGATGGTCTATTGATAAACCAAGACGACTGAAATTTTTCATTAAATTGAAAGAAGAAATGCATGTATTTCAATCCAAGACACTTACATACAGTAGGCTAATTTCAAGGGTGAACACAGCTGGAGCTGAAAACATTACAAGCGAGAACTAATTTTCAGCAGAATCCTGTGGTGCAAAGAGATCCAAAAGTTAAATCAATCAGTTTTTGTAGTAGAAAAGAGGTGCCTACCCAGCCTTCACAGGAGAAATGAATTAGATGACTAGGTATAAAACTGCAATATATCATCCAAATTTAATTTTAACTGCATCATGAGTTGTTTCAAGTAACTGAAAAGCTATCACATCAGAACAGTCTTTTTATACGTGAATTAAGAAGATTTAGGCGATCTTGGAATTTCTGAATATACAAAAATAAAGCATCACAGAGATCAGTAAGGGAGTAAAACCCAGAACACTCTGAACTTGATTTAAGGTTCTTCTTGCCTCCATGGAGGTGAAGAGTAAGACCATTCCTGCTCACTGCTCAAGGAGATTACTGCTCTCCAACACTATCCAGTCAGCTGCTCACTCAAGAACTCTGAGATGCCTCAGCCTTTTTAAGCCAACACTAACAAAACCTTCTTATCCTATCTAGTCTAAGAACCTTGTCAGACAGTAACATGCATAGCCAAGAAGGCCCACTGAAAGGAACTGGAAGAAGCGAAGGTATTGTCTTTTCAGTCAGCTTAGGCAGAGGGAAAAAGTACATGCAAAATGGCATATACCAGAAATGCATTTAAGCTGGTGGTGTATATATTAAAATTCTGCCTTATTTGAAAGAGAAAAAATCCACAATTTTAAGAAGATAGATTTACACAGGGACTTGAGTACTTTCTCAAGTATTTCTAACCGAACAGTTGAAATCGTTCTCAAAGCGACAAATCTTCAGGTAATACCTTTTTTTTCAGAAACAAACAAAAAATTGATTAGATTTCCACTTGGCCTTACACATTATCTCTTCTGGAAGCTTAGATCTAAAAAAGTTGTGAATTACTAGAATTAAAGAGTTCTTAATACTAAGATAGACAACATGCATTGATTTCATTAAAAGGGAATTCATTTTGCAATCCTTTTCACTTTCACTTGTTCTTGCACACGTAACTTATTTTTGCATTTGTATCTGTCTGCCTCACTATTTTCTCATGACAAATTCTCATATGGTCCATTTTATGATTGCTACCTTACGTAAGAAGGTCACTTAAGATTACATTTTTAAAAAATATTCAAACTGGAAATAAAGTAAAATCACAGTGTTCAGAGTCAGAAAGACAGCAACATAAAGAGTCATGCTTTCATCATTTAGTCCTTTAACATTACACTAATAACTAACCATTAAGACATGATTTGAAGGATTCTAACTTCTTATAGGAAACTAAGGAAACCATACTATGTTCTCAGGACTCAAAGACAGTAATAACCAGCATACTGACAGTTCTTATCATTTATGCCTGGAAATCTCACTAGATAAGTTAACTAAAAACACTCAAGAAACAAAGCTGAAATTAGCAGTATGAGAAAGATCACAAGCATTTTTATGGTTCTCTCACACTTCTTGTTGGTTTCTCCAGGGCTGTTATTGCTTGAGTCTGCAACTAAGAGTTAACATATAAGCCATGAAAAAGCTATATCAAAATATTGCATTAGGATGACATTTCAGATTGCTATACAGCTTTTCTAAAATGATTAAAGCTAATTCTAAGAAATCAGAGTAATAGCTGCTATTAAAAACTAAATCCAACTCCTGGGCTTCCTGGAAAGTTTGACATGACAGATATCTGCAAGGCATTAATAAAACAGAATAAAAGTTCTTGGATCTTGGATCTGCTCCCAGCTGTGATATAAATTATTTGGATTATCTTTGGACAGGGTCTAAACTCATGTGTATATGAGATGGACCTGCACTGACATCTATGAAAGCACGTAGTGAAGGCAAAGCAGACGTTTGACCACCTCACTACAAAGGTAGATATAGGGTAGTTCTTCATCTGTAAAAATGAATAAAACCACTTTCACATCATCCACTGAAGTTTCCAAAACATATGATTATGCATACATTCAAGTTCATGAATATACATACTCAAGTGAATAGTGCAGTAAGGCTTTCATTTAAAGAGCTCACTAGTCTGCAGGAGCCTGGAAAGACAGCCAGATCTGGTGTGAATCTGCACAGTTCAGTGCTGAAGTGCAGTGCGTAATTTAGTCCTCCTTGTCCACAGTCGAATTGTTGACTACCCTTCACAGATATCTCTAAGAACACGGGAATAAAGCAAGTTGGTTTCCAAAATAACAGACGGATGTCTGCATTTTGTCCTCTGCTGAAATAACTACTGTTTGCAAACTACACATCTCTTTTTTCTTACTTGGTAATAATTACACAAGAGATAAAGGCCCAGATTGCTATTTTTAAGGAAGTTCTTTCCTAAGTCAAGAAACCAACTCAACAAACAAGTAATCAGAAACCCAACCACTTCCTGAAATGATTTTCTTTGCTTTCTGATGAGAGTTGTCCTAAACGTCACAGCATTTTAACAGATGCACTGGCATTAGATTAGTTCCTCCAAGCACTTCCTTCCAAGCAGCACCTCCTCCCGTCTCCTGATAAAATTACTTGAGTGCACAACTTTTGTAACACCTTGGCTCAAAAGTTTTCAACAACTTTATAGATGGACGTTATTAAAACAGTGGTTCTTTGTTTTCATTAGAAATGTGACCTTGTCTCAGCTCAAATGTTTTTTAAATTTTAAGCTACAGAGAAGATTGAAATGCCAACAGTTCTTGCATCAATACTGTCCTTTGGTGGTAGTGTCATTGAGCAGTTGCAATAGAGAACCAGATAAATGTTGTCCTAATTTCTAGGCAGGATATTTCCCCATTATCTCTGTAGTAGAAACTGGTAATGAATTTCTGAGTCACTAAAACACACTAGCAGATCATCCTCTACTGTTTACCTATTGCTATTGTCTACAAAGAGCATTGATTCCTTGATTCCAGATTAAACCCCTAAAACTTCGTCAGTCCCTCTGTTATCACTGGTGAGTAGTGAGAATAAAGTACTTGTAATAGTGATAAGCTTTTCAATCTAAAAAAGATCCAGTGATTGCATGTTGAAAAAGCTAGGCAAGTTTCTTAGTTAGACCACAAACAATTAAAATCACAGTAAATAATTATCTAGGGGCAGAATTGCAACTAAAATCCTTGCAGCTGCATGTTCTTCTGGATACACTTAAACTACTCAGGAAGTCATTGGCTTAACAAAAAAAATTCTTCTGTGAAATTATGACCTATGCATTGCAGAAAGTTGTTGACATAATCAAATTGCTTCTTCTGACATAAATAATACATGCACAATTCCACAAAAACAGTTAATTTAAGTTGCTTATGTTTTTCCAGGTTTTATGGGAAACAGATTATTATTATTTATTTTTTATGGTATAAAAGGCTCCATTCACAAGTTTTGTAAAACAAAAATGAGAATTTTCATTAACATGTTGAAAGTTGTATTGTAAGTGAGGAAAGCAGCCAACAGACAGATTGCACAACCTATTCCCTCGGAAGGCAGGGAATGTAATTCTTGCTACTGCCATCACTTCAGGATAATAACTCTACAAATGCAGTATGATGTGTTAGGGGTGAAGCAACCAACAAAACCTTTGCTTAATGAGGTTTCCAATCTTTTCCATGACAAAGAGTTCCAAAGGTACCCAACAATCCAAGCAATTCAAAACAAAAATGCACTCTAAGTCTTGGGAGCTTTGTTTTAGTCAGTTATTCACATAACAAATAAATCCGTAGAACTGAAGGAAAACAGATTGCAAAGATTAAATCTCCCAGTTTCTTGCAGGAGGTTGGAGACTGAGGGGGGGGGGCGGGGTTGAGAAGCGAAAAAAAGAAAAAACCAAAAACAAGGAACTGATCCCATGCTGCTGACTACTTTCTTTTGTTAAAATATGAGGTTAACCACAGCAGTCTGTAAAATATTTGCGGTAAGATTTATTCTGAGCTTAAAGGTTGCACCAGTCAAGAGAAACAGTAAGAATAAGTTAGGCAGTGAGAATGGTTTCTTGTGCATATCTACTTGCTACCTTATTAAAATTAAGAGATAAATCCCTTAAGTGCCTGATTTTGTGTAGATATGCTTTTTGAAAATAGAGAATTTACTTCTACTTCAATAAGATTTCCTGAGACTAAAGCAAAATAAGCCAGTTTTGAGTTTTCCCTGAAAACAGAGATCAGATCTAAAAACCACATGGACAAAGAATCATATATTTCCAAAGAACCAATAATCTATGTTAATAGGTATCATAGCTATTTAGTTACAACAAATAACACAGGTAAGTCAATAAGAAGTTGCAGTAAAACACCAGTATCACTTTTGTAGGTGGGAAAAGGAGGGCTCCAGAAATCATCTTTACATATATTGTTTCCAGCTCACTTTGATTCAAGCACAACCAAAACTTAAGATTATGTTTTATTATTTTTGAATATTTCATTTTCTTCCAGTATATATCATGCTGACTTCTGACTATTCCATCTCTAGTGCCAAATTACTTTAGAACATGATCATCTCATTTAGAAAGTGAAGTTTCATTTCACAACTCCACACGTATACAATTTCACATTAGTTTAGTGAATCCTGCATCAAATGCATTTTGCAGAGTAAGCACAACACAGCGTATGGTTCATTTGGAAAGCATCTGAAAGGTCTCAGGGCATTAAATACTCAAAATGTGGCAAAAGAAGAAACACTGTCTGAATACTGTTAAAATATTCTTAGAGTTGTGTTGAATTATACCTTCTTATTCATCCTATTAATAAAGACTATCATCCAGTACTACTTTTGCTGCAGTATGTGGCAAGGCAGGCTGTTTCTGGACCATATTCACCTCCTCTTTCACTTGAAGTTCTCTTTAAGTTCTCATGAGCTTGGGATTTTGTTTAGAAAAAACAGCAAATGAGCTTTTATATAGGCTTATTTTAAAACATTTATTATACTAATTGTAATACATGTACTACATATGTAGAAGAAACAGAAATAAATCCAACTTTAAAATAGACAGCATGCTTTTGTTTGTGCTACACCCTATATAAATTGATCTTCCTGGTTTAGTGGGCAATATTGGTGGTAGGTGGATAACTGGAGTAGATGATCTTGGAGGCCTTTTCCAACCTTAATGATTCTATCATTCTGTACCTTAAAACTCCCACAAAAAAAAAAAAAAAAAATGGAAGAGTTATTTTGAATAGAAAAATAAAAGATGTTATTTCCACAGGCCAGTATATATTAATTTACTTATTCATCTGTAAACAAATATCTAAGGACAGGTTAGACTTGTTTAGTCTGTGTATTACATAAAATCAGATACAGATTCTCTAATCAGCCTGGTTTGTCTGCTAATTCCACCACTTAATCAAAAAACAGACTCAAAGGCAGCTGTTAGTGCACCTGCATTTCATGGGATCAACTTGTGGGTTGAGGAACAAAATAGAAACAAAATTGAGGAACAAAGAAGTCTTGCCTCAAAGTTAAAATTAGTTATATGAGATACATTAAGCATATAAACTGGAAAATACCTTGTAACATTCTTAGTGCAAGAGGAAAAAGAAAAATCATATAGAACTGTGCCAGGAACCAATTTACTGTAGTCGAATATTGAATTTCTCTTGTACTGCTCATTTTTATAATAGACAACTTTGAAAGAAGGTGTTATTTTGAGTTTTGAAATATATGATAATATTCAACCTGAAAAATACCCACACTAGATTCTCTCCTCCACACTGCTTCCTCTCAACCCACTGATCCTTTTTTCTTCTTCTATGTTTTTAATTTTCCCCCAGAAGTAATGGTGAAAAACTTGGTAGAACGAACCTTTATTCCAAAACAAACCATTCTACTTCCAACAAAAAACTGGCACTAAATACCACTACTGCCCTATTTTTGTTACTTAAAAAAGAACAACAAATAGTAATATCTGTGTTCATCACAGTTTCAAGTTAGATTCAAGAACTGTGAGATGGCCTCTTTGGATCCTCTGCATTATTTATTCTGAAGCCAAGAACAAATCACTCATCCAGCCAAGAGCAGATAATAGATGGCAATAACGTGTTACCAGATATCCAACATGCTTTAGCACTGCTTTTAGTACCGCAGACACTGACACTTGTTGGCCCATCTTCAATATTTTAATCTCAACATGAACATATTAGAAAATGAAAGAAACTAAAGTGGGCTCTCATTATTACATTGTCAGTGAGATGGTTTGATTAACAGCTGGTCACTTTTAGGCAAGGGCTGCTCTGACACAGATCTGTGAAGCCAGCTGTAAGTTTTTCTTCCAATAGCACAAATCAGATGGTGCTGTCACATCACTCCCTATATAATTTTTGTGTTTCAAGGAAATAAGATAAAACATCTACCTTAACACAGAAGCCACAACTGACAAAAAAAAAAAAAGTATTTTTTTTTTCCAGATAATCACACAACTTTCACTTATTCTCAGAACTGTGATCTTGCCCACTACTCTAGTTAACTAATTCTCTATCTGAACATCTACTTCAAGAAAAGAAAAATCAAATGCAGCACTTCTGCCTCCGTGCTGTTCTTTAAAGGGTGTATAAAGTACAGAGAGACATTTGCAAGAAATAACTGCAGTCAACAAGAAAAATACAAGGCACTTCCAAGGAGTAATACAGACCATCTTCCTTGAATGGATGTCAGCTACTGAGTACCTATCAGAATATTCTTGAGCTCTGTGACCCACTAGCTTTCTTGACATCAATTCTGATTTTCTTTACAATAACTACTGTTAAAAGCAAAATGTTACATACAATATATTCCCACACACTCAAATATGTGTATGAAACTCAGATAAAAGCTTTGTCCATGGTGTACTAAAAAATTCATGAAGTCATGCTCCAGCTCATTTTCAGCTTCAAAATCTAAATGCCGTTTTTGATAACTTCATCAAAAAGTACATACGTGCAGACCAGTATTTTAAGATTAAACAAATTCATACAGGGATTAAGGGTTAGAGTTATTACTCACCTCAGAAATGTTTCTAATAGATCTGGTTAGCAATTATTGTACTCTGCAAGAACCCCTAAGAAGTCATAGCCTTTTGATAGCAGATAAGTTGTGTAATGAATTTGAATGGAGTTTTCAGCTCCTGTAAGAACCAACTATTATGTCCTTTATAAAGCATTATTTCACACTTACTGAAACTAGCACGCCAGCAGTTAAACATCCATTAGAATTCAATTCACACTGTTTAGTAAATGTAGTTTTGTTATTTTATGCAAAAAACTGCCATTAATTTCTATTAGAAGTACCAATACCATCCCAACTCATATCGTGTTTACTTCAAAATATAATACAATTACAATACGTCCTTCTGGTTACAACATTTTTTTGTAATACTAAAAGATTCTTAGTTACAATAGAAAACTGAATAGTTGGTGCACCTTGAATAAAACAAGCAACGCTTTCAACTATGCAATTCTGTAAGCTTAGGCAGCCAATGGCTTATTATCAATCACAGACCCCATAAACAAGATACTACCAGAACACAAGTCTAATGCACTGACATTAAAATATACTGGAAAAGTATACTATATGTAATAAAGAGAGAGAAAAACTTTTTTTTTTTTTCCATGTCTGTGGTCATCCATCCATATATACATATATATTTAACCCTCAAATTAAGGGAAAAAAGCAATCATTAATGCTTACGCAAGCAAATATTGAAGAGCTGCACTTATGCTGTACAGCCAGCCTTCTCAAGTACTAGCCAGCTTTCCTGTAGACTACCTACAAACTTAAGCCTCAAGCTATATTTGCAGCACTCCTTAAAAACTGCCATATCAGAAACAGGAAAGCCATGCATAAAGTGAGGGAAAAAAACAACAAATCACGTTTTAAAGTTAAAAAGACTTTCATTGTTCTACTAGATCACACATGATCTTTCATGTAATGGAAAGACAATTTGAAGAGATCATATCTGTTTCTTAACAATGAAATTTTATTTCATTTCTTCCTAACCTACCTAAAATAAAAAAAGTTAATACCAGCAATGAGTAATAGGCATTGCTATATCATGACAATATGTACTCTATTTGACATAAAGATCATCTATAACTG
Source organism: Gallus gallus (assembly GCF_016699485.2). Lineage (NCBI taxonomy): Eukaryota > Metazoa > Chordata > Aves > Galliformes > Phasianidae > Gallus > Gallus gallus. Next base: position 97,661,843 of record NC_052532.1, read on the forward strand.
AGTTTCTGAGTTCTGAAACCTTCAGCAAGGCTCACTGATTTTTAAACACATCCATTGCAAAATACTACAAAGATACCTATATTAACGTATTTTTGCTGTACCTATTTTGTGATAGGAACTTCAAGCAACATGACTCTTAATCTGTAGTTTTTAACAATTTCATGACATCTTCTATTGAGAGAATATGTAGTGATATGTATCCTGAAAATATCTGTCCAAAGTCAGAAAATACAAAGTAAATTTTTTAGTAGGTCTAAAAATTTAGGTCCCTCAAGGCATGAAAAATACTCTATTTTACCATGGCATGGACATTGCAATCTCTCATTAGTCACTTAAAAACATTACTGTATCCCAAGGGGGCACTGGGCATTTTTAAATGTGGGATTTCCCTTTTCTTGTGCTTACATAAAATTATGTACTTAGGACACTTAGAAAATAGGTACACTTGCAAGTGCAGCTGTTCAAGTGCCAGCAAACAAGCAGCGAGGACACCAGAACTGTTTTGTCAGATAGGAATAGAAAGAACCAATCTTCATCAACTAAAAGGAACTACTATGAGGTTGTCATTGTGAAAGAGGCCAGCTCTAGGACACCCTTACTTCAGATCTGCCATCAGAAGTCCAAATGGCACATGGGGAGGCAGCCAGAAGAAAGGCTTTCCTTTTTTCCAAGATGCTCAGGTCAAACTGCACCAGACAGGGCAAGAAGGTGCAATCTTTTTCACTTCTCTCTGCTTTCCTCCCTCATACTGAAATACCATTGCTGCTCCTATATCCCGGCTTTGAAGGGGAAAATATTAATTTAAGCAGGAAAAGAGAGAAACAAGGAAGAGCAAATCATGCAAATTCTGTGCTGCTGATTCCAAAAACTCATGTAGAAGGAAGGGCTCATACAAAGGTAAAATCCTTAGCTAACAATATACCCATTAATACAGGGACAAGCTACCATTACCCTTCTGTAGTCTTCCACAGAAAAAACGGTGTAGAAAAGAGGCCCAGAGTTGTCTAAAGAGGCTGGTGGTTCTCTTACCAAGGTCTAGTCTTTTGAAGTCCATTTCTGGTTCTGGGTTATATCCCTATATCCCATATCCCTAATACCTCACTCAACAATTACTAGGGTTTGGCTGCCTTGAGACTGTAGACTATATCAAGCAATCGTTGTGGCTAATGTATGATCAAAAAGTTCTAAGCCTTCAGCACAACAGATACAATGGTTTCTGCAAGAGGGATCAATAATTTCCCATCAATATTATTTCTGCAAAATGTTAATGATATGAATGACATTAAGCCAAATTGATCCAAACAAATATAAACACTTGGTTTTAATATATGGACTATATTCAGTCCATGTTGTTGCTATAGTAAAGTTAAAAGATCAATTCAAGCATTGCCTAATAATAAGCTACTAACAATCAAAATAAAAACCAAAGATGGACAAATGAAAGATCTTCTTAATCAACTGCTTTGATTTGATAAAATACAATGAACCAAGATTTTTTTTTTTTACTGAATCTTCTGATACATACTGAATGAATGTCAACAACATTTTAAGTTTTTAAAAAATAAACAAGGAAAAGAAAACAACCAAAATCCACCACCACCACAAGGTAATAGAGCATTAAGGTTTCCCAGCCCCTCATTAGGAACAGTGTTTTAACTTCTCCCTGTTTGGCTTCAGCTGTGACTCGCAGTAACAGTTTTGAAGCCCTTGTCAGATTTCATTGTCTCAAGTTAGCTTTCAGTAGTAAGAAAATATACATAAGGCTCATCCACCCCACAGTGCTTCCTAGTCAGCTGCTTCTAACAATCACCAAGACTACAAATGGCAGAAAAGGAATGCAGATTAGTGTTCTGAATACTCCAGAATCTGGACCAGGGTGTCCACAGGCCTGCAGTGAGGGTCCATAGTAGGAATCAAGAGAACTTAGCGCTGGTTTTGCCAAAAAGAAACTTTGCACTTCTGTGACATCACTCTATTACTGTCTCCATAAAATGATGAAGATGAACTGACAGACTATCTGCTCAACTTTAAAAATTAACCTTAATCTTTTCAGATAAAAGAATCCTTAAGGATGATAAAGCATTATCATCTGAAGACATTATGAAATCAACATTTTTACTGCCATAACAAAATATCTCAATAACTGAAAATAAACTGAATTTTATTGTGGTAAAGTAAGCATTACAACAAACTAAACAACAACTAGCATATATTATTACATAATTTATTCACAGTTATTTACACTGAGGTCATTATTACATACTTAAGTATCTGAATAGCACTCCCTATACATCTGATATTTACTGTAATCCAGTCACATTTTTACATTTAAAAGCATCACATTTTGGGGAGAAGATGGCCAATTATATTTTGAATATATAAGAATTCAGCTTCTTCACATACTACACGTCTACCTAAGATTATGTCAAGAATTGTGCATTACATATTCAATATTTTCACTGTGTAAGAAAGGTTACAAGAAGTATAACAACATTACATTAACATAACCAATCTTAAATTAAAAAAAAAACTATTAAAAAAAGAAAGAAAGAAAATGGAATTAAAGCTTACTACAGGGAAAGAATAAAAAGGAGAAGACATATTACTACGGTCTGGATAATGTCACATTCCATTATTGATTAAAATGATTTTACCATGACATTTCATTCATCAGATTCCATTTCTCATTACACACAAACCCTGAATATTTATCAAGCTTACACGGAGGCCTTTCTTCTCATCAAGCAATGCATTTCCTCTCTTTTTTAAAGTGAGGTTATATTATGTTGAAGGGTCTACACTGTCTTTGAACTCTCTCCTTCTCACACTTGACCTTACAGCCATCACTTTTGATCTCATTATAATGGATGCTATTAAGTATTTATATCTAACAAGGTGATTTCAATGGCTCATCCTTTTTAAACAATTCTGTGATCATTTTCTGTTAGCAGGAAATAAAGATATTTTATTAAATCAAGATCTATTTGCTACCACTCAGTATTAATATTCTTTCCAGTCAGGACACTTAAGATCTTCACCATATACAATTAAAATCTATTTTTGATGGGCAGAGATTGAATTCTCCAATCCTTTTACATGTATTACTAACATTAATTCCAAAGAACGATGTCAGCTTTTTATGTACTCTATACTCAATACCTTCATTAAAGATACAGGTTGAACCTGGAATGTATTATTCTGTTATTTCAGATGCCTAGGGAAAGCCAAAGGAAACTGCAGCTACAAAGACAACAGCTCTAGATGAAATAAATATTTCTATCAACAATTCAAACTATACCAAGATATACTGTATATTAATGATAATTACTAATGGGGAAAAAAATCATGTGGAAATAATTAAAGAAAAAAAAACCCAAAACTGGTTAATATGGCAAAAAGAGCTGGCAAGTAAAATGTGATTTGGCAGTCTATAAACTTTTCCCTAAATCACCTACAGTATAATACGTTTTGCAAAGTATATGTAGAAACATATAAAAACTTCGTCTCTTGTACACTGCAGATCATGAAAAAGCTTCTATTGATTTCATTAGCCTTTTGGCCAAATTTCATAAGATAAGCTGTCATATCACTTCGCTGAAGTTACCCAGAAGACAAAGTACCACCTACTCTTAAATCAGCATTGTATTTAATATTATCTCCACACCACATTTCTATACACAGTACCAGACTCTACTATCAAAATAAACCAGTCATACTGATTTGCAGAACTTCAAAGAATCTTCACTATAGCTTTTTCCATACAGACTGACATGTTTATGATGCTCTCAGCTTTATTACTGAAGGCAATTCACAGCTCAGAAGTACTCATTCAAACAACACAGACAAGAAAACAGTCTCCTGACCAACATCTCCCTCCCTGCAGTTAATGACAAACAATAAAAGATTTTCCCTAACATTCATCCAGCTTTGCTAAAGAATAAAATGAAATGAATAGAATGTTTTAAGAAAACCTACATTTAAGAGCTTGATAACCTAAATATTTTGCTGTGTCTAAACTTGAAAAGTAAATTAGTATTTGACCAATATCACAAACTCTTACCAAAACAATTCATTCTAGATTTTGGCCTCAGAAAGACAATACATTTAATAGATCTTTACCATTTCCCCACATAGTCTGAACCTTTAAGTTCTAAGATTCAGAGCAAATAGAGATTTGTAAGATTGCCTAAGAAAAAAATCATAGCCACAGTACAATGAATTATAATACAACATACAGACAGCACATGGCACATAAGCACATGTAAAAGATATTACACAAGAATTTGACACTAACAGCTACATTACTTCCACTCTGAAGAACTGAAACAATTGGACTGGCCATAGCAAAGCAGTGGTCGATAAAAGCAATCATGCCAGCTAAATTGTAGTTGAAGACACTAGCACTATTATTCTAAAAGAAGTGACATACCAGTGAAAACATTCCACTGAAGACGAAGAGCCAGACAAGTATCTAAAAAGCAGATCCATCTGGAAGAGCAGCTGAAATAGTGAACAGAATGAATTTCCCACTTTTAGGTGTCTTGCATAATTTCGTAACCCTTGCCCCTAAATTTCAACAGATCTCCTCAATCTGAGGCTTCCAGTATTTAAATAGCAGTCTCAGACTAATGCCTTAAAAAAGGGCCTCAGTTTCTTGAGGCTCCTTAGCAGTAGAGCTTTCATACAGAAATAAAAACAAATAATTTTCCCCACATAGAGCACTTCTGCTTAATCTTTACCTTTCTCTATGGCTGTATTTTTGGATTTCATCTGTTGTTATTTCATTTTGTATCTTCAAAATAGAAACTATTTGTATGTTGGTGCATATTTATGAGAGACAGTAATGTGTAAGAACTCAAGCTGTGAGCAAGTCTTTAGTCTGAGATCCCCATGGTCCCTCGAAACTCTCCTCAGCTGTTGCAAACCCACAGGAGACCTATTTGTTTATGGAAGTGTGCCAGGTGTTTCTCTTTCATAAATATTTAATTAATCAATCTTGTGAGGAAAAGAAATGCAGACTGCACAACACTCATAGTAATGAATATGTGTTAGCTGTCTCAATTTTTTTTTCCCCTCAGAATCTGATTAGTTATGTCAAAGAAAGAAGATCTATTGTTTTTCTAAAACAGAAACAGAATAGAGTGGTTTGAGGGGGAGAAGTTTCTATCAAATAAGACACACACAAATAAGGAACTGTTTAAAAACAATAGCTGTTGTTATCAGAAAGGAATGCCACAGGTTAATGGACTGAATGATAATTATTTTCTTTAATTTGTTATGAAAAAGAGTCAGTTCAAAGGACTTCCTCTGCATAGGTGAGTTACCTGGATAACAGGCCACCTCACTGGTGCAATGGCTTCCCAACTCCTTCCAAGCTCACAGATTCTTTCCCCTCCTTTCACCCGGGAGGATCTACATACAGATCGCATCTTACTAGATATGAGCATCAGTAAGCCTAAACTCACTTGGAAAGAAGGAAAAAATAAGCATATCTACAGAAGTATAGGGCATGTAGATCTTACAAGTTCTAAAGTGGTGTATATCATCAAAGATTTAAATTGCTTTACTTTTGAAAGAAATATAACACTAAGTATGTGGTTAGCAATATATCTTCGTGTAGCAACAGAGAAGACAAAAGTACCTTCAGAGCACTGCTTGGAGGGCTTTATATTTATGCTTAACTCCACATGGTGAAGATCTACCTGAAAGGCAGCAAAGAGCTCTGTCACAGATATAACGTGCTCAGGCTTTGCCTGGGGTTGTGGAGAATCAAACTGCAAAGTTGAGTAAACGTATTCAAGCTTTAATATTCACGCAGGATTTAAAATCATGAAAGAATCAAAAGGAAATTCAAAGTCTGGCCAATACATTAAAAGTAAACTAAACTAAAACCACACAGCAACTATCACAAAGCAAAAGAAACCTGAAATTGACCTCATATTTTACACTCACCTTCAGGCCTGCTTTCCTCCAAAATGTCTTTTTTCCTGTAGATATGGTTACCAAATACTTAAGAAAAGTATTTAATTTTTCTTTAAGAATACACTTATAGCAAGTCTATAGCATTACCTTTTGCTTTAGTGCAAGGTTATTTCAAGGTTATTCTCTATAACATCTCCGGACGTACGTCAACTAAACAGAGATCTAACCTCTATAGAAAATTGAGTCATTACGTAGTCAAAAGAAAGATTGTGCAGAAATACTGTAATGTTAAACTGACTGTAAGCCTTCCAGTACAAGTTGACATAAATGAAAACCACAGAGCACAGACGGTAAAATTCTGCTAAATAAAAGAGGGGTGGTGGGTGAAACAGAGGTCTAAGTGCCTGACCATCCATACTGTTTAAGTTACTAGCTCTGTTAGGGTCATTCAAGTCTTTCTCTCCAAATTAAATCTTTTTTGGGGGAAAGCATTTTAACAGTGGCCTAGACTTAGACAGGGAAGCGGGCAGTATGCTCGGCACTGAGACCAGAGATTTGTTTCTTGTCTTCTTATTCAGCAATACAGACATATCCACAGTGCCCTGCATTAGGTTTAAAACACAAAAAGACTAGCTGAAACCATAGTCCTAATGAAACTGTTGGAAAAAAAAATCTGGTCAACCTCACGTGGGTCAGGCTTTCATTTCTGTGAACTGTTACTTGGGAATTAAGTTATTTTGTGTCTAGCAAAAGCCAGTATTTTAACTCAGTTAAAAGGAAAGAGAAAAGGTGGAGAAATCAACTTAAGCACAGAGTAATTAAGACTTTTATCCCTCTGGAACAAATCAAAATCAACTTTAAAGACCTAAAGATCTTTAAAGAAGAGCTTTCCATTATCACTTTTAGTTTCTAACTGTGATTTCCATTTAAAAAGTATAACATTCCAACACATATTTGTGGTATAGCAATTAAGTGAGTATACTATGTATGCATCCATCGTGATCACACTGTATATAATATGTCATAACAGGCTTCTTCAGTGCCCTCTGCTCTTCCACTCTTGGAATATCACAAACCAACATTTTTCTTTTATGTGGGACTTTAAATCTTTGCTCATTACAAGTGTGATAAGTACCTCTTCCTTAGCTGTTTACTGTTATGAAATCTCAAAGAAGTATATCTCTCTGTATGAATTATGATCTAGACAGCTTTGTTACTGTACAGGTCCATGGTACATATGGGAGGTCACATGGCAGTGGAGGGATGACCCCCACGACTGCCAGAGCATGTCTTTTACTCATTCAGGCCACTTTGGCACAAATTCCTGTTACCACCCTTCTACTTATTTAATTTCTGTGACAACTGCTGTTTTCTGTCCACTGTCAAACAGACCTACCTAAAAAGATCTGATATTGTATTCTTCCACAGCGATGATATTTCCTCACAATCCTTGTTGACCTTGAGAGGTATTTAATGGTATAGAAACTGGGAGAGGCGTGCAAAATGACTGTTGTCATCACCTAACAAGACAATATTTATATCAATTCTTATATCTAGCTAAAGGTAATAAGAACAATATAACTCTAAGTTGAGAAAGATGTAGTAACTGTATTTAGCTAGGAATTTACTCGTAAGCAGAAGGTTCGTATAGATGATAGTATACGTTACTTAACTATGGCTAATATTACTTTAAGATTCATGTTTGAGGTTGAACTAGTGCTGTCTGACCAAATGATAATGTATTTTAGCTTTACTGTATATTTTGCAGAGGTCACTCAACATACAGTATTCATCTGTTTCATTTAGGCTATTCAGCTTGCAAAAACTGATTGATTCTCAGTATTTCATCTTGGTTTTGCTTACTTGCACAAAAATCGGGCTAGCATTTTCTCCTCACATTTCAGTTGCATGAGAACGAGTGTAAAAATTTATAATTTAATTTAATGGTGATATTGTGACATGTTACTCCATGTCATTTAAGAGTTCAATGCTCATGCTTAATATAGTAGAAAATTCAAAAATCAAATATTTGGTGATATGTAATACCTGAGAATCATGAACACACTTCTATAACTTTTTCATAAGTGAAGTGTAACTTTTACTCAAATGCCATTTCTATTTTTCTGAATTTTGAGTTTTCATATACATCTCTTTTCCACCTGTTTCTTCGCATTTTCTATTCATAAAAAGCCAAGAAAAATAAACATGCAAAGTTTCACTCTTGGGAAAAACAAACAAACAAAAAAAAACAAACAAAAAAAACAAAACAAACCAACCAACCAAACAAAAAACGTCAAAAATATGCCTGCTTTTAAACAACAAAGTGTGAAAATAATTCCACCATTTCAGAATTCTTTTTGGAGATTTCATGTGGTACAAAACTGCATTATCTGACACTGATATCTGCTAAAAAGTGACTTTGGCATTCCAAAACACACTGTTCATTAGCTGATTTTTGTGTTTACTCAAGTGATTTTTTAAAGGACCATCAAATACAAAATGGTGATAGCAGGATAATGTAAACTGGGACAAAGTGCTTACATTACATCAGCTAGTGACACCTTTAATGTGAAACATCTGACTATACAAGATTTCTTAAATGTCTCATAAATATTCAATTCTCAATATAATACAAATATAATTGTAAAATTAAGAACATAAAAATATCTTAGGAGTTACCTTTACAATCCTTTTTCATTTAAGAGTCTAATCCTCATATTTACACTCCTAGTCTATGCAAAATATCAACAAATGAAATTCAAGATGATAATTATATTATGAACATTAAAGGAGAAATCATAATGGAGATATTGTCTTCAAAAGACAAAAAAAAAGTCAAAATTGACAAACGTATAGCTGCGTGGCATTGATATTATCTACACTGAACTGTTCTCTTTAGGCTATCATGTTCCCAAGGTTTTGAGAGAAGTATTGGTATAGATGTCAAGAGCTGCTTCAGAATCCTGAAGCTTCCCTACTTCAAAAGCATGCAGGCTGTAAACATTCATCCTTTGCCTCATTCTTACCCCCTGTATCTAATCTGTAATATATCTGAAGTAGATTTTAGTGTAAACAAAAATGATGACAGGGTTTTCAATGGCAGACAATACAATATTTTGTAATGATTGAGTTCACAGACAAAAATATCTCTGTTGTTACAAACCTTATTAAAAGTTATTACTAGATGTACTAAAAGACATGGGCATATTTATGTCTACATCTGACCATGCTCATTTAAAGAAGTCGCATAAGAATAGGAAAGGTTATTTGACAATATGCAGGATTATCTTCCTCAATTGTTATTCCCTCTTTGACTTTATGCCTCTTGACCTTTTTCATCTATCCCAAGAGGAAACAAATGTGATCTCAAAGAAATGTTCAGGAATTGGTATATCTATAGTTCACCTGCACAAATATTCAGTTACCACATTCAGATGTTTAGGGTTTCTTAAGGAAAGTTCTATTACTGAATATAACTTCTGCAGAAATTTTTCCGAAGTTATTATCCAAATTTATTATTTATTACATAAATATAGACTGTGGATAATACATTAAAAACTAAATTCCTTCCAGGAAAAGCCAATAATATCAAATGCTTAACAAATTTTCACTGATAAACATCTGTCCAACATTACTTCAACAATAATTATCATCTCAAAGGGTGTAGTTGTATTATCTAGCTCCCGAGAGGATAAATTATGAGGTCAATGATAGTGAGAAAATATACCTGTTACTGAAAAATGACGCAGCGCTGGTTTTGATGTGGTTTTGCCTAGCATTCTTAAGCAGTTGAGTTCTTCTTTCAATTTTTTATCATTTTGTATGAAATTAAAACTTGTCAAAGAAAAATACTATCACTACCAGGAATAATACACAAGAAAAAATACATAGAAAGCAACAGAAAAGATTGGAAGGTTATGAATCAGATACATACATGGCAACAGATTCTGAATCCTGCTTATGCTTGCATATTCTCCACAATAAATAAATAAATAAATAAATAAATAAATAAATAAATAAATAAATAAAAGAGGGTTTGCATTTTTCTTAAAGCATTTATATAATGTATTATATGCGTATATATTATATGTGCATAATGTGTATTATGCACATCTCACATGTACAGCTTAGTAAGTCATACAGTCAGTGGCATCCCAGTTCCACAAAGTCACGTAGCACCATTGAGAAGAGTATCAGTGAATCTGCTTTTTGTTAGCAGAAATCACATTAATGACTCAATGAGTCAGCCCTGGCAGTTCACCTGCTTCAGGTGCTACAAAATGAAGTGCAAGGTCGTCACTTCACCTTCCAGGTTATCCTGCTGTCATTTGCTCCTATGGATTACTGGAGCTCATTATGTGTTATGTGTGGTTATCGCTGTGTCATATGTGTTATGAATGGTTATCATTGGCTCATTCATGTGTTACTCTAATAGAAAGGTAAGGTATTTTCACAGCCAATGAGAATGCTGAACCTTGAAGTCTTACAGCTAGTGAATACTGGTTCCCGAGCAGGCATCGCTCATGGTATGACTCACTGCAGCATGACAGAGCATGTACTACAAGGAAAGGGTCATAGAATCATAGAATTGTTTGAGTTGGAAGAGGCATTTAAAGGTCATCTATCCCAACTCCACTGCCATGAACAGCTAGGTCAGGTTGCCCAGAGCTGACCCCTGAGGGACACCACTCATCACTGATCTCCATCCAGATACTAAGCCATTGGCCACTACTCTCTGGACTTGATCCTGCAGCCAGTTCTTTGTCCATTGAACAGTCCACCCACCAATTTCATATCTTTCCAATTTGGAGAGAAGGATGTTGTGGGGTACCATGTCAAAGGCCTTACTGAAGTTGAGATATGTGACATCACTGGCTCTTCCCTTGTCCATTGATGCAGTGAGACCATCATAAAAGGCCAGTAGTTTGGTCAAATGGGATTTACACTTGGTGAAGACATGCTGGTTCTCCTATATCACCTCCCCATCCTTCACATGCCTTAGCATGGCTTCCAGAAGAATCTGTTCCACGATCTTTCCCAGCACAGAGGTGAGACTGACAGGTCAGTATTTCTAGGGGTCAACCTTTTTACCCTTCTTAAAAATGGATCCCCCCAAGTAGAACATTAACTCCTTTTCCCCAGGAGGTCATTGAACAAGTATTCCCACTGTATTCCCATTTCAGTAAGGTCTGTCCTCTGCTCAGATGTCTTCTTTCAGAAATTCATTTCTCAAGATAAGTTTTTGACTCCACCAATATTTATGAACACACTCAATTAAAAATAAATAAATAAATAAATAAATAAAATCCTTTCTCTATCAAAATGGATTGAAATTCTCCACAGGCACACTTAGTGGGTCAGGACAGGGAGGGACAACATGCTGATGGACAAGTTGAATACAGACTTCTTCTTGGGAAACAGTCTCAACAGTGGGAAGAGAATGGACAGGACAGGCAGTATGGCACACACAGGGTAGGTCAGATGGGATTCCAGAAGAGGTAATGGTTCTTGGTGAACAGCTAATGCCAGCTAGCACTGCATAGAGAATACAGACAAAAACCTTGTCTTTGCTGAAATCATGGCAGAGAATAACTGTCTCATTGATTTATTTCCACAATATAACAGCTATCATTAGACAATTAGCAGTGGCAATTGCAAGCAGACTACTTACTGCTAGTTATGTTACTAAAGCAAGCTACTTAATGTGTCATGGTGTCATGGTTTGAAAGGTTAACCGTGTGACAGACCTTCCTCCCCTTGGGAGAAAGTGGAGGGGAAAAGAAGAGGGAAAAATCTGATTGAGATAGAAGAAAGTAATTTATTAAAAGGAATGTGAGATAATACAGAATAATTAAGAGTAATAAATCAAAATGAACCAAAAAATAAAACCAGAGGAGAGAGAATCCGTCTGAATCTTAACTGGCAGGCACCCCCCGCCCGTCACCTCCCAGGAAACAAAACAGAGAGCTCTTCCTACATCACCCAGAATTGGAAATCATGTGGAGGCTCCTGGGAAATGCAGTACATCCCAGCGTATCTTCCTCTTGGAGAGTCAGGACTCATGTGACACTGCTAGAAATAAAAAGCAAACACAGCTCCACAGTATACTGTGTTGTCTGTGCTGAACCCAACAGCCTGTTGCATGATGTTATGATATGGAATACTGATAAAACCAGGACATAGGGAAAACTCTACAGCTTTTGCAAAACGCATGCATAATGCTACAGTTCAATAGGACTCACTTTAAATCTGTTGCTGTGATAGTCAAAAAAAAAAAAAAAAAGCAAATCCAATCAGCTGCGCTCATGACTTTGTTTCAGAACTTGTAAGGAGAAAAACTTTAGAGCATATTCCATTTGAGTCCATAGCATTTGAAGAGAATATATAGCCACATCAAAGCCATATAAATTATTATAACCATATAAATTATTGTAAAGAAATCTATACCTTTTGTACAATATTTAAGAATTGAAGAACTTTTTTTCTACTGTGCAATTATTAAGAATTATTAACTGTTTCAGCTATCCTAGCATTTATTCAGTGTCGATAATAAAATTATATTTTTCCTTTATGGCAAAGGATAACACAAGAAAAGTAACATAAACTTCCTTAAAGTTTGTCTTTTCAGAGTTGCAGTTGATGAGGGTCAGACTGAATATAACTCAAGATATTTTATTTTTCCTCTAAGCATAGCAAATTCTTCCAAAAAGTAAGCACATACATGGATACATACGTTTTTAAAGAACATTAGTGAACTGCATACAGAAGTTTATACTGTCACTACTCACAGTATCTATCAAAAAAGATACTACCTTCTCAAAAGATTCGTTATGGTGTCAATTTTTATTTTATTTTTATTTTTATTTTTTACTGGAGTTGGTCAATTGTCCATAGTTCACTTTAGGTACTTTAGCACACAGTAGGAACACTGAAACAAGACTACTGTAAGAAAACGGAAACAATGAAACTATAGAATGGCCGGTTTTGAACCTTTGTGAAAGATTGATGGAAGGTATAGAAAGCATAACTTACTGATCTGTTATATTATAGGCAGGAGCAAACAAAAAAACAGATTCAAGACTATTAACATGTATAATTATATTCATTCATTCCTTTTAAAATTGCTTAAAGCTCAGCTGGATTTAATATTTCCTTCAATCAACAACAGGCAGGATGTGCTGAAGAATAAATTATGATTAAAATACAGACAATGTAAAGCAAAGAAATGTAGGCCATTAATTTAATTCATGACATTTTCAACACCACTTTTATGAAAGTCACAGATTTTATTCAAATGGACTTTATAGAGCTTTTGATGTAAGCAGTCTTTGAAGCTCTTTCTTTATTTGTTGTTACACTTATCATGAAATGTCAAAGAAAAAATGGTTTATTACTATCAGAGGTGCTTTATTACTCATTTTAGGGGGATTATCAAAATGAGAATCTCCATCCAAGGACAGATTTATCAGGTCATAAATTTTGCACATTATTTTGATAAGAAAAATTGGCATTGTAATTATCTATTTTCCCCAGACACTTCCTCTGGAAGAATAAAAGCTGACAAAAAATTCACCTACTTAAAAAAGTTTGTCTCTGCCCAGACTTTTTTTTTTTTTCATGATGAGGCACATAAATTGTCAAGGAAAAAGGAAAGTTTTGAGACTCACGTTTGTTACCTATGGACTAATCTCTGTCAATTCAGAAGCTTGTATAAATTTACAGAAACATTTTGAATTTAAAAGAATAAGGGCTTTTCATGCTTATTAACATTATTAAAACTGTTCTAAATTATTTTCATAGTATGGTAGTTAAAAGAGTCAATGAGGGTCAATAATCAGCAGTAAAAAAAACACTAAGTGATTATCAATTTAGACAATGGCAATCCATTTCTAGAAGGATTTATCAGAGGCAATACTGGAAGAAAGAAAAGAAGATATCACTAAATTTGAAAGGATGCTTCATACCTCACTTTTGCTTCAGCATCAATTGACAGAGATATAGGATTCTATCATTTTCTGTCCAAGGTTGATATAACATTACTGGGACAGAAAAATAAGGAAGATTTGCATTAAGATGCATGACATTTTCATTCAAGATTAAAAATGGAATTCTGAATAGAATTTTCCCTGCCCCTCATAGGGAAGATATAATGAAGACTTTTCAGTGTAAACAGCAGCAAATTTTGGTATTGGCTTTTCTTCTATACATATGGTTTATATACATGCCTAAGCACAGAAAATACCTGTGCACTTTAGATGTACTCATATCAAATTATGCAACTAATACTGTGAGTCCAATACGGTGTAGAATCTCATGGGGGAAAGAAAAAAAAAATCTTAATAAACTATGAAGTGTAATGCTACTGGAAGAAAAAAAGGTAATGAATTAAGAAATCTGAACTCAACCTGTGAACAACTATTTTGTTTGACTGAAAAGTTGTATAATTAAATAAAGCATTTTATAACATTGAAAGTACCAATGCCATAGCATATTAATGTTTGCTGGTTAACAGAATACTTACCTCTTTCTTCTAAAGGGTTTATTTAGGAAAACAGTTGCATGGCTTTGAAATGTACGATTTATGCATACATTTCCAAGCTGTCTACTTATTGACAGTTCCGTAGATGGCATAATAGAAAACATTAAGCTATTTGCCCTAAATCCTTACAACTACAGCAGTGCAAGTAAAAAGGTAATTCAAAATTTAAACAAAAAGAACAATATAAAGGATTAAATTCCCTATTCAGTTTTTCCAAGAGTCCAATGCACTGAACATACGTTTAAATGTTTATTAAGAGGACTTGATGTTTCTGTTAAATATAAGTGTTTTTTAAGTGTAGAAGTACATTTTATCTGGTGATGCCCCATATTTTTAACGGATCACTTCCCATTTGACAACAGAAAATGATGATATAAGATCTTGTGCAAAATCTTTCAGCAACTCCTTACTAAAATTAAAGCTGCTTTCAAAGTCTAATTCTGTGTTTCAGACTCTTACCAAAATTAAGCATACTAGGTATGGTTTCAGAGAGCTCTGCAGTCTTTTGCCATTCTTCGGTAAGAAAGCTTTGCTTTCAGAATTGAGGAATATGTGCTCAGTTTAAAAGCTTTTATACATGGGAATTCCAAGCACTGAGCAAAGCCTCATAAAACCTGGCAACCTTTGAGATAAAACCTTTGAGATCCAATCCTTAGGAAAAAATCTTAGGCAACAAGTAAAAATAGGGTAGTCTCCCCAATAGTTGTCAATTCAATATTTCTGAAGAATAGCCAAAGGTGAAATCCCTAATTTCAAAAGAAGTATGTGTGACTGTTAGTGGGCACATTTCATAAAGGATTGTTTCATGCCTCAAAGAGATCAGAATGAGAATGTGATCACGATGAGCAAAGAAATGTTTAACTTCAGAACACCTCTCTTTGAGATTTGAACACTGACCACAGAGATGCCTAAACTGTTTCTAGCAACTGCTTTCTTCTGATGACAAACCCCACCAATATCCTCTTTCCAAAACTTATCTGAAGACAGTATGTTCTTACTGGGGATGGATAAGCTTCTTTTAATTAAAATAATAATAATAATAATAATAATGACAGTAATGATTAAAAAAACAACAACAACAAATGAGCATGACTGCTTAGTTGTGATTCTCAGAAACTGACTACATAATAGATCTCTAAGTCTTTGGTTCGGATCTCATAGCCTCTGAGACTGCTTTACAGCATCTGCAGAAGAGCAGGAAAACACAGTCCCCTTTTCTTGTAAGGGGATCAGTTCCAGCTCTCCTTGAAAGCCTGCAGGAGTTTAATGCTTACATCAGTCAGATACTTTATAAATATTTACCATTTATTTCAGTTATTAAAATAAATACTTCATTGCATAAACCAGATTCAGCAAGTAGATATTTCATTCTCCAGTGCCAAATGGATGTCAGTCATCACGAACAATAGATCAGAGGCCTCTTTTGGCTCTAAATGAAAGAGCCACTCTGGAGTTGTTTCTAATTAGGACACCATACATTAAATGCATTGCTGACAGTCAGTCTTGCAGATTTTCTGGGCCTTCCATACTTAGAGTGATGATGAAGGTGAAGAAAAGTATATGTTACAGTAAAGACAGTCAATAACACTTTTTTTTTTTTTTTTTTTTTTTTTTTTTTTTACAGAGAAAGAAATAAAAGCCTTTTGTGGCAAAACTTTCTGTCTAGAATCACCATGGGCTTGCAAAGGTCCAGGTGAAATCAACAGAAATTTTGCTGTATGGCTCAGCACAGAAAGAAAAGGAATTGCATTTAATTACATGTATGAAAAATGAGCATATGGATGGGGTGAGTGGGTGTATTTTGTGTTTTAAAACTCAGATCCAAATTAGGAATGTATTTATCTTTGTACTTTCAGTTGCTCCATTATAAAGTCATAGCAAAATCTGAACAGAACTTCACCCATCAAGATAGGGTCTGGAATGTGGGTCTGAATCCACACCTTACTATATTCAGTACTGACCTTCAGACAAACAATTTTTTAATCTTCCCCTCGCTGCCTGAAATTTCACTGGTGTCAAGGAATAGGAAGGAAAGTAAATACTGCAAATGTAAAGGCACAAAACACTCAAGAGACTTGCAGTTGAAACTTTAGCAAAATATTGTTTGCAAACATTTACTTTAGCTCTATGCAAAAACAGTAGGTTTTGCTATATGAATTCTGAAAATAAAAATTGACTTGAAAGGTGAGTAAATGGAATTTTAGATCATGTTTGTTATCCACTAAATAATTCATTGTTCCATTTTATACATGCAGCCTTTAATTAACTTACTGACTCAGAGGCATGATACTACTAATCCATTCATTTCCCCAAGCCCATGGAAAAGTATGAAATGTGTGGGCACAAGCAAAAGACTGGGAGTTTATTAAGAAGGAATTTTTAATCAGAAGGCCTCAGACATCTGGATCCTCTTCTTCCAGCTATGAAGACCAGATTGAGGAATGATTGGTAACACCTGTTAACTATTGGCTTTTTCCTGAAGCTGTTGAGTCATAAGTCTGTACAAATATTTTTTGCCTAAAATGCTAGCCACAATAGCACAATGCAGATAATAATTCTGGATAATAGGCTTCTTTTAAATTGGCCATATTTATCAAACATCCAATTTCTGTTTGACTGGAAAACACATATGGGAAAATGGCCTTTTATATGAGAAGTAGAACTTGGATGATTTGTTCTAAAATACATACATATGTATGTATACATGAATACATCTGAAGAGGATGCCCGTTTCAAACCTATTGTGTGTTTCATATCTGCAAGGATATTCAACTTGTTTTCTCAGACCAACCCTCATCTACTTATTTACTTATGTGCTATTTTGCTTTACAGATGTCTTTATGTGTCTGTCTTCAGTGAAGGAGAGCTTTTTTCAGCAATGAAATACAGGACAAAGGGAAAATTAGTAATTGGAAACACATTAGTTTCCAATAGCATCCAACTATACAATAACAGCATATAAAAATGAAACAATGAGTGATTCATTGCAAATTTTAAAAGGAGCTATTATCACGACACTACAGTGGCTAATAATTAGCCTTTTCTCTGGTTCAGTTAGGGTAGCTTATTTTGCTTAAAAAATTCACTATTTTATGTAGACCTGATTTTCTCTATTTTCTGTATTGCTTTCTTTCATCAAAGAAAGGCTTTTAACAAAATTGTATCAAAAACTCTTTTCTGAGGACATAGTCTATAGGAGTTAAGAGACAGATGCAGTTCCTCTATTTCCCCCCTAGCCTACATAATTAAGTATCAGAGTAGACAGTCCCTTAGGTCCGCTTACTATTCCAGTCTATTTAATAGCAGCATATCACTCTGGGACAGGTTACTGTGCTCTTATACGCCCTGAAAAGTGTAGGTTAAAAGATGTGCAAGGTAACTGAAGTTGTGACCTCCTTCTTGGGGGAAGGGAAGGGGCATGAAAGAAAGAATAATTCAGAGAAATGTGGTTTAAGTACAGCACTAGAGCTATAACCCCTGAAGTTATTTAAGCCTTTGTCTTCTACCAGCTTCCAAATAGCCCCTGCTGAGTGAAATCTCCAGTTGGCCTCAAAGACTTAATCACCTCTGGCTGGATGAGTATATGAGTATTAGCAGTTCATTTGCATAAGTACTTGTCATTATCATTAAGTGTGTTTGCTTTCAGATATATTTAAGCCCACATTAACTCCTTCTTTCCTGAATTTAGGATCTCTTAAATTGGCAGCGGTTTTATTGTACTTCATCTGAAATGAAGTTTCCTACTTAATATATGTATAGGACAGCTGTATTCCTTAAATACTTATCAAAGGGACTTGATTCCATCAACTTAAAAAGAAAGTTTTAAGACTCATAATTTTTGTGCAAAGTCAAGATCTGGTCACACTGATGTGAAAATACAGATTCCAAATCAAAATAGAGTAACAGCAAATGGAGTAGAGCAAACGATTAGCCAGAACCACTCTTGAGGTCTCAGAAGACTGTAGTTGTAATTACAATTCTACATAATATTGATGGTTGCTCTTCAA
This sequence comes from Gallus gallus, assembly GCF_016699485.2. Classification (NCBI taxonomy): domain Eukaryota; kingdom Metazoa; phylum Chordata; class Aves; order Galliformes; family Phasianidae; genus Gallus; species Gallus gallus. Next base: position 97,680,311 of record NC_052532.1, read on the forward strand.
AAAGATTTGCAATAAGCAAAATTCTAAGTGCTTGCATCTCAATGTAAAGTGAAACGCTAGGTTTCCAGACAATATATACGAGGTACAAATTTGCCAGTAGAATTCAGGAGGCTGTGACATTCTGACAAGTTTGATTCATTGGCACACATTCCCATGTCAGATATTAGGGCTGAACTGTGGAGTCCTTTTTCTTCACTCCTTCACTGTAGTTGGCTTCATGAACCCCATCATGGTCACTGGGAAGAGGTGACACCTCAGAAGAATGAATCTAAGAGCAGAATCTTTCCTACAGTTCTACTGTGTAGAGCTGGCAATCCTACCTTCTGTCCTTTGTTGCAAGCCTGGGCATACACTATCAAGCAACTCCTGCCAGTACTTGAATACTGTAGACCTTCTAAAACAAAGGCAACTGCCCTTATGAGGCTGGGGCACTGAAGTCAAGTACGGAGGATGCTCCACAGGATAGAGAGATTATTTACCTGCTAGTTATAGTAGATAATCAGAAGGAGAGACTTGTGTCTATGGTTTACTTTCTTTAATTTTATAAATTATCAGATGCTGAAAACAGAATAATTCTGAGACCTAGAGGGTAAATCTAGCATCTCTCATGAACATGAAATATCTGTCAGACTTAAGAGGCACTCTCCGTCTGTTTGCATATTTCTCCAGGGCTTGTTACCCCTGAGAACCCTTTTTTCTACCTTAATTTGGATTGTGACCAAATTGGAAAACTTACTACTGTGATTAGGAGGTAAGGATTTTGGCTGAAAGAAAAATTAAATCTTGACATTCCACTTCCTACTAAAGCAACCAAAGAATAAAACTATTACTATACACCTAAAGAACCTTTCAATCCAACAGAGCCTTCAGTGGCTTTACTTTAAAAACATTTACGAATTGTCTTAAAACAAAATACCTTTATTTTTTTTCTAAAACAGATTTTATAAGAATTTTCTAAGAAACCAGTTTCATCTGGCATATTCCAGAAATGTTCAGAGTTTACCTATCTGATGGTCTTTCAGAGCATTTAAGTACCAGGGTATCTTTGTGGACTTCAGTTACATGACAAAGACCAGGTCAGTTCTAAGCCAGCTACATAATGTTTACCTTATTAAATGAAAGCAATTACAAGAAATTTAAAAGGGAGTTTCCTAGTAAGATCAGACATTCCTAAACTTTTCATCTCAACATTTGAGCAGGGTTTTTGTACCAGTTTTGACTTCAGATATCGTATCCCCTGTTCATCTTCCCAATATAATTGTTTACATTTCCAGGATCTCCTCTGACAATGAACAGCATAGTGCTGTCTAGTTCTGCAACATACATAACATAACATTTCAGAATATTTCCTCACACCTCAGTGGTGAAAACATTCCTTATTGAATCCTGAAAACCTGGACTGCAACGGCTGTTATTAACTCTGTTATTAACTCCGAGTGTTTTCCTTTCTGCAGCAGTGACAAACCATGCCATAAATGACAGCCTCAGGCTTCCCCTCATAAAAGTTAGGTGACAAACATCTTGAAAACCTTTCTTGAATTTTCATAACATGAGACTTTAGGCAAAAAGACTAATATCATCTGTTGTTTCATCAAACTAGCATATTACATATTCAGGTCACATTAATAATTAATATCCTACATATGGTATAAAATACACATTTTTTGCATCTATTATTTTTCTTGAGAATAACATATGTGAACTGTATTTTGCACACAGCTTTATTTATACTTTTGGTAAACTACACATAAACACGTTTGTGCACCAGGAATGGATGTTTTTAATAAAAATTAGAAATATACAGGATTCTTAACTCATTGTTTTCTCCTATCTTACTCTTAAAACTGCTTGCAACATAAACAAGAGGAATCAAGCCACATAAGAAGGTATCTTTATTTTAAAATATCCCTCCCTTCCTGCTGCAGCAGTGATCACAGAAACCAAAGATGGAGGACAAGTGAAAATAGGCTTGTTTAGAAATCTTAAATGATTAACATAAGTAAAGTGAATATAGTCTTGCAGAAAGCAATGAGGTAAAATTATAGTACTTGGAGGACCTTTATCTGTACTTTAATTGGATATAAAACTGATCTGCAAGTTTTCATATACTTTTTTCCAAAATTGAAAAGTCCTTACCTCTTGCAATATTTTCAGTAGGTTTGAACATATCTATCCGCTTATGCTAACAGGCACTAGGTCTTGCATATGTTCAGCAACTCATATTAAATGCAAGTTATCTCTACGCATACTTGTGATAACCTTGTAAACCTGTAAACAGCGTTCATCAACATATTCACAGCTGAAATTCATGTTACACCTTTTCCACTAACCCTCTGTTTCAAGAGCCTTGAAAAAACTAATTTCATGATAAAGTAGAAATGTCAGTCATATTCCCCAAACTGTAATGTCAGGCATAGTCATCGTACTTTCTGAAAATATCAACAAATATTTTTTAAAAGCAAACAGGATTTTAAATTCATAAACCTGAAATGGATGTAGTTAAAAATTAACATGGGGACAGATAAATTGCTAACCACTTTTGGTAACTGAGTTAGCATGAATGTTTCTATCATTGTTCGTAACACAGACAGGCTCTAAACTGAATGAAGCCTGTGCACAACTGATAGAAGAACCCCCTGAAGTATTTTTTACATATGGATTGAGAAGATCCCTTTCAGTCAAACCACTGTTTCTTAATTCCTATCTGAGGATGAACAAAGTATGATAGCTTTATGTCTGCTATTCTCAGTATAACCCAAACTATTGAAATGCATCAAATATAACCAAGAATGTGTGATTTATAAAAGAATTCCCATCAAAATATGTTAAATTTTATTTTATAAATACATATATATGCATTTATCTACCATAAACACAAAAGAGCATGTTTACTGAATGCAAGCACATCTTAAGGATAGTAGTGTATCCATAGCCACGATTTTCAGAGTAGAAGGCAGGTAATTGTTTTTATCATTCTACTTTACAGACAAGACAGAGACTTGGGCAAAACATAAAACAGAAACTCCCATTTGGGAGCCAGAAGTTTTGTTTGTTTGAGATAACTCTTCTATTTCTTGCAGATGAAATTTGGAAAGGATGGTGTTGACATTTAAAACTGTACATTATTACACAAATATAACTGCCTTTGACATAATGCTGCCTCAATCTAAAGCTCATTCCACATAGGTAAACAATCTGAAACAAAATACGGAAGACAGTGAAATGTTACAGTACATTTTTTGCCTCATCTCTATAGTCATTAGGCCAAGCATCACGGAAAGGAAGATTGTAAGCTACAAGGTCCATTAATTGCCAATATTTTCTCCCCAGAATGCTTATACACTCCAGTTTCTATCCATATGAAGCACTTCACAATAATAATTAAAAAAAGCTATTTTCTAGACAATACTAAAATAAAAATAAAAACAAAGAATCATTAAGTAAATGGGTTTTTACCTAATGGCAGTTAACTCTAGTCATTAGGTAAACTATATTAATGCACATTACTCTTTATGTCAATAATTTAATATGCCCCAAAATAATTTACACAAACACAGATAAGGATTTAAGAAAATAGAAAGAGGAATTAATTTAATGCTCCCTTAGTCAATAAACGGGACTGTGAAGACAGTGCCTGTTGTTACTTATAGAAGATAGTGGGTAGGGTAGTCAGGCATAGATTTCCAGGGGGAGAAGGGAACTTTAGGTCTCCATAATTGGCATCACCAACTGCCACAAATCACTGTGACAACTGCCAAGTTTATGAATTAAGAGCTGGAATTAAATAACCCAACTGCCATTAAATATCAAATTTAGACTCCTAAGTACTGATGATATGTGCCATTAGATATCAAGTTTAGATTCATAAATGATAATGACATACGTGGAATAATTAGTACCAGAGAAAGACCACATCTGTAGTCAAAGAAAAGACCTTTGTATGCTGTCTACATAAATGATCAGAATAAAAGAAAATGAGTACTGTGTTCCTTATTTCTGAAGTGCAGTGTGGCATGATATTGCTTTTTATTTTGACTTAAAAAAAACTGCATGGCAATTGAGAATTGAATGATCCCACATCTGAAATTGTTGTACTGACTGTCTTTCTGGGCTAAACAGATAGCTGTATTACAGTATGTTTTTAAAACTGTAGTATATGTATTAAAGGAACAATTTAGAGAGATGCCACAATTACAGCTATTGCAGAGCAGTGTAATCTCAAAGAGAAGAGAGAAATTTCACATCTTCCTGCAAATTTCCCCTTCTTCTCTTTCATATCATTCAGGCTGCTTGAGCTTAAACTGAAACATTGGAAGTTTTTATTACGGAACACATGAGAAAAAGGTATACTCTGATCAATAATCTTAGCTTACAAATTCTGATCCTCTCATTCCATTTCATGCTAAAATATTGCAAATGACCACTCCAGGAAAATGCAAACCCTGTACTGTTTCTCTCCACTTGAAAACTTTTGCAAAGGTGTGCAATTCATTTGGTTACTTTAATTAAAAGGCTCTATAAAACATACTAACACTATAAGCCTCACTTGCTAGACTCTTAAGTTTTAACAATTCAGTTTAATTGTTTTTCAACATTTTCCCCTTTAGTATATATGAGGTAAACACAAATTTTCTTATCTAGCAGGAACTTTTCCATTGCAATTTCATTGTTTTTTCAATCATTCTTTTATGGTAATTTATTAGTTAGTTTAAATAGGAGGTCGATTTTCATCATTTCTTTGATATCTCTGCATTATTTAATGGTATAAAACAGAGATGGTACGTCTCAGACTAACAACCTAAATGTTTCTTTTTACTCTTTCTTTAAAACAATGTCCTTCACTTCTTTAGTTGATATTCTTTAAGAAGTCCCAAATAATGCATGTCTTGGTAGCCTCTCAAGCTTTTACCACAAAATGGAATGTCACTATATTGATCAAAAGAGGTATTTCTCTAACTCTGTTTTACTGGTAAAAAAAAATAAAACAACGTTATTATTTTTTTTCTAACCTACTTTTGGCTTTTCCTGTGGAACTTGTAAATGAAAGGAAATTGAATTTCTCTGATGCTAAACAGATACTGTGATGTTTGAATCAGAGGGACTGGAAGAATACATACAGGTGTGTATTAAAATTCAGAGAAATGTCCTTGTCTGGGAGTCTGCATCTTCCACTTCTTTACTGTTACATCTTACATTCAGATCTGAATGTCAGATTTTCCACAACACAATGACACTTCAAAGCAGCACTTGTCTCTGCTTGAGTTATGTGATGGCAGAATTAAAGGGATCACCAACAATCTGGTGTAAAGTAGAACTCATTAAAAATAAGAACATTCTCCATAATTTTAAGGTGAAAATATATCTTTTATCAGACTTTAAAATTTGCATTAGCTTTACGGGGAGGCAGCATCTGAGCTGTTAAGTAAGATGGTAGCTGTTTGGACATACATGTTAACATTCTCTGACCCTGTTTCTACTAACACATGTGGGACCATGTGTATGACTGCTTCAGTCTCATGGCAATATTGAGAAAACTACCCTACAGAAACTTATAGTTGTCAGAAGAGGTGATGATATAGAAACTAAAATTTCAGACAAGATCATTTCTAAGAGTAACTGGTTAAAGAAAGCACAAAGGAAGAAGCAAATCTTTTCTTAGTTCTGATTAAACCATAATGCCTCTGGTTCAAGGTAAAGTTATTGAAGAAATATTCTAGCTACTGTTATCTTTGACTTCATAAGCAAGCAAAAAATCCACCACTGTATATTAGAATTCAAAGAAGGAAAGAATATAAGAATGAAGAATCTTGTTAAGGGTAAACTGAAGTGTACCAATTAGATAAGACCCCTGTAAAGGGCATGGAGACTATCAGAAAACTGTCACACTGTGAATTCAAGATATCCCCATATATGACTGCAACATTAGCCCTAGAAAATAATAATAATAATAAAAAAGTCATTAAACAACACAGACAAACTACATATACTAAATAAAGAGAAAACTCAACCTAGCTAATCAGGCCTCATAAACATAAAAATATAGTCTTCTGAATTAAGAGCATGGAAATCAAAAGCAAGGTGAACAGACAAGGCATAATATGTGGCCAGTTAGACTTAAACTCATGGGTAGACCACAGAACTTTTGAGGAATAATTTGCTAAATAATAATTTAAACAACAACAACAACAACAACAACAAAAACCTAGCATGTTCTTTAGAAGTAGGAACCAGGCAGGGAGTCTGTAAAGTTGAGAGAAGACAGAAAAAAAGTTGAATAACCACTTTCCAATCACCACCACTTCTTAATAGGAAAAAAAATGAAGAGTCCCTTAATCATCTTTGTGACCCCTTGCTGGACTCTTGACAGTATGTCCCCCACCTCTCTTGTATTGGAGAGACCAGCGCTGGCTCCAGCATTCCAGGTATGGCCTCACCAGTGCTGAGCAGAGAAGAAGGATTACCTCCCTCAACCTGCTAGTGATGGTTTGCCTAAAGTAGCCAAGAAGGCTGTTGGCCTTCTTCACTACAAGGGAGTACTGCTGGCTTATGTCCACCAGGGCCTGCAACGCCTTCTCTGCAAAGGTGTTTTCCAGCTGGTCAGCTCCCAGCCTGTACGGGAGGCTGTTCCTCTTAAACTGTGGGTCTTTACACTTCCTCATGAAGCCCCTGTCAGCCCATTTCTCTAGCCTATTAGAATTCCTTTGATGTATTGCAGTACAACCTGGTCTATCATCAACTCCTAACAGTTCTACATCATCTATGAACTTGATGAGAGTGCATGCTGTCTATCACTCAGGTCATTAAATGGAGCTGTTAAACAGTGTTGGCCCTAGGATTGACCCTTGTGGAACAGCACTATGGAGTGGTGTCCACAAGGACTCTGCACCAATGACCATGATATCCTCATCACAGCAGTTCAGACACTTTACAGTCCACCTAATTTTTTCCTTATCTAGTCCATATTTCATCCATTAGTACAGAGAAGTTAAAAGCTTTATTAAAGTCAAGATAAACAGCATTCACTGCTCTCCCCTCATCCACAAAGACAGTAATCTCACTATAGGAGGCAATCAAGTTAATGAGACATTAATTCCCTTCACAAATCCATGTTTGTGACTCCCAGTCCTTGAGACACAAAGAGCATTCTGTGGTCTCAAAAACCAAATTTGTCACAGTCCAGGCATTTAACTGGATGCAGCTCTCAGCCCCTCCTTGCAACACAAGCAACAATCACAACTGTCCTTCTGGGTCCAGAGCCAGAGCATCCCACTTACACTGGAGTACATTGAGGAGTTGAGGATCCCCTTGTAAATGTGGTCTTAGAGAAGATCCAGTTAATCTTCCCATGACCTCTGGCACTGTACAGATGGCCCCCTTCCTGAAGCCACTCTGCTTAGCCTCTGTACTGGAGACAAGGAGAATGGGGAAGAGACAGCGGATCTTAAGTGGTGCCTCAACAATATCTGTGGAAGTACATGCTCAACATTAATACTCAGAAAAATCAATAAAATCTATTTAAAAGATTAGACTTTCTGAATAAAAAAGATAAATTTAATATATTAGGGAAGCGATAACCATCAGCATTTATACGGAGAAATAAATCCTAAAAAAAAATTGACTAAAATTCTTTGGGGAAAGTAGATAGGTGAGAGTGAAAAGGGCAATATAGAGCACAGGGATTTCCACATCACTTTTGACAAAGTCTCTCATGAAAATATTCTAAAAAAAATAAGCAACAAAACATATGAGAGGTATGGCCAAAACATGAATTAATAGAGGTTTAAACACAAGAAACAAAATATCCAGTTATATACTGTGGGGAGTGCTGAACTACTGGAACAGCCCTGTAGAGCACTCAAGTTCAGCATGACCATAAATAGTACGGAAGAGAGCAGACTGGGAGATGAACAAACCAGTATTAATTAATGTTGGGACCAAGCTAAAATGGACTACCAATAGTCACAAAATATTCTCCTGATACGGGATGCCTAGGTAATTAAATTTTCTAACTTCTAGAACAAAAGATTTTTAAGATCTTGTGGATAACTTTCCAGATTAATGTTCAGTTACAGTCTCAAGGAAAATATAAAATTAAGAAAGAAATACAGAACAAATACAGAGCAAAGAAAGAGCAAAGAAGTTCATACCAATGAATAACTCTTTTTTAATGTATGAACTCTGATAGCTGCATATATGCTATGGGAGTGCAATTAAATAAAAAGAAAGCAGATCTAAGGATAAAGAAGTTACAAAATCAAATTGTTTTCAATTTTTTGGGAAAGACAGAACTTCTGGGAAAAAAAGAAAGATGTCTGGCTGTACTGGCTAATTTCAGAGAAACTGATAAAATTTATATGTTGAGTAAACAGGAAGGATTTTATCTTCCTCACAATATAGCAGCATAGCAGCTAGGGGCATTCAAATAAGTTATAATAGAGGGGAAAAAAAAAAAAAAAAAAAAAAAAGAGAGTACTATTTCCACATTATACATAATTAAACATTTTGCCATAGGATGCCAAAACCAAAATGTATTAAAAAGCAGTCACAGATATTCATATTATACGGAAGATGAGCCGATGGGCAAGGAGGCTGGGCTGGCTGAACAGAGACCTTTGGCTGGATCTCAAGAACAAAAGGAAAGTTTATGGTCTCTGGAAGAGTGGGCAAGCTACTTAATGAGGATTACAGGTATGTAGTGAAGCTGTGAAGGGAGAAGATTAGAAAAGCCAAAGTGCATCTAGAACTGAGCTTGCCCACTAAAGCAAAGGAAAACAGTAAATGCTTTTATAAACACATTAACAGCAAGAGGAAGTATAGGGAGAATCTCCATCCCTTGTTGGATGCCGAGGGCAACCTGGTCACCAAGGACAGGGATAAGGCTGAGGTACTTAATGCCTTCTTTGCCTCAGTCTTTAATAATAAGACTTGTTACTCCCTGGGAACACAGCCCCCTGCACCGGTAGATAGGGATGGGGAACAGAATAAGCTTCATGATCCATGACAAGATAGTTTTGGACCTGCTGCGAAAGCTGGATGCTTACAAGTCCATGGGGCCGGATGGATTGCACCCTAGAGTGCTGAGGGATTTGGCGGATGTGGTTGCCAAGCCACTCTCCATCATTTTTCGGCAGTTCTGGCTAACCAGGGATGTCCCAATGGATTGGAAACTGGCAAATGTTATGCCCATCTTCAAAAAGGGCCAGAAAAATGATCCTGGTAGCTACAGACCTATCAGTCTCACCTCGGTGCTGGGGAAGGTTATGGAACGGATAATCTCAGGGGCCATCATGGACCAATTAAAGGTCAACCAGGGGATCAGGCCCAGTCAGCATGGGTTTACGAAAGGTAGATCCTGCCTGACAAACCTGATTTCATTCTATGACAAGGTGACCCAATTAGTGGATGAGGGTCAGGCTGTCGATGTAGTCTACCTGGACTTCAGTAAGGCCTTTGACACTGTCCCACACAGCACAACATTCTAGTGGAGAAGCTGGCTGCCCATGGTTGTGATGGGTATACGCTCCACTGGGTGAAACACTGGCTGGATAGCCGGGCCCAAAGAATTGTGGTCAATGGAGTTAAATGCAGTTGGTGGCCAGACATGAGCAGAGTCCCCCAGAGCTCAGTACTGGGGCTGCTTCTATTTGACATCTTTATCAATGATCTTGATGAGAGGATTGAGTGCACCCTCAGTAAGTTTGCAGACGACACCAAGCTGGGAGGGAGTGTTGATCTGCCAGAGCGGAGAAGGGCACTACAGAGGGACCTGGATAGACTGGATCAATGGGCCAAGGTTAACAGCATGAGTTTCAATAGGGCCAAGTCTCGGGTCAGTGGCATTCTGGCTTGTATCAGGAATTGTGTGGTGAGCAGGACTAGGCAAGTAATCCTGCTCCTGTACTCGGCATTGGTGAGGCCTCACCTCGAGTACTGTGTTCAGTTTTGGGCACCTCAGTACAGGAAGGACATTGAGGTGCTAGAGCAGGTCCAAAGAAGGGCAACGAGGCTAGTGAAGGGCTTGAAAAATCAGGCCTATGAGGAGAGGCTGAGGGAGCTGGGGCTGTTTAGTCTGGGGAAAAGGAGGCTGAGGGGAGACCTTATTACTCTCTTCCAGTACCTGAAAAGTGCTTACAGTGAGAGCGGGGTAGGTCTCTTCTCACTGGTGACAGGTGACAAGATGGGGGAAATGGCCTCAAGTTGCACCAAGGTAAGTTTAGGTTGGACGTTAGGAAACACTTCTTTACAGAAAGGGTGGTTAAACATTGGAATAGTCTCCCCAGGGAGGTGGTTGAGTCACCGTCCCCGGATGTGTTTAAGAGCCGTTTGGATGTGGTGCTCAGAGATATGATTTAGCAGAGGGTTGTTAGAGTTAGGGTACTATGGTTAGGCTGCGGTTGGACTTGATGATCTTTGAGGTCCTTTCCAACCTGAGTAATTCTATGATTCTATGACTCTATACTATGAACAGTATAAAACACAAACATAGATACAACCTTCACTTCAGAAAAGACCATAACTACTGAAGTCAGAAGGTTATAGCACAGGAAATACCATTCTGCTTTTATCCTCTTTCTCTGGCCATCTGCTAATGTCCACATGCACAACAGAAGGCCAGTTTAACTAGGCTTTCAGTTGGAGCTACTGCAGCTGTTCACTGTCTTTAAAATTAGAAATAAAGCATTTCCCTGAAGTTTGAAATCTTGAAAACTCGATATAATTCATTACAAATTACCTTGAAGACTGCAGAAAATAGGGAATAACAACTCAGAAGTAATGAGTATACTTTATTTTTAGAGAAGAAAACAAAACCCAGAATTAGTAGCACCAGGAAATGTTACTCCCCCCCCCCCCCCCCCCCCCCCCCAAAAAAAAAAAAAAACAACACACACACAAAAAACAAGCAACCGGGAATTAAGAAAGCCAAATGATTAATTCTGATCTATACTTCTGTTTAAAAATGATGACATTCTTTTGGCAGCTTTCCATCCATTATTGCATTCCTAATTATCAAGGTGAATACGTTAAAATTGCTTTATCTACTCTTTACTCTTAAAATACAGTTTTCTCACTGGATTTCAGCTAAACACAGCTGGAAACTCCAGATAAATGCAGACATTTCTGATGGAGACCAAAGTGTCTCTCAGATGTTCCCTCAAATGTGTTAAAAAAGCTACAAACTGAGTCACTTCCACTGTAATGGGATTAGAAATAGCCTGCAGGGAAGCATGTGCCAAATGGTGCCAGCTAGCATGGATCATAACAAAAAACTGTGACATTATAAAAATACCTCAGAGTGATGCTCTGGGTGGTAGAATGTGACTTGCCAGCTCAAAAGAATTGTCTCATTAAAATGACGGGAGTACACTGAAGCAGTGATATGTGCAGGAATATGATCTGCCTGGTAGCTGAGTAGTTAATCTTTTTGATAAACCTTGTCAGTTGACCATCAAATTCATAAATGTCAATTAGGGCTGAAAGGAAAAGAAGAAAAAGATTGTGGGAGGGCATAGTGGGAAAGAGAAGAAAGGATAAGCTGGGAAGGGTCCAAACTTCAGAAATTGGGGCTTTTTAAAACCTCATACATAACGTTCAAAGCATCTCAATATATGGCAAATACTAAGAACAAACAACCTTTTTGTCCCAGTAGTCCATTATAGAAAACTTCTGAAGACACTAAATTCAAATATGCTCTTAAGTTTCCATGGAAATTCAAAAGAGTTGTAAGTCTCTGTATGTTGGAGGCTGTAACTAGTGCTGTGGTTGCTCAGTATTTCTGAGTCATTTGTTTGCACAGGAAGCAAGAAAACACTGTTTAAACTTTTTTATCAACAAATCTGAACTATGTATAAATTTGACATCGTCTTCAGGCATATTTGTATCCTTCAAAGTGTAATTTTTCCTATAACTGAAATCAAGTGCACTGTTGAGTTTATTGTGTGGGGGCACTGATCCTCTTCCACTTTTTAAATCCTTTAGGATATGTCTTCCTGTTGCCTCTCAAGACTTACACACCTCTGAGCTGGCCTTTAAAATGTTTATGTGCTCAACATGATTTAAAAGAAACTAGGCCTCCATAATGCTGCAGTGTGAGTGAATCCTTTTTGTTTTCTACTGATGTGGAGTACTGGTACTCAAAATACACAGGAAGTCTAACAGTTGGCTAAAAGCAGTCTGCAATAGTAGGTTGACACAATCTTAACCTACGGAAAGGAAAATTAATCAGGAGCTGTAGTAGCATTGTGGATGAGTGGCTACTATTTCTATAGGGAAAGAGGCAGATTGAGTGTTAATAGGAAGAGCATGTCCCTTATGAGATAAGACCTACTTCTACTCAGGGGTTCTCAGTTCTGAAATACCTGGGTCCTCTCATTCCAACATTTGGACAGGAGAAAGGCTGAAAAAGAGGAGTGTTTTTGTTTCAGCAAAATCCCTCCCTGCCTAGAAGCAGGGGGACAATATGTTACTTGTATTATAAGGATCATGTAAGACAAGGAGGAAAACAGAAATAAGCTGAAGAAAACCAAGCAAGACAACTAGGTCATAGAAATATATGTGATGTTATTCCTTTTACTTCTGTGAGACAATCTTTGTTTTTTGCATAACCAGTGTGTTTTTCACATAAATCATCATACTGTTTCACCTAGAAATGATATGCTACTATCTTATCCTTGTCTCTTCAGTTATAAAAATAATTAGAATAAAAATCATAAAGTAAAATGTGTGTGAAAAAATAATTTTTGTTCATGATAAATCTTAATTCAATGTATTTAAGTCTTGAGTCTTTTGACATAAGTGTGTACTTACACATTTTCATTAAAGCTTCTTTTCTGTCCCAAGGATTACATTTCAGTAATGTATTCAGTAATACATTACATGGATATAATGCTACTGAAAACAGTGGTGCATAAGAGTCTTTGAATTCTTCATAGTACTTGAAATTAAAAAATCAGCATTCTCCAAGGTGAAAATATTTCAAGATGATTTGGCCTTTGAACTACAATTTCTTACTTTCTCTGTTTTACAGCTTAAAAACATCTGATAATTCTTTGTTGTATACATATTATCTTTACCTAAGTAACATAACTTTCTTTACTGATTTATGTAAAAATAATGGTCCATAACAAAATATCATAATTAATAAGGATAAATCAAACCAAAATCTATTTTTTGTAGATGACATTATTTTTTTAAAACTTGATATGAGCTCTACTGAGCGCTTAACCTCCTACTAAAAACACTCCACCAAAACAGTAAAAGGAATAAAAAATCCCTAGCATCAAAAACAAGCTGTGAAACTGAAATAAAAAAGATGAAACAAACAAAGGAAATGTTGCAGTGACAATGTTGCTGACACCTTCCAGGGCTGCATCGTGAGTTAGAATAACAAAGGTGGCTGTCAACAGGACTTCATTCTTGCACCTGAAACAGTCAACAGTGCTAAGTTCTACTAGTTACCATGGAAAACCATAAGGAATAAAAAACAGATATACAGACTAGATTCTTCCCAGAAAAGGATAGAATGGTTTTATTGCTTTAATCTCCATTAGCTTTCCAGAACTTTAATATATAGTGTTTACTTGACCCTACTCTTACATGGTTGTTTGAGTCCTGCTACTGTTTTTTTTTCCACTTCTCATTCAATCATGATATTTCAGAATTTTCAAAAAGCCATTCTTTTTTTTTTGTCTCAAGTTTCTTTAGCTTATCAAGTAACTGGTGTTATCTTTTCATCTTATTTGATATGTTTGTCAGCCTTCTATATACCCCATTTTAAGATTTTATATCCCTATCATGTTCTGCAGTTAGTAGCAGCAACAGTATTTTTCAGGTTCTTTTTCATAGTTGCAAATCAAACTTAAGAAATAAACAAATAAATCCAGAGACTTTAAAGATAAACCAATCCTATGTTTAAGAGAAGCAAAATAAGATGTAGAACCCCAACTGAGGAGTGGACTGTTAAATATAAAGTCATAGCATTCATTAATTTTCCTAGGCTATATTTATGACAAAACAGGCTTTTTTTTTTGGGGGGGGGGCGGGGGGGGGGTGTTTGTTTTTTTTAATCATTACGCTCTAGTTCATGTATGTTTCAGCATGGGCTATTTGTGATTTCTCTAAGCTTCTAGGTTTTCCTCTCCAATAGTTAATCTTGCCAGGAAAGCCAAAATCAATTAGTAGCTCTTGAAATCCAAGTGAAATATTGAAGTGCATTAATTTGTCAAAGTACGCATGTTGACACACAGACCACTCAATTTCCTCTCTCCCTGCCCCCCCCCCCCCCCCTTTTTTGTTTTCTAACAGCTAAACAGAAGTTACATTTTTATAAAAGTTTTTTCTGCTTATTTAGTTGAAAGTTTCAACTCAGAACATAACATGGAATACTGTAAATTCAATTTGCTAGCATGTAAGTACTCTGCTATTAAAATCTGATCCCATTCCTTTATCTGCAGAAATATATGTAATATTCTATATGCATGTGGTGTGCCTGAACTCCATTGCACTGTAGTTTCTTAGGGTATCCTCAATGAACTTACTGTGTTTAAGGCAGTCAACTGCATTAGAGCATTGGTCCCATTAATTTCAAAGTCATTCATCCTTAATGAACTTTGACTAAATATTTCATGAAATAAATGTCAGGCATCTTAACAGGCTTTTGTTCTCTCTGTTATTCCACGATTAAATACTTCTGTAGTAAACTGCAAGGGGAAAGGAACCTTTACATTTATATTTGAGGTAAATAAACAACCTCTGAATTCGAGTCACTTGCCACTCTTCCATGAAGGGGCTTCAAGGCATATTCTATGCATTGTTGGGTAGAAAGTTCAGGGAACAGACTTACTTCAGCAGATCTATTTCAGTTTATATCAATTGAGGACACGGTCACAGGAAGGATGGCAACTAGCAATTTCAAAAGCATCTTTACTTCGAAAAATTCACGATCTTTTGTTGAGACTATCCATGTTTTTTCATTCTCATATTGTAAAGCATCTGAGGATTTCTGTGCTTTATTTTTAACATAAAAAACGTAAAAAATGTTTTTATACTAAAAACTATGCACTTTTCAATTTATTTATTTATTTATTTATTTATTTCTCTAAAAGAGGTAAGAATTCATTACAAAGCTTAGACTGGCTCAGTAGATTCAGCATGCATAGAGCAGGGAATGGATGCTGGAAAGAAACCAGTGCTGGTGCTCTAATAAAATAGTCTCCTTTATTTCCTTATTTCTTAGGTCAACTACTTTTTCACATCAGAAATTTAACAAACAAAAATTATTCCTCATTTTCACTGAAGTCTTATCTTTCTGACTTTTGAGTAACCGAATCATCTACACTAAGAGGTCCTCTCAAAGTTCAGAAGTAAATAAGCAGAAAAGATATTAGAGTTTAGGTGTATCTTGTAAATATATAATATCCCCATCTAAAGTTTCTAAGTATTTCTATCAGGCCAATCCTGTTCTGAATGTTTGTATAGAACCAAACAGCTCATTATAACGTCTTATTGCCCACATGGCCATTCCAAATCTGTTAGCATACTGATTGTTAACTTATCCACTTGAGTAACATTTTGAAAATAATTCATAGTGACCTTTTGAAAAACACATCTAAACCCCTTGATGTGACAGACAGCACCAGCAGAATCACAAAAAACAGTTTCTCTGAGGGAAGATGAGATGCATGCACCTCTAATGTAAGACTTTCAGATGAGCATGAAAGAAGATATTTCTTTCTCCACTGCAAAACAACAGGGCAACTTTTCCATGTTTTGGGCCAAACCCCAATGAAAACCAGTAATAGAGTTTAAGCTTTACTATTTCCAGTACATGTTAGTTCCTGTTAAGTCCGTAAGAATGGATTAACACTGAGCCACACTCTTTATTTGTCATGACCACGAGAGTAATGGAAGCTCTCAAGTGTTATGTTCAGAATTGCTAGTGAGATACGCTAGAGAAAGTTGCCTATTCTGTAGTCTTTGAACACACTACGGTTTGAGGGTCTGGCCCCATTCTCTGCTATATATAGGTTGCTGAACTTCAGTAAGAAGACAAGCGCTCAGGAAATAGTATTACCAG
Organism: Gallus gallus; assembly: GCF_016699485.2. Taxonomy (NCBI): domain Eukaryota; kingdom Metazoa; phylum Chordata; class Aves; order Galliformes; family Phasianidae; genus Gallus; species Gallus gallus. The sequence continues at coordinate 97,696,383 of NC_052532.1, forward strand.
AGTGCCATAAAGGTCAAGGCAATACTATATTTTTCTCCTCTCCTTGCTGAATGATGGATTAAGAACTTCATTCTCTTTAAAAGTTCTAGGAAAGGAAGGAATATGTGATGGGTCAGATACTCTCCAATTTAAAAATTACACTGCTTCAGTCGCCTACCATGAAGCTAGAGCAATGTATTTCATTTGAGAAGACTTTACTACAAATCTGTTAATAACAAATAAGAAATGTAATTGTGCAAAGACTCAAATGCTGCTCCTTAGACATGGAAAATCTTTTCTTTGATGTATAATCCTAATTCAGTTTATAAAATCTGATTGAAAATATTCCATATATAAAGTGTGAGTTGTAGCTTTAATTAGGTCTGTATGAAATCTTGATATATGATTATTTATCGGATACATTGTTGAACTATTTATTATTCCTCAGCGACATTCAGAATCCCGCTCATAACCAGCAAGTTGATACATACAGCTCTAAAAAGGCACATAAAGCAAGGATGTAGTGGGTTGTAACTGTGAAATATTACTGCTTGTTTCAGCCTCACAGATTTGAGATTACCCTTTTCTGTCTAGAAATACCATTGAATAATATGTCACTATGAAGTACTAAGACTTGAATTCTTATTCTACAAACTTACCCAATATGGTAAATAATACATCATCTCATCTCTCTACCCTCCTTGTCTCTTTAATCTTGCAAAGATTATTTTATCTCTGCTTGCATATATATGTAAAATACATATAGATTCATAAATTAATTGAAGATGCAATTATTATTACATGGAATGAATAAAAATTTCTCTATAACTTTCAGAATCTATGAGCAAAAGAGTTCCTTGGCACAGCTAATTTCTACAGCTACAAATGAAAAAGAAGATTGAAAACTGTTTGAAAACCCTCTAGGCACAGTCCAAGCCCTAAGTTTTGGGTAAGCTGAAACCAGAACATATTTTTGCAAAGTAACTTTCTACAAATATAGGACACACATCTAACTGTTGTAAAACAGCACTGGCTTTTTAAACACTCTTCTTGCCGGGCTTCTCACTTCTAATGTGAAGAAGATCCCTCCTGCCCTCATCAGCTAAGCCTGCGGATGTGACAATACAGTCACAGCATCATTTCTGGTATAAGGCTGAGTGCCCTTTCTCTGCTATAAACACCTTTTAGAGATGGACTCAAGCAAGAGATGAGAGAATATCCTTGGGGAAAACAACTGTGCATCATCTTGTCCTCAGTAAAGTGAGAAGGTTATTCAGCTGTAGTCCTGAATCTGCTAAACAGCTCCTGGCATATGGAAGAACATTAAGTTCATTAGGACTGAAAGATTTCACAGATAATGGAGAGATCAACTCAGTTTTAAAAAGGGGAAAATAGCTGTATCTGAAATGGACAAACAACTCCATTTAAATCACAGGATAACCACGTATTGGTTCCTCTCCTTCACAGACCAGGGTCTTTGTTCTTAAACAAACAAACAAAAAAGTGTAAATTTAAAGGAACATCGATGAAAAAGTATTTTCATGCCTAGCTTAAAATCTTTATCAAAACTGTCAGCAGCTCCTCTCATGACTACCTAGTCCAAGTATTAAGGCAGTAAATCCTATATTATTTTCTTTTCCTTATGTATAAAGCTTTCAGGGAATAATGTAGAATAAATTATTCTAGATATTAGTTTCATTTTAAATTTACAGTGACTTATTGGTAAATAGTGGTTCAGTACCATTAGTATTGTAATAGTTAATGAATGTAATCATAACCATGTAAAAAAAAAGTGAGTGCTTATGCCTCTTTGTTGTACTGTATTTCATCACTTATTTTCATTGCTTGGCAGAGTCCCTTTATGTCCCTCCACCCTAATGCCTTTCCTTCTCTCCAGGTAAGAGTAAGGCCCCTCTGAGGAAAGGGAATGGAGAGAAAATGGGGCAGTGGATCTATTTCCTCTTGTTCCTGGTCCTCTTCATTGTGCCTAAAGAGGCAGAGCTGCGCTGTGCGTGCATGTGTGTGCATGATTATGGGGGTTTAGGGGTACTCATAGGCAGTGGGGATGTAGGAAGCAGAGGTGGGTACCCAAATTCCACCCTGCATAACAGTTCTCAGCCCGAGGGCAAAGTTTCACAGCCTTGATAAGGGAAAAATGCCAGAGACACAAGATCCTGGAAACACTGACATTCACAGCCTATCCTCTACCAGTAACAAACTTGTTCACAAGCTCACAAGATTTAAAATGAAAACAATCTGTAATACGTCTCATATAACATTATGAAGGCTTCAAATCTTCTTCTTCTTTTTTTTTTTCTATTGACATTATAGTCCTGAGCATGTAAATAAATTTCAAATAAGAATCCTTGTCTATATACAACACAATCATTCTCATAGTATTCTTTCTAATATCACAGTATTCTTTCTAACTAAAGCACTTTTTAAAAGAAAAGGAAAAAGGAACCAAAACCCCACAAACCAAAATATATGACTTTTCTAGAGAAGACAAGACACAAAGCAAATTTAATTTTTTTCTCGTTTCTGTCAAGTTAGGCAATGGCATGGCATGGCAAAACAACACACCTTCCAATGGCTCCTGGTAATTTTACTTATCTTTTTACTATCATTACTTGTTTTCTCTGTGAGTACTTTGGAAATCACAGAATCACAGAATCACAGAATGTCAGGGAGTGAAAGGGACCTTGAAAGATCATTCTTGCATTCATGTGAGATTTCCTGTTTAAATAAACCAAAAATGAATTTATAACATTTTAAGTCTGCATTATGAAATTTCTTACATTATATAGAGCAACAAAGTTTATCTGTAGCAAAATTCTTGTCAAAAATCATCAATAGCACAGTGTTGATGCACTACAAATACCAGCAATGAACTCCAGTTTCACTACACACATGTACTTTTAGCCTCTTAGATTGTCACTTGATAACTAATCATCTTCTGACCTGAAGACTGTATTTAATTAGAGGACAGCAACTCAAGAACGTTTGCAATATATGCATTTAGGCATTGTGTCAGTAGCCATTGTTCCTATGTTACAATGTTCACAACCCCGACAACATCACTTCCTAATGCACTAATTAGAGCAGAGTGACTAAGAAAAATCATTTGTCTAGTCTTGCGTACAAAATAACTTGAAACTCATCAAATAGTCAATATGCTTTGAAAAATAAACTTCAGCAGAAAAGCATTGTGTATAACAGAAAACAATAGAAAATTTGTCTCACAATTTGTTTAAAAATATAAACACAGTGAAAATTATCTAGCCAGGTAGTCTGGTGATGTGGTTTCTCCCTTCTGCACATTTCTCCACTTGGAAAAAGTGGCAAGAATTGTAGAAAATTAGAGAGAGCAGGAAAACCAAATGTTCCCTCTCTCTCTTTTTTGATATCAGGGCTCTGTGGAACCTAAAGATGTATTTACATCAGCTGTTCTGCATCTTATGTTCAATAACGATGTATTATCTGAAAACATCTGGGCAGCACTTCTGTATTTCTAAATTGAACCGTATACATATTGAACTATATACACAATGTGTGTACATATATATGAAAATTTAGTACCGACTCAGCAGAGCAGTTCAGAGCTTCTAAAATATTATGGTATATCAGATTTTTTTATTTCAGTGTTTAGTTCAAATTAATTTAATATATCTCCATATTAAATGCCAGCCCTGTTAAAAATGCTCAGGAATTACTGAGAACTGGAATTAAGAAATACCTATCTTTTAAGGGATTCTCTTTCACAAAGTACCAATGCATTAAATTGAAATTTTATTGTGTTAGGCAGCAATGGCTACCCTACCCAGCAGGCAGTTTTACTGAAATACTTTTAACATCACTGAAATACTGTGGTACATGTAAGATGGCCCACTGATTCAAATCGGAAAAGTTAAAGGTTAGCTTGATACTATTACATGGAAACCTCATTTTATTTTTTTTATTTTTTATGGAACTGACTTATATGTTACAAATATGACTGAGAAAAAGAGATTGATTGATTGATTGATTGATTTTTGTGAGAAGGGCAGTGTAATCACTGCTCTGACAAGGAAGCAAGCTATGGTTGTTTTTATTTTCCCAAGACAGCTACTGAAGTTATGAGATCATTGCCCAGACTTTCATTCATCTTTATTAGGCAATCGTATTTTCTCAACATGGACATGCTCTCCAAGGGCTGTTGCTGTTCATTGTGTGAAGATGAGGCATATTCCCTCCTTGCTGGTAACCAGGCAGCGGCTGGGAATGGTGGAAGGTGCCTTGCTGCGGCTGCTTCATTTGGCATCTGGACTTCTGGTTGCTCCTAAGCCAGGACTCTTTCTCCAGAAGCATTACTTCCAGCCTCTTTTGAAAACTGCATCAGACATTAAGTCTTTAGCCCACAGAGAATGGCACTGCTTAATTTACTTCATAATCCTTTGAAGTATCTTAATCCTTTCGATTAAGTCTTAATTGTAAGATGGTAAAGTTGGTATTAATACCTTCTGTTTACCTTTAGTGCAGAAAGCCATGGATGCCTTGAATAGTAATCTACAGCACTTTACTTCATTTGAAAAATGTACCAGAATGAAATTCATCTTCTCGTTACTGAGTGCATAAATACGGATCCTAAAGCAAGCGGCCTTGGTGTATGAATTAAATTTCTGAACAAACTAAAAATTGCTAGGGACTGTCTGTTGAAAAAGTAACCTTTCTACTTGATTTCTTTTCAGGCAAAAGAGTACCACACTTTTTTTTTTTCTTTTTTTTTTTCATGAAATGCTTTCAAAGATATACTCAATAAATGTTTGTTCCAAATAAATTCCCTTAGAAAGATTAAAAGCAGACCTTGCTAGGTTGCTGCAAAATATAAATTAATATCAGCACCCATTTTTCAATCTTCTTATCATTGATCACATTCTTAACTGCAGCCAGAGAACAAAGGAAAACCCAAACCAATCAAAAAACCCCTGAACAGTTACACATGATAAACTTCAATTAAAGTTTTTGAAAACTAAATTTTGTATCTGAAATGAATGCTTATAACTTACACTATAATATTTAAAGTACACTCATAGATTTGTTCCGAAAAATAAAGGTTAGAAGACAACAAAAGAACAAGCACTATGCTAGTCAAATGGAGATGATGTTTAACAGTAAATAATGGAAAAAATATTTAATCAGACGCAGGGAGTCTTTGCATTTAAAAGATAAATAGACAGCAAAAAAAGTTCAATGTAGATAAATGTATCATTACGATGACTTCGTTGAGTTGATATCACACAGCTCTGTGTATAATAAAATATAAGAAATATAAAAGACTGAGGAAATCAAGATTTGTCTGTGTGCATCATCTATGAGTAATAGTGAGCAGTAAGATGAAAGAGAAACTGAAATACATTCGACGAGTCTTCTTCTGTGTCTAGGTACTCTATAGGATATTAGGAATGACTAAGTGTTTCTGAAATCCAAAGAGAAAACAATGAGGAAATATTTCAAGGAGTCTAAGGAAAAATTAATTTTAGCAAAGCATCTTAATCATTAGGGAATTTCCAGGACAAAGAAATGAATAAATGAACCAGGATCCTATAATGAGAATACTTACAATGAATTCTGAAAATTAAACTTTGATGTTGCAGTTTAAATGTATCCACACCCTATCTGGTTCACAAAAACAAAAATCAAAAATAGAAAGTGAGCCCCATTTTGGAAGTAGAAAATAATTCCCCAGGTTTTACAAATCATAAAGTCTACAGAGTTGTGTGTTAATAGCAAATCTTAATAAAATAATAAAAACTCTGTGTGGGTGCAAGAAGCCAGTCACACCCCAAACTAGGGGTCTCAAGCCTCAGTGTTTTATTTCTACCTTCATATCATGTGTCTTCCTGTCCTACACACATTATAGTCAGTTTCTCAGAAGATAGAAAATGTTTGAATTTTAATTCACCTTTTCTAAATACACATAGTTTTTACTTTACAATCAATTACTACTTTTTATTGCTGCTGAATGAGATGGATATCCTGGGAATAAATGACAGAGATCTAGGTGTAGCATTCCTCAGTTTTGGTAATCTTACCCAGTAACTCTTGGAAAAACTGAGAGATGGTTTAGCATATTAATATAAAATTATGTTGAAAAAACAAAGATGAATTTTCTGTAACAAGTAAGAAAACAGGTGTAATGCTCACCATCTAGAACTGTCAAATAGTTGGCATAGGTAATGAAATAAATAAGTTACAAAAAATTAAGCACATCTGAAATTTCAGGAAGAAATTAGGAGTCACAGTGGAAGTGACGTCCCTCCAGGAAACATAGCATGGAGAACCAGGATGTAATATCACAATTTTAGTGAGAAGAAAGCTAAACCGTATAAGGCAGATGTGTCTCTGTACTCTATCTCAGCCAAGTTAATGTACGTAAAATGAAAAGAACAGGTGAATAGACAGCTTGAGGATTTTAACATCAGAAATTATGTTCAGAAATCAGTTTCCCAAGTATTTTGAATATTGCACTCATTTGTAGACTCAGAAGAGTGGACAAGGGCCCCAGAAGTATACTCAGGTATTTGTCATGTTCTGATATGAACTGTGAGTTCTAGCACAGAGTTTCTCATGAACAACAAAGGTACACAGAATATTTGTAGTACGTGGTAAAAATGCCTTCAGCTTTCCTGGAGCAGGTTTGAATGGCTCTAGCAGTTTTGATAAAATAAAGTAATCAGATAAGTTTCCTGCTATGGTTTCACCCCCTTAGGATGAAAAGGACAAAAACTACAATTTTGGAAATGATCTATAAAAAAACGGCAATACTATAGGAGCTGTAGCTGAAGAAATGGCACAGAGGAACTTTTAGTTCAGGGAAAATATTCCTTACTGCAAAATAACAGGTTCCAGAGAAATAATGGAAACAGAGCTGTCCTCCTAGCTAGGCAGAAGGAATAATGTAATATCTGACAGGCTGCTGCTTCCTCCTCCTCCAGATTTTCTGAATGAAGGTATGGAAAGGACAAGGGGGATATTCTTCTAACTCAGTTAATTTGCACATGTGCCACCTCAGTCTGTAGCATCAAGTTCCAAAGTGTTTTCTTTATAACCTGCCCAAGGATTTGCTCCAAACAGTTTCAGCAGAAAGACACCTGTATTAATTACGTGTATCTGCTAAATTTAGGTTCTCAATGAACTTCTGTTGAGAACTGCATGAATTTGTGAAATTTTAGTTTACTAATTATTTAAGTTTGCTTGTTTAAATTGCACAAAACAAATTGCCTGTGGCACATAATTCAAAAAACATTAGTCCAGGCATTTAAGTCTTAGAAAATTAAACACAATTAAAAGCACAAAGAGAGATCATCTCCACTAGTGGTTATCCACAGGATGAACACAAGTGAGAAAATTTGATCTTCTTCTTCTAGTCGATAATCACTATCAGATTCCAGCAACTGTCAAATTTGTTTTTACTACAGCACACTGATTTTAAAAACACAGATTCACTCAGGGCAGAAAGCACTTCTGGAGGTCACCTATGGTAAGCTGATGCCCCCAAGGATGGAGACTCTACAACCTCTATAGTCAGTGTATGTCAATTTTTTAAATCCTATTCACGGTGGAAAAAAAAAAATAAAAAAAAAATCCTAAGTTTTATTTCTTTACCCTCTGCCACCATGTATCTATGGAGGTATATATGGAGCCACTGCGCACAGTTACAGGATGAGAGGAATGAGACTCAAGTCAAATCAAGGAAAGATCCAACCAAATCCTATGAGCAAATACTGTTAATGAGGGTAGTCAGACACTGGGACTGGTGTCCAGAGTACCTGTGGAATCTTTGTTCACTCAAGAAATTAATGGACAACATCTTGAACAAGCTGTTTTCAGTCTGCTTTGAGCAGAATTTGGAACAGATCACCTCCAGAGGTCTGGTCCATTCTACTTTATTCTGTGATTCCAGATCTACTTTAAGCTTGGAAAGTATGAATTTAGAATATATACCTCCTTTATCAAGTACACAAGAACAAGTAAACGTCTATTCTCTAGCCTTTTATTTCAGTATGTGAAAAAGCATATTCTGCTATTTCTTATCATCATATTAACATTCAAATTACTCTATTTTGTCAGCGTTCTCTCTGTCCACATTTTTTCTATTTTTCTTTCCAGAGCTGCAGACTACTTTAAATCCATGTGAACTATGAGCTTAGTGTTGTCTTCTTTGTTTTTTTTTTTTTCTATCTTTCTTTCTTTCTCTCTCTCTCTCTTAAAAATTAATGACACCAATATTTTTTATTATAAGTTCCTGAAGTACATTGATTCTCCGGGTGGTCATTTCAGGCATGCAAAGAATTTTAATCAGACTATTTTATCTTTCTTCCTATGTTCCTCATTGTGTGTGACTGGGCTTCTCTTTTGAAGTTATTTATCAGGCACAAAGCAGATAATTGTTCCAGTGAATCAGAAGTGTCTGTATTTTGATGTTTTGACAATCTATTTTAATTTTACTGTCATACGTGTCTTGTATAATTACAAGATCTTTTCAAAGTAAGAATATTTATTTACTGATTATTTCACTCTTATTTGCCACTGTCAATTTCTGCAAATTACTGTGGCATTTATATTTCTGTTACTCATTTATATGCATTGCAAAATATGTGTGGGCAGACAAAATTTGGCAACTTTTCTGTGTAAACAATATTCTGCTTTTATTCCTACAAATTATTACTATTTAATACAACTTCATGATGGTACAGAGATTTCTTTTAGAGCTTAAATACAATTTCCAAGAAATTCATTTACTAGAATGTGGCAACAAACCAAGTTAATGGTCAAATTGGAACACAAAATATTACATTCTCTGTTCCCAAAGAAAAGTTAAAAAAAGAGTCTTGAAAAGGAGAACTCTATAGTAAGTACAGACAAACATCAACACAGACCACTGCTGTATGTAAATTTCCATTCATCATTTCACCACTTTGTGTCATTTAACCTATCAATTCCTGGCTGTGAGGAAATGCTGTAAGCTCTGCAGTTTCATGAAGAACATGGAAGAAATTGTGGTTGTGTGAGGAACCCTCACTCCTGGAGGCAGTCTAAGAAGTGTGAAAATGTTCTTACTTTGTACCAGCCATTAACTGGCAAACTCTGCTTTAGATGAGCTCACTATCCTTGTTCTTCATGTGCCATACTTGTGACTACTTCTAGTTCTGCAAGGTGCCAACAGCTTGGCAAAACAGACTATAGACAGCTAACATTTACTCAACAAATGACATTAAATGAGGATGAACCACTGGACACCTTTGTCTTCCTCTACTGAAGTAAAGTCAATGGCATTTTAGTTTCTATAAACCAATAATAAGCTTTTTTTTTTTTTTTTTTTTTTTTAATCATTATTCTTTAGTAAGCACTTTTGCTTACTAGGTTTCTTTACTTTGAGGGTGACAGAGTACTGCAACAGGCTGCCCAGAGAGGTTGTGGAGTCTCCCTCTCTGGAGATATTCAAAACCTGCCCAGATGATTTCTTGTGTAACCAACTGTAGGAAACCGCTCTAGCAGAAGATTGGAGTAGGTGATCCTCTAAAGTCCCTTCCAACACCTACGATTCTGTGACTCTGTGATTTTACGATTTTGCCTTCTTTCCTAAGCAAACAAGGCACCTGAGTCTTCACTACCTAGCAAAGTCACCTATGCATCCCAATTTGGTAGCCACACTTGAGAGTGGATTTGGAATTTTATTAAGTATTTTTATTGGATATGAAAATTAGTGGCTGAGTAAAGCTATTATCAAAAAGAAGCAAGAAGACTTCAGTCCTCATTTATTCTTTGTTGTTTTCTTGTGTTTTTTAAAAGACATATCACAGCAATGAAAAAATAATCATGACAGCACCTGCAGACAGATGGACAGTATTCATATTTCATAATTATACGAGAACGCTGAATAGTGTTTTCAGCCTTTATCTACCACTCATCATAAGCAGTGTATGGCTAAAAATTTTATCTGAATCTTTGAGTAAATCCTAAATATCATATGCTAAGATATTCTCTGGTATATCTGATTTTGATTAATGTGAATAAGGAATAAACAAGATATTACTCAGAACTCCACCACATTTAGAATAGAATATTCTCAACCTTATTCTCCTATTCAAATTTCCCAGAATGTGAATATGAGTAGAAGAGAAAGTACAATTTTGGTATTAGTTTGTATGGTAAATAATAGCACACATTTTATAATACAACTGACTTTGAGGTTCCTTAAACCCTTTAAAAGCATCTTCAAATTGGGAATATTGCTATGCAGAAAGAATAAAAATGATGGTGATAAATTTACATCTTACTGCTCTATCTTCTCAGTTTTTTAATCCCCTTTCTTCCTTATAGTAGTCCTACAGAATATAATCCAGTGTACTACAGTGTTTTATTTCTTAACCTTCTGTACAGTCATAATCAGTTAAGTAATATTGAGTCTGATCATTAAAACACAGAGAGTTGAGTCTCAGAAAGTCAGAAGCTTATCTTTTAAAATATCATATAATCAAAGCTTATTTTGAAAAATAAAAGAAAAATAAAAGAAAAAAAAAGAAGAAGAAAAGAAAAGAAAAAAAACGCATACACAAAAACCCCACAACACAGCACACAGAAACCAAACCTCAAGCTAAAATAAGAAAGCTGAAGCTTTCCTGCTAAGCAGGTGATTAGGACATTGGGATTTCAGTGAACCACTGAATATGTGCAGACTGGAATTCAAGTGGAGGGTGAATGAAACTGATACACTTGAGAAAGTAAAATTCTGAAAACAACCAATTTGTTCTGAAAACTAATCTCCCAGCTGTGTGTCTGCATGTGTGTGTGTATCAGAACAGTTCCAGGTAATTCTGAAGACCTGTACTGCAAAAAAAGAAAATTAATGCAAATGTTATCCATGATCTGCATCTGAACAGTTAAGCATGAGAGCAGTGCATTGAAGTACCAATAAAAATTTGTAACTTTATATGAATAGGGGATAGAAGGAGAAGATTGGATTACTCTTTTAAAGTCTACTGTAGTACAAGGAATTACATCCCATGCACTCTGAAAGACACTCTTAGGTTACTTCATTTATTCATTCTTGCTAGTTCATGATGTCCCCCTTCCTGCTTGGCTGGCTAGGGGCCTGTTCAGATTTCGCACTGAAGGATCAATTCACAAAACAATGAAATACCACTGCCTCTTGGGGGGAGATTGACATCTGTTAAATAGCACCCAACAACACTACACAACAGTTTATAGCATCAAATGTAGAACAATTATGAACTTAATTAGAATCAGAGTGGGATTTTAATGAGAAAGAATGCAATTACGCGTGATGAAAATTTAGTGATAGAGTCCTCCAACCTCACCCTCAGTTCTCTTCCTACATAAGAATTTCCATGAATTTTACTGCAAATAAGGGATTATAATCCTCCCCCAAAAAGATCTGGCCTTTCATTTCTCAGAGAATAACTCTATCCTCAGCTTTACTGTGCTACTAACATGTTATGGAGTTTGGTAACAAGCTGCAGACTCCAAGATCAACAGCTGAAAAAACATTTCACTTTTATTTTTTAATTTTTAATTTGATCCTAAAAATACCTATTTACTACATATTTATTTGAACAGGCTACAATAGGCTACATGACATTAATAAAATGATGCGTGGGATTGAATACAAAACAATGTATACCTTAGGCCTGGAATCTAAACAAAATGACATAAATCAGGAAGATATCCATGTGTCTATGTCACAGTTACAGGTCTATAGAACTGAAAGGGTTATACCCATACACAAAGTAATAATAATTGGCTGGAAGAGAGGGATGCATTAATTTCTTTTTTGTGGGTTTTTTTTTTTTTTTTTTTTTTTTTTGGCAGTGTATTAGGCATTAGCCTGCTTAACTGCTTGTGAATAACTGTCAACCACTGTCTGACAACTGTTTTTAAAGTCAATAACAGTGAAACTGTAGCATCACCATATTAATAATTGTGATTTTTTTTAAATTGCAAGTTGGCATTAAAATCTAATTGGAAATATATTGAATGAAAATATATGATTGTTTTTTTGTGTGTGACTGAGATACTATTGCATTAGGCACCACATAGAATCACAGAATCATAGGATGGTTTGGGTTGGAAGGGACCTTTAAGATCATCTAGTTCCAAGCCCCTGCCATAGGCAGAGACAACTCCCTCCAGACCGAGTTGCTCAAAGCCCCATTCAGCCTTGCCTTGAATTCTTCCAGGGATGGGGCATCATCACTCTCAGTAAAAACTTCCCTCTGACTTCTAATCTAAATCTCCACTTAGTTTAAAACCATTCCCATTTGTCCTATCACTATCTGCCCATGAAAAAAGTTTATTTCTCTCATGTTTATAAACTCCTTTTAAATATTGAAAGGCCACAACGAGGTCTCTCCACAGCCACCTTTTTATTTTATTTTATTTTATTTTATTTTATTTTATTTTATTTTATTTTATTTTATTTATTTTATTTTATTTTTATTTCTCCAGGCTGAACAAGAGGTGCTTCAGCCCTTGGATCGTCTTTGTGGCCATTCTCTGAACCGCCTCCATAAGTTCCATAACTTTCCTGTGTTGGGGGCCACAGACTTGGATGCAGTACTCCAGCTGGGGCCTCAGGAGGGCAGAATAGGGGTGAACTATTACCTCCCTCACCCTGCTGGCCACCTTCCTTCTGATGGAATCCAGGATACCATTGGCCTTTTGGGCTGCAAGTACATACTGCTGGCTCATGTTAAGTTTTTAATCTGCTAGGATCCCTAAATCCTCCTCAGCAGGGATACTCTTAACGATTTCTTTTCCCAGTTTGTATACATATCTGGGATTATCTTGACACAATTGCAAAACCTTCCACTTTGCTTTGTTGAAGCTCATTAGGGCCACAAGTGCCCATCTTTTGAGTTTACCAAGGTCCCTCTTCCTTCTGCTGTATCAACCACACCACTCAGCATCAGCAAATTTGCTAAGAATGCACTCAATCCCACCATCTACGTCACTGATAAAGATGTTAAAGAGTATCAGACCCAAGATGAATCCCTGGGAGACATTGCTGCTAACTGATTTCCGCCTGGATTCAGAGCCATTGACCACAACCCTCTCATTGCAATATTTGAACCAATTCCTTATCCACTAAACAGTCCACCATTCAAATCCATATCTCTCCAATTTAGAGATAAGGATGTGGTGGGTGACCATATCTTTCAGAATAGGCTTTTCAGAAGTCCAGATAGATGACATCAGTTGCCATCCCTTTGTCCACCAATGCTGTCGCTCCATAATATGCACCCTCAACTTGTAAGTTCTACTTGTTATCTGTTAGAACAAAGCTCCCAGTAGGAGGAGGAGGCTAAATATAATATACTGAACTTGGATGAACTCTCAAAGCTCTTAAAAAAAAAAAAAAGAAAAAAATAAAACCAAAGCTAAATAACAGCTCTAGAAAGATTCTACAGCACTACAGCAGTCATTTTGACTCCTTCATGATTTCTGAGGCTCAAACTTGGAATAGTGATATGTTTCCATATAGAAAAATGGTATTGCTTGTAAAGTTCTGAAAGAGTATATTGGAATATATTTTCAAAAAATGGAAAGGCAACTGCCTAACCATTTCCTCTAGCTGCAGGAACTTCTGCCAATTATGAAGGACAAATGATTACAGTTCTTCCATCTTGGAAAAAAAGACAGACTAGCCAAAGGGCAAAGACAGGAATATTTTTAAGTGCTAAGCAACACTTTCCCCTCACACCCATGGTTGAATCTGTAGTACTCAAACACTTCAGCGCAGACTTAAAATATCATTTTATAGCAGTGGAAATGGCTAAATGAAATTTAATGCACATTCGTTCAGAGTTGTCATGGATTCTATGTTAAAATTCATACTGGGTATTTGGAAAAAATCATAAGCTGTAAAAAATGAACACAGACAACTGTTCATCACTATAATATTTGCCTGTCACTGAGCAAAAGTGAAATTTACATAATGATATCCACAGTTTGCTCTATGATGTTAAGCTTTTCAGTTTCTCTTTTTCAAGCTGTAGGAAGATTTGCCTGGAATGAGGTTTTCCTGATTTTTTCTTAAATTCATTCTAGCTATGGTCAAGGGGCAAATTCAGTATTATTACCATCTCATACACAGCTGTTAGTTTGATAGTTTATGTAAAAAATGTTAAACAATAAAAAGACAATGAAGGATGTTAGCCTTTCATACTACCGGTTGTTTTGATCTTTATTGTGATAACAAAAATATGTAAACAAATGTAGAGTGTCTTTTCACAATTCAACAAATGGTTGCAGTGTTATTTCATTGTGTTCCAGGAATCTGATCATGCTTGGCTGAGTCCTCTGGAGTTAAGTCAAATTTTCTCTTTAGTATCATATCAGAAGAGATATATGTCCAACCAATCTGATGATAGGGTATATATATGTTTGATAAAAGGTAAATAAAATGTGCAAGGTAGTCTCTGTTAGCTCTTAGATTCAGCTGGACTGTTCAGCATGATTTTTGCTGTTTTGCTGCTACACCTGTCAACCTACATTTTGTTTCTGTTTGACACGTTTCCCAAAATAGTATCGCTTATTCTATCTCTATCTGTGTATCCCTACACTGATCTAGCTTCTTCCACCTTACTTAAGTGATATAGCATACTTCTTCTAACTTACAGAAAAGCATGACCCAATTCAGGGTAAGCAGAAATGTAACATGATATAAATAATTCTGATGTTGGACAATGTAGACTTTACATGTTGCTGTTTTTTTTTTTTTTCTTTCTTTCTACGTTCTGATTACTGATAGAGATACAAATACATACCTATTGAGTTATTAGTACAAACTAGGACTAAGTAGATCAACATATGTAATATGGCAAAAAAAAAAAAAAAAAAAAAAAAAAGGCATGCTTTTGTTCTGAAAGGGAGAAACCATTTTAAAGAATTTAGCACCAAACTGCTTCTGGCAAAAGGTGAATTAACGATAGGCTGGTCTGGCAGACTGCAGACATTAATTGTCTGTGTTAAGTTATACACACGGCTTCAGTTTTTGTCCTGTCTACGTATAGGTGGAATGGATAAAATAAGATCATTCACTTCATTCAAATTACTCCTCAATTTATATATGTGAGAAAGCAAAAGATTGCAGCTTTTCTTAAGATTCACTCTAAATTCTCGTAGCCCTATACTGTTCATTTGAATTTCAGGATAGTAATTAGAATCTAGAAGAAAGATACAATGCTAATTCTCCCCTTTTTCCCTTTCAACAGTGGCTAGGAGAAGTAGCTTCAGAATGCATGTACCTAAATATTACCTTCTGAGATTTCTAGTACAATTGGCTGATGTTCTCAGGCATATATGCACAAGTTTTTAGGTTTTTGAGGTTGATTCACCACTGATCACAAAGGACTCTTGCCTGGAGAGAGCACAGGCAAGGTAGTCAACCTTAAAACTAAGAGAGCAAGAGAGAATTGTTTTCCATACTACTCTCCGGTATGTGTTCTGGAAACAACCAATAAATTTTGACAGTGAGTTGAGAGTGATGAAAAGGAAGGATAAAATGTCTTACACTAAAAATATCTACAGTGCTTCTGAATATGTAAAATAATTTTTAGTGGGGAGGAAGAAAATAATAAAATGAACTGCATACTGTATGTTGGCAAGCTCCCTGAAGTCACTGGCTTCTGAACATTCAATCACTGTGCTCATTTTTAATACAAGATACAATTCATCTTAAAAAAAAAAAAAAGACTAAGAAAAACAAAAAATAAAGGATTTTGGCACCTTCTAAGTGTGAGAATTGAAAATAATAAAATTGAACACTTAGATTAAGTTTTTGCATTAAAGCCTCTGTTGGTGCTTTTGATTGTGAAGTGAAATTAAAGCCAGAAGATTTGTTATGGGTCAGCAAGAAGGAAGGAAAGGAGGTGGGAGTAGGGCTAACTGCCAAGAACATCTTTAAATGCATGATCCTCTTTCTAAGAACATGGGTTATTAACAAAAGAGAAAGAAAGACATGGCTTAAACAACATAATGTTCTTAGAGGGAATCCTACAAACAAAGATAATTATATATTTTATTTAGTTCTACAAGCTGCAATTTTAGTGGTTTTATTATTCGAAAGCACAATACATCATCAGATATTTTCTACATTATAGTAATTTAATGTCTCCAAATTACAGTCTACAAACCAGAAATGGGGATTTGGTCTAAGTAGCAGAATGGTAACTGTAGGAAATGTTGTGATGGATGTCAAGTGCTACAGGGTTCACACTGCTGAACCAGACAGAACAAAGAGATGTTGTTACAGTTCTAAAACTTTAATCTGTCCACCTCCTACTGTTTGGAAGTGAGCAACCCTTTGAATTTTATGATAATAATAAGAAGGAGGGATTTTTTTATTGTTTGTTTTGCTTTGTTTTGTGTTTTTTTTTTCTCTTTTGCTTTCCTTCCTTTTTCTCCCCCTTTCTTCTTTATCTAATTGTAAAAAAGCCCAAGTGCCAGCTCACTCGCAGGTGACTGACTTTTTTAGAGGAGTTGGTCAAAAGTTCAATAAAGACCTGGTGAGATGCTTTAATAAACTGAGCTTAGGTCTCCAGTTACCTTTTAGACTTCTTAAACTCAAGAATATATAAGATAACCACTTTCGGTGATGTAATTGAAGGCATGGAAAAGCTTCTTAAAGGAAAGGGTCAAATCTTGCATACTTACTTTGCAAGTTGATGGAGTTAGTCAGTGAGAAAATTTAGCTCCAAATGTTTTCCTTCACTAAAAAGGAAACTCCTCAACTTCATTGGAAATTCAACCAGATGTTAAGGCTCAGAACTTATAGGATGAAAAGTAAAACTGGGGAAAAAAACATCCTTTCTGACTGAGAATGCAAACAGTTCTAATTTCTAATTTCCACTGTCTTTTATTAGGAATTTCTATGTCCCTCTAGTCTTGAAGTTAGCGTTTAGCTGCAGGCTGACTCAGTCCTGCCTCTCACTCTCCTAAAGTGATGCACAAACCATGCATTACCAAACCTGAAATGCAGCCACATAAGAGAGCAAGAAACACAGGAGTAACTGGCAGAGAGTAAGTTTTCTTTTGTTGAGAGGCAAGGACAGATACATGAGCACCTGCATGTTCACACAGAATGCAGTAAGACCTTCAGTGAAAAAGTAATGAACAAGAGTGATTTCTCTCTTGTGTGAGAGAAATGTCTTGCACAGAAATAACAAATATGCACAAATACATAAGACAGAACGTCTGTCTAAAAACTATCATCATATATATATCATAAAACTATGGTTTATGATGACAAAAGAAATAATAAGCAATGTAGGAAAGAGAATTTTGCCATGCCCAGAAGCAGGTGGATGCAATTACTCATCAGGAGATTTCCTCAAAATCACAAGGATTTAGGTGTTGTGCTTCCCTTGTCCCTCTTCCATATAAAGTGGGTACAAATCTAAAAGATTTCCAACCTAAATGAAAAACAAAAATATTCCACACTGTTCCTGCCAGCACTCCCTTTATTTCTTTTTAATTCAGTCAAGAGACGGTTAAACAAAGAAGGTGTTGAATGAAAAACCCGAAAACTGCCCTGGAAATAGGAAGAATGTCAATTCTTACATTCTGGGTAGAGACAAACAGCTTGAGTCCCTTCTGCTTGCTGCAGTAGGGATGTCATACCAGGCACCAATGACTGCTTTGCTGTACAAGAGAATGTCTCTGTAATCCAGCATTTCAACTACAGAACTACAGAAGTCTGGGCTGTATCCTCAATATATATCACCAGTACAAGTAGTACATTTGAAGTGTTCCCTGTGAAACAAAATTGAACGACAAACATTTATACCCATGATTTTTCAACAGTTAATATTTCATCATATAATTTGTTTTCTCAATGTTGGCATAAAAAGGCCTGGACAGACGTCAATATGCTACCAGTGGGAGGCTGAGAAAAAGATCAGACAAAGGTCTAGAGACTCACTGGAACAACAGACTGATATGGATGAGAAGTATCAAATTCTGGAATAGCTGCTCACAGTGGGGGTGTACCGAGTGCAGGTGCCCGGTTGGTGTCAGGGTGCTGTGGGGCTGCAGTGTGAGGCAAGGCCATGCTGCACTGTGTTGGACACAGCATGTTCCAGCAGCTTGCCTGGGGACAGCTTGGGGAGGGCAGAAAATGCCACACAGAACAGGGAGGGAACAACACAGGAAACAAGGTAATAACTAGAAGGTGTTCCAGGTGCAAGGAGGCTCACTCCTGAAGGGACTGCAGCCTCTGAAGGAGCCAGGCCAGAGCAGGTACTTGTCTGTAAGGACCACTGCCCATGGATAAGACCATGCTGAAAAAGAGTGAAAAATGAGCAGCAGAGAAAAATCACTACACAGTGATCCAGACCTCCTTTGCTGCTTGTAGCCTCCCTAGAGGGATGGAGAAAAACCTGTGGCAGTAGCAATGTGAGAGGAGTGGTGCTTGGAGCCAAGTAATGGAGACAACTCAACTGCTGTAGCCCCTACAGAAGGAGAAAGCAGCAATATATTTAATAGCAAGGTAGTTTTTTCAAAGCATTGCAGTAAGTCTTTGCTGTAACCTATTAACTCAGTGTCATTAATTTCTACAATCCTCTTACACTACGCCAAATGGAAATCCCAACTAGATTTCTTTATCCTGTTGCTGTCATTGCAAGAGATTGCATTTGAATAAGGCGGCTTTTTCATTACAGTCGAGCATTTCATTTGGTTTCATGCTGGTGAAAAGTTAAAACTCCCATGCTTCTGACATCTATCTGGCCGCTGAAATGACTGCCTCAGATTCAGCATTCCAAGACTGCACAGTGGAAATGAAGCAGAGAAAAACAGAAGGACAAGGAGTGAGCACTGTTCAAACTATAAACAGTTTAAAAAGCTAGTAAATATTGGGAAAAACCACACAAGTAACTTAAAACATAGCTTGAAATTCAGTAAGTTTTGGAAGTGAGTATGCAAGAAGGAAAGAATCATGGGTAAGTGTGAGCAGAACAAAACAATCAAAGTAATAACAACTGATTTTCATCTTAGGGGGTGGGTATCGCTGATGTGTCTTTCAGGTTCCTTGCCAGAGTCTACAAACTCTCAAGGCAGGCAGTCTCCTGGCAAAAAAAATCATCTTCAAATCTCATTCTTGTACCCCTGGGTAGAAACTCTGGGTAAACACATTCATTTTTAAAAGAAGCCATTTTTTCAATGAAAACAAGAACTGCCAACAGCCATTTTGAGAATATCTGTCATGTTCTGACAGATCAAGCTGTGCAGAAAAATATTATGATCTACTCAAACATCTACTGAAACTTCTGACCTCATTGCAGAGAGCATACTAATTCACCAATCACTCTGAAGTTTTCCTGTTTTGAGTACAGTCTTTTTATTTTGGTATACTTTTGAGCTGCATAGGCTCTAGTCATGCTTTTTTGACATTCTTCTCATTGGGTGTTCTTTCACAAGTTCTGCTCTTAGGAGACCAAATATTCTTATTACACATCATTTGTTGGCATAAGATGGAATGACTTTAACAAAGTAATTCAATAAAGATGCCTTCAGTTACAAAACCAAGCCCCAGAGTTCCTTTGTTCCAGAACAAAGACGATAAATAATGAGGATTGAAACATATTATGATGATCAGTAGTCTATTTCAGATATGTTATCCACAAACAGGAAAGATTAACAAACATTCTTGTCTGTACGTATGTAAGGGAAATGTAAGAATGCCAGACAGATTGTAGAAGCACAGATACTTCCTCATACTTGGTTGTCCTAGATGATTTTGGATACTTCTGCATGTAGCTGACTATCATTAGACTCAACTGCTGGGAGTGAAAGCCATTTTTGGGTTGTAATTTATGAAAGAGAAAAGGAAGCCAAAATGTCTTTCACCAAACTAGACCTAAGGAACTACAAAGAATTGAAAGAAAAATGAACTTTTCATTTCTACTTGCTAGACTGAAGTCCTTTTAATCCTGATCTTCATCAGATATCAAGGACCTCCGGATCTCTCTGTATTTAGTATAATGCAAATGACTGCAGTCAATGGAATGGCAAAACAAAAATAAATGTGAAGACTGGACAGTAATATGATGAAATACCTCTCTTAAATCAGAGGTTTATGGTCTACTGTTCCACTAATGGAGAGGGTCCAGAGGAGGGCCACAAAGATATCAGAGGGCTGAAGCACCTCTCCTATGAAGGAGCTGAACTTATTCAGCCTGAAGAAGAGAAAGCACTGGGGAGACCTTATTTCAGCCTTCTAGTATTTAAGGTAGTTTATAAATAGGATGGAGACCAATTTTTTATACGGTCTGATAGTGACAGAACAAGGGAATGGTTTTAAAATAAAAGAGGGGAGATTTAGATTAGCTATTAGGAGGAAATTCTTTACTCAGTGTGGTAAGGCACTAGCGCAGGCTGCCCAATGAAGCTGTGAATGCCCCATCCCTGGAGGAATTCAAGCCCAGGTTGGATGGGGCCGTGGGCAGCCTGAGCTGGTGGGTGGCAACCCTGCATATGGGAGGGGAGGTTGGATTTTGATGAGCCTTATGGTCCCTTCTAACCCAAGCCATTCTATGATACTACAATTCTGTGATTCTGTGATTGCACGTAACAGTCCTTTCATTTGCCATATTGCCTTATTTGAGAAAGGGGAAATAGAAATACCAATCCCTCAGCACTAAGCCTGCTAAGCTCTATGTAGCAGAATCAAAATTTTCAAGATAGAAGAGGAGAAAGGAATGGCTGGCTCTAACCAATTACACCATACAGCTGGAGGAGAATGCTAGACTTTCTGTGGACTCTGTAGGAAGTTACTTTTAAAGCTATTTCAGGAATGTCCAAGCTCATAAGAAGAAAACTAATTTCTATTGCAGCTTCAGCACAGTAAGTATTTGTCATTATATATTTGAGTCAGATCTGAATTGTCCAACCCAAACGTGAGAAGATCTATATCCCAACACTAATCTCATGAGCTATGAAGTCTAAGAGCTCAATCCATTTGACACAGCAGTGTAAATAATCATCAGACCAGCTCAGATTACAGTCCATCAAGTTTTCTAAATGAAGAAACTGCATACATTCTACATTGCTAATCACACCTACTCTTATTAATCCTAAAATCCTGTAGGCATAGAAGTCAGTGATATATGAAGTTTTAAAATCCACTCAAACATTCTGAGTCTTATCTGGGGAAGCAACACTGAAAAAGCCAAAGAATTATAACTCACATAATAGAATAATTTTACAAAAAGTGAGCATTGATGATCAATCATTCATTTTTTGTATAAAAATCATGTTGAGAATTTTCACGTTTTTAATTTTTAAGGATAGTAAATAAGAAAAATAATTTAACTTTGAAGTAAATATCCTATTTTGCCAAGTTTTCTTATTAGTTATTGGAAAACTGGAAGGGAATTCAACCAAGATTATACAGATATATGTCCTAGAACCATTCTATTCTATATTTTCACTTAAAATGCCAAGACTTGTGGATATCCCTAGGTCACAAGCAGTTTGGATAAATGAAATCAATAAGGTGGAATTCAGTAATTGTGAATGCATCACAAATCATCAAATACATTTTTAGGAAAGAAAAATTTAATGTTCTTCAGCTAGGACATATTGATAGGAGTGTTTTGAGGAAGATACATATGTGGTTATTCCATTGGTGAGACCTCAACCAGAGAGCTGTGTTTAGTTTTCAGCAATACCCTATGCATACTGGAGATAGTCCAGAGAACAGCAATAAAAACGATACAATGTTTAGAAAACATGACTTAAAAAGGCTGAATGATTTGTTTTGCTTAGTCTAGGAAATAGTATTTAGAGAGAAAACATTACAGTCCTGAAACAACTAAAAATAATTTTCGTATTAACAAGGAGGAAATTGGGAAGCAATTTATTTTAACTACAAGAAAAGAAAAAAAAGTCCTTAGCTGTAAAAGATGTGTTATGTGGAGATGTGCAGAGGCATCAAGGAAAGGTGTCAAGAGAGGAATGAGAATCTTTGAAGGCTTTAGGAGCAAAAGTCAGTGGAGATATCAGCATACTAGATAAGAGCACTGCCACCGACTGGTCTCACTAATTGTTGGATCACTGACGATTTAACTATTGTTTGTTCATGACAGATCACTGCTTTTCTTGGATTCTATAATGGATAACGTTTTTTTTTGTTTGTTTGTTTGTTTGTTTTTTTAAAGCTGGCTTCTGAGTCTACATTGTGTTCAGAGAGTCTGGAGCTTCTGCTTCAGCAGCATCTTCTGGTGATTTCACAGTAGAAATGCAAATGTATTCTATATTGCTTCTTATAGCTGTAAGGAAGGCCAAAATTCAGCCCCAATAACACTGACTAATTGGCTGTGAACTCAGATGAGGAACTGTGTTGTTCACAAGGGTCTGACTCTGGCAAGACCATCTTCCTGCCTCTCCAGAATTTTCTTTTTCTTTCTGAGGGAAATTCATTAAAAGCACTGAAATATTTAAAGACCTCCTGGAAGTCTTTAAATAAAAATCGTAAAACTCAAAGTAGGAAAAAAAAAATTAAAGCAGCATATGCTAGAATTCAGGTGTGATTTGCTTTCTTTAGAAATACAAAAATGTTGCTGGCACATGCATGCGCAAATCATAAGCAAATTTCTAATAATATCTAAATGTTCTGCAAAAGTACAATGGTTCCAGTAAATGTCAGAACACATCTGCTCTATTTAAAAATTTAACCACATAATTAAAGTTATATTACTGGTTAATTTCTGAAATGCTTAATTATTAGAGAGCTATCTTTCCTGCTTTCAGAGAGGAATTAGAAATATTATGCTTTTGTGTTTAAATCTTCATCTTCCAGGCATTTTAAAGTTTTAAAATGAATATATTTTAAGTTAGTTAGAAGATATAAATATAATAGCTTTGATTATTGTAATATAAAGCCAATGAACTTTGTGTCATGACAGATTTTGCTTAATCTTGTCAAGTGTCTTGAAACAGACTCTTTCTTCCCCCACTTTCTAAGGGAGTTGACACGAATGGAAAGCTGCCACTTGTGACAGCAGCAAATCTGGCCCAGAGCATTTCTTCAGAATACTGTTGCATTTGGTCTCATCCTCCTCCACATCATGTGTCTCTCTAGCTCTGGCACCAGCTGACTCCAACAAGAAACTTTTAAACTAGAAGAGATTAACACAGCCAGACTAACCTATCTTTAGCCTTATTACCTGCTCTTAAATGCTTGCAGATTTCTTACATGAGGTTTCTATTAGTTATAGCTGCCTGTAGTTTAATTTGAGCAATTCTCAATCTATAATAACTGAAGCCAAAAGCATTAGAGGCAAGCACTTAAGGGGGTTTCTACAAGCTTTGCTTTATGATTTCCCATAAACATTCATCTAATAGCTCTCCAATCCACAACACAGTTTTTTTCAAGAGACTTGCATATCAGCAGATGCTAGATGATGGTTACATAGACTAACAGCAACCTTAATTCAAGTAAATCAAGCCCTTTTAAAGCTAGCTAGGTATTCCAATAAAATTTTACTTGTCTATCTGCACAAATGCGCTCAAATGGTTAATCGCCTAATTTAGCACACACAGTAAACAGACATTACTTGCAACTGACAGCACCAGGTGGACCAAACATTTCTCATTCAAACCAGATATAGAGCACAAAACTGAAATGAAGAAATAAATGTATGAGAAGAGATGGTGCAAGGAAAAAATGTTTTTAATTATGTGGTGTCCACTTTCTGTAACAGATTGTTCTCCTAATTCACCCCACCTCAATCAACCTGACAGTTTGCTTTGGAAACAAACCAGCAGCTGCACACCCAGAGCTCTTCTTATCTGGTGTACAGGTGCTCTTGTTTGCATATTTTCGTTATCTAGTGGTTGACTCTTGTGTCAATGGGTGTGCACCGGAGGAAAAGAAAAAAAAAAACAACTCATTTTATAGAAAAAAAATATTCTGTCTATTGTCAAGAGTGACTGCAGCTTCAGATCAAAGGAATAGAGGCTGTTTTAAACTATTCATCATAAACTTTGTGAATAATTATCTAATATTAGTGACAAACTCCTGAAAGCACCTGATGCAGTTATGCAGTTGGCACTACCCTCGCCGTGACACTGCATTTTGAGGCACAGCTGTGTTTGGAGGGGAAGGTACCAGCCCTGCTGAGCATCACCAAAATGTACAGAGACACTGAGACATACACATTAGTATGGATGACTGCTAAAGCAGTAGCCATAACAAAGCTCTGAGTAGATTAACAAGCTAATTGCTAGCTAGATAGAACAGAAACAATTTACTGTAAATACTACAGAAACAAACCCTACCTGAAAGCACAGCTGAATTTTCACGAGATTAAATATTTTTCATTATGCAGAACCTGAGCTGAACACTGTACGACATTAGCCCTACCCAAAGAAACAGTTCAGCAAATGTTTAAGTTCAAGCATGGCAGCTGTACAGGGCCTGCTCCAAAAATTACATCTCTAATTTTATTATGTTGGCCCATGATGTCAGAGGTGGATGTTGGTGGTATGGAAGTAGAGGCTGAAACTTCTCGCCAGTATCCCGTTACGTTTTGTTTCTGTGTGACAGATGGAAGCAGAGGAGCAGCCTGACAAAATGGTGTCTGACACGTCAGACACTAGAGGTGCATATGAAGCAAAGGGGTGAAATTCAGTTCTTCCATGAGGAAAAAATGGTGCCCATTGCTGAACGTTGGTTGCTGAATGACCAAACAGTGGATGTGAGGAGACTGAGGTGGTGGGTGGTGCGTTTCAGCAGTGGTGACAATGACATGGAAGACAAGCCACAATCTGGATGGCCGTGCAGATTTTTACAAGCGTGGCATGCAGGCTTTTGTTCATCAACTATATTGAAAAACAGTGTTCTGTAACTGAGAATTTTGTCTATCAAATAGTGTTATTGTGCTCTTTCTATCTGTTGTAATTTCCATGGAAATAAATAGGAGGCATTACTTTCATGGCAATTTATGTACTACAGATGTAAATCGCAAATATCTCCAGAGAAGAAAGCAAACAGATGATTAACTTGTACATGATCCTACCTAGAAACCACATTTCTTACCTCAAGATTACTGGCTTAAATGCTGTTTAAGAAAAGGATGTAATACATGTGGTGTTTAGGGACATGGTTCAGTGGGCAATATTGGTGGTAGGAACAGTTGGATTAGATGACCTTAGAAATCTTTTCCTTATTTTCCATATTTTCCATATTTATTCCTCCTTATTTTCCATAGAATCCTTAATGATTCTATGATTCTATGATCTACTGAGATAAAGCTGGAAAACAAACATTCATTTTGCCATGTTAGAAGTGAGTAACATGTTTTGCCAGTGTTCTTTTGAGGATGTTTTGTTTTAGCCTATAATAGAGGTGGTTTAATGAAATTTACTCTCCTTTATTTGTCCTAGTTATGTTTTGTAAGACAATTATTTTCATTCCAATAAAATTGTAAGCACTTAAAGAATAGAAATGAATATTCTTGAAAATAATTTCATTTCTCATTATAGTCTTATTAAAATCAATGATAGAATATTCCTTGGATTATGTCTATATTCCTTATATATCTTATCCCAAGGATTATGTTTAGTTGTTCATAGATTTCTAAAGCATAAAATTAAAGGTTCATAATCTGATATTCATTAATAAGTTTAACAGAAGTTGCTAATTTAATTCAGATAAACATCACTTTAGAATAAAATCGATTACATTTTGAAGTTCAAAATAAATCAATCTTTCAACAGAAGATTTATTTCAGCACTCTGATATCTAGGTCTACCTTTTCAGAAATTAATTCAGCACTCTGCTGGAGCAAATGCAGTCTGTGGTGGCTGGAATGACTGCTCACACTCCAGCCAACAGAAGTGGTTGTTAACATGCCCTTGCTCCTGGATTTAATCACCTCACTTTTTGCCAAGAAATTCTTCACGTGCCTGTTGCCTGGCCACATCCTATGGTCTACAGATTGAGACCTATCTCCTATTAGCACACAAATAAGCAGACTGTTTCTGCTACTGAGATCTTCTCTTGCTTCTGAAGGAGGTCTCCAGAGAGTGAATTAAACAGCTTATTGAAGATCTACGTGGATGAAAAGAATAAGCCGTGTACTGAGAATGTAGAAATGAGTACAACATAGAAAAGCATGAATTGGCAAACAATGTTGCTTCAAGAAGCATCACATTTCTAAAACAACAAACAAGAATCAAAATGACATGCAACAGGAAATTGAAGGTGAAATGAAGAGGGGCAGGATAAAAATGTTGGGTGTATTTTTCAATTATTTCAAGACTAATAGAGGAAAATACCCAATCAGCTTGTATCATACAAAGCTGATATCTTGGAAAGATGTAATCCTTCATCTAGATGAGGACTTCTGCCATAGAATCAGGATATTTAAGTTTATACAGCATAAAAGAGAATGAGGTCAGCTTGGCATGTTTAGTAGCAATCTGTCTCGTAGGCAGACTGCAATTTGGAAAAAGCTACTCTGGACCTACTTTAGTTTAAGACTCAATGTTAATTCACTTGTTTCTAAGAGAAGAACCAAGCTGTTTTATTTCACTTCTAATCCAAACCACAGAGCTGTTCAGCCAATACAAAGAGAGCTAGGAAAAGTCCAATTCATATTCAAGTTTTTTTCCATATCTACCAGTGTGCTTATAAAATATTCACATGCGCATACACACATGTACAGATATCTACTGTTTATGCACAGGCATATGGTATATGTGTCTGTGCAGCTGTGCACACATATACACATCTCTCAGGAATACTGTATGTGTTTGACAATGACTGCAATTAGGCTTTTCAGGTTTTTAGTTAAAGCCATTTCTAACCTATTTAAAATTATACTTGGGATGTAGACAATTTTTTTAAAAAAGTGAAAAATTATTATTAAGTGAACATCTGAGAATTTTTCATTATATGTTCATTACTTTTTCCTTCTACTATTTGTCTAACTTGCATTTTTGCTTAACGTGAAAATAAATATTTGCCTAAATCTGAAACAAAAAAATCTAATTGAGATTAGTCTGGTACATTTCCTTCTTCACAAGCACAGTTACTTTCTGAAAACCACTAGTATTAAAGGGATCCCGTATGAGACCAAAACTGGAGATGAGATGAAGTTAAAATCTATTGTGGTTCATAGATGAAACTTGGATTCGGGAGGAAAAATATTGTTTGGCAGTCCCCTGGTGAGAAGGAAGGTGCAAAAAGGATTAGTGAAATTGTTCCATTCTATTTGTTCAGTTTATATAGTGTTGAATTTTCAGACCAGAAACTACAGAGAAAAAGAATGTTTTTACTGCATATATCATTTAACTGTAGGCAATATGAAGAAAATGCTGCCATTTTTTTTTTATTTATTTTTATTTTTATTTTTGGTACTAAGGCAAAATGCTATTTAAACAAAACCAATATGCTAAAGATGGTTTCCATGCTTTCAGACTCCCTAACCAACCCCACAGATTATACCCTCTCACACACTGGGATAAACTTAAGAGAGAACGTAAGTACCTTTCTAGTTAAAACCCAATATTTTCTCTGTAAATATAGATTTGTTTTAACAAAGGCTTCCTTCAATAACATAAATAGTGATAAAATAATGGAGTTGACAGTGTTGACTTGGTTCAGTATCTGGGACAAGTATCCCCTTATGTGTAGCTGGTAAGCCTTCTGAAGTTAGCTATTACATTATTAATCTAATCACTCATAAAATGCATTATTCCATTTATTACCTATGCCAGCATGCAGTCCACCTTTACATTTCAAACTGGTGAGCTAGCTTCAAGTATTATTTAATAATACTGAAGTGCAAGGGATTTAGCTTGTTTTACTTAGCCTGTCAGAGTCTTTTATGTGACTTTCCATCCTCAACTGCATAGATGGACTGAAAATGCTTCCATATGGCTTGGAGAATAAACTGTTATCTTTGTACTTTTCAATATGATACTTGAGAATATCTTGTTTTAAAGTTGTGGTTTCTATGGAAGTTTTTAGAAGAAAACTAACTCACAGAAAGGCTCCCATTTTCTGGGGCTCCATCCCTCTTTGCAATGCTGAGGACGTAGCATAAAATTGATACTGAACATGATGTGAGAAAGGGCAATTTTCTTCTAAAGTTTCTACCTAGTTATTGCTTTCTGATGCAGACCTAAAGATACTTCTCCAAACCTTAAGAAAGATAATGTATGGTACACTGAGCATGGTTTCAATTAGGACTTTGTGAATCCTTCTAGTTACTAACTAACAGGAACAAATTAATTCATTTTGGGGAAGATTTAGTTGTTGGACCACCCTATAGAGGGTCTGCTCCCAGTCTCCTGACAGAAGAAACTGCTAAATTTCCCTCCTTGCAGCTTCATTCCTGGGAGAAAGGGCAAGTATTTGAAGCCAGCAAGATCATCAGTAACATCCTTCCTTGCAATAACATTGATGAATCATCATCCAAGAATTTTGGTGGATTTCTTACAAGAATTTTTATGACAGGGAATCACTAGCAGCAGAAGCAGACATGAGTGCATCCGTTCTCTTCCTTTGTTCTGCTTGACTCCATGCTCGCCACATGACATATTTTAGAAGCAGAACTTCAATGGGAAATACAAATGGGTGGCAACTGATAGTAATTATGTTGTGGTACTAATTAAATTCCTAGCCATAAAGGAAGTGGTGATACATTGAGACATTTTCAAAGAAAGGATGTTGACATACAGCCCTGCAGAACATGCAGAAGGAAATGCTGGGCCAAGCAAGAGTGAGCATGGTCTTGTAAAAGCATATGAGATTTGCAGGCAAAGTTTTGCTCCCGAAGTCTGGGTGCCCAGAATTTCTACAGATGTTGTCTTGCTTGAACAGATTAAAGGTTTGAGAAAATGTCAGATGGCAATGTGCTTATCTTGATTTTTTTTATGCAGAAATTTAGTATCCCTAGTATGTGCTCTATGCAGGTTTGAAGCAGAGAATAAATTTGTTTAAAATGAAACTTACTCAAATCTGATAGAAGCGAAAATAATGAAATTAAAATGGGTTTGTAAGTATTTCACTCAGCACTTGAAGCAGAATATTTCATTACAATTTTGATTATGCTTCAAGGTTTAAAAGATTATTAAAATATTTTAATTGAGATGTTCATAACAACAGGTATTTCAGTGGTGAAATAGTTAATATCAAATGCTAAATTCATTGTCAATAATCCTTAAGGAGCCTATCTTAGTCACTCTTTTTTAATCAAGGTGTTCAGTGGAATCTTAGGGTTCATTTGTTCCCAGAATATAATGAGAATTGTACAGATCTTACGCATTTCCAGGCAGAGGCCATTATGACAGGTTTCGTTATTTAAGTTATTTCATTATTTAAGTTGTATTTTAAAGGCTTTAAATGAAGATTTCTATTCTAAGATAGTGTATGGAGGAAATAAAAGAGTGTGCAAACTAATGAATTTTCAGTTGTAGCTTTCAAAAAATTAACAAAACCATCAAATCAAACCCAAACCCCAAAGACTTAAAAAAATATATATATATATCAAGAGTATGCATATATCTATATATTATTTCCTGGAAGAATGTCAGGAAGGAAAATTGAGGTTTTTATTGTGTAAAATGTTAGTCAGTTAATGATCTATGTATCGAGTAGAATATCCCTGTTGGATGATGATTCATTAGTGTAATTTCAGAGAAGGAGGTTATTGATAATTTGATACTGCATATCCACTATCCTAATCACTATTGTCAGAAAGTCTATTAAAGATCATAGGTCATGGATCTAAAATTAACTATGCTGTTAAAAAAAAAAAAAAGAGAAGAGACAAAGATAGATATTCTTATAGATTAAGAATTGTACTAAAATGCATTGTATCAACTAATTTTACTACTAACTAAAATAGTATTTGATAAAATAAATCTTCAATCTTCAGTGAAACATTTCTCATCTAAAATGAACAATATGTGGGAGTCTGACTATCAAAATCCTCACAACTCTGACTGCTGTTTGTCCTGCTGCTTATGAATTGGCCTTCAAAATGTATTCTTCCTACAGATTATGCTAAAAATACACAACAAGGTAATGAGATACACTTTCTCTTTTGGCCTTGAAACACTCTAGTTTTGGAAAACTCCACTCACTTTTCTCAGCATTTTGCTAACTGTGAAATTTAGAAATGCATGACTAAATGGCTTTTCAGAGCCATTACTGTGAAAAGAGATGCTGTTTGCTGGTGCAAGGGAAGGGGCTGTACACTGAGTCCTGGTCTGCGTGAAGGAGAGCCTGACGCAGGACCAGCGAGCTGTACCAGATTTTAGTTTGGCTGCTACAAGTGTAAGCAGAATCATACTGTCACTTTATGCAGCAACCTTAGCTTGGGTCAGCAGTCCGCTAGCAGGAATGAGATGTTCTCAGTAACATCTTGACAAGAATTAATTCAGAAAACTTACTGATACTGAGCACGTCTTTCATATACATGCCTTTCTTTTAACTTTCCAAATTGGACAGTACAAATTAACGGAAGCCATTTGTTTTGACATTCCAAATAAAGGCATTGGGATGTTGGGCATTGCTTAAAGTCTCCCCAAAATTCCTTGTAAGGGTCAACATGCAGATACATCTTGGTTATTCTAAACATTTGTTTTAAACATAAACTAGGTTGAAAGCAAAAAGAAAAATAAGGTTTTATTCTTTTCTTTAAACAAAATGAAAAATAGAAACAATACATTTATGATTTTTTTGTGTGTGTGTGTGTCTATTAAGAGAGATGAAAAAGAAAAGAAAAGGAAACTATGCTTAATTCCAGCCTAAAACCCAGAAGGTTGCCTTTTTCACCTTTCTTTTGTAATCATTAAACAATATCACTTATTCAACCCACTTAATATGGGACTCAAATCATAGCCACAAGTTGAATTCACAGAGATTTCCTACCAATGCTCCTATGACAGCTTTTTTATACCCTTCCTTTCTGGAATCCCCACAGATCTCACATCCCTCCTCTCCACTGTTCACCTATTTACTGAACTTCCTTACGGAAGAGGTATGAACTCTCCTCTGACCTCACCAGTGGTTGACATTTTTGGAAAAGAGTGGATAAGAGTGTGCTCATAGAGAAACAGCAGCTGGATGCTATCCTTTGGTTTGGCCAGACTACATCCAGCTTGCCCCTTCTGATGCAGAGAGTGTTTGAAAAGGCAACGGCTCTGACACCTCTGAACAAGGCATTTTCACATTATAGCCCTGAGATTCTGAATAATCTTATATGAATTACAGAAGGTACGCAGTTGCACTGCTAGCATTGAAGACTGAATCTGTTGTACGAGCACACATGAGGTGGTAAGCAAGTTACTTATGGTATTAATGTGTGTGAGAATGAACAAATTCAGTCTTTGAAGGAAACACAAGTTTCAACCACAGAAGATGCTTAGCCACAAAAATGCAAACTAGATCTAGCATATTTAATTGTACAGTACTGTCAAAAAGATGTTTTCTGCTGTTCAGTGAGATAAAGTAGCTCATCAAACTGCCAAAAGCCAGCACCAAAGCTATCAGGATTTGTGGGTGCAGAAGAATAAACCAAGGAAGATTCAAGCATGTGCTGAAGGAAGAGCTGGAGAGATAGAAGTAATCAGGAAACCAACCCTTTTATTTTTAGTAGCAGCAACTTATTAGATCAGCCTAGGTTCAATCACATCTTAAGGGCCTGTAAGGACATTAAGAGCTTGCATAATGACAGTGTGTATTGCAGTAATCAGATGTTACTGTTTGGGGAACTGTTAATATTGTTCACTTGGATATACGTTATAATGTTATTAGGAAATTTTCATTTGAGCCCTATTAGGTCCATTTTGCAGAGGTTTGAAAAGCTACTACATGCCAGTGACAGAAGTCCGTGGATGTTTTGGATCCAGGAACGTGTTACAAGACCACAGAGCATGATCATGTTCAACTGTGGCTGGTCCTCAGTGTCTACTCAATGTTAGAAAGTTTATTTCTGCAAGTAATGAGTTATAGAAGTACTTTGAAAACTCAGCTAGGGTCCCTGATGTGGATTTCTCTTTCTTCAGTGTCACAAAGGTTATTATTCTTCAGCAGGACGCTGCCTCCAGCAATAGGCTCGGGAATGCCATCTGTAATTAAAGACTTGGAAAAACAATGCATTTAATAGCTTATTTAGGGTGACAAGTGTTGTCTACCTTGCGAAGTCTACGAGCCTCGCAGGAGTAGTTTTCCATTCAGTTTTCCCTTGCTTCATCATTTGATATCAGCAATCTTTTGCAGGTTTTTGAGACCAATGTTTAAGATATGCATTTGGTGATCTCTCTTTAAAATCATAATAAAATGTCACACTAATTTATTCTCTGGGAATATTTTGCTAGCTTCTCATATTAAATCCCCTCAAAGCTAATTTAGTTGCTTGTTGTCTGGGTATTCTGCATCTGTCTGTATTAATAATTGTGCCAGTGTCTGAACAAATTAAGACATTTTACAGCATTTAAACATACCGAAGATCTTACATTTTCTGTGAAAGTGGAGAGGTTGTACTATAATTTATGGATGTTTTCACATTGATCTCTGAATTGTTTTGGCAGTTAAAGCCTAAAAGCAACAGCTACCTGGCAAGGACAGAATATCTGTCAGACCATGAAGGGTGCCTGCATTCACTAGAGAGATAAATGGGAACACTGAAATAGAGTTAAGCCCAGAGAAGGAAGCTCATCCTCAGACAACTTGCCAAGCTTGTTTCATTATAGCTTATAGCTTTCATTGTAGCTTAGTGAATACTGTTAAGTATTCTGTCAAAATAAGTATGCTTCTCCAGACAAGTAGCACTGCAAAACCCTAAGGTGCCACTACTAATACTGGCACTTATTTACTGTTTTTTGTTTGTTTGTTTGTTTGTTTGTTTTGTTTTGTTTTTTACATATGAAATACAGGTACTATAACATCAGAGAAAAAGTCCAAGTTTTCTTAAAATGAATTTTCCACTCCCCCAAAATTTAGGTGCTTTTTAAAATTTGTACAATTTTTTCTCCAGACATAAAGAATAAAAGAAAAAATGTTTTAAAGTTTGTTATTTATAAATCATATTCTTTTTTCTTATCTTTTCAGGACAGAAAATTATGGATATTTTAAGTTCCTATAGTTCTGATGATATTTTATAAAATCCTAACTTATACATAAGAGTAGGTACACATATTCTAGAAGGTCTTCTTGATTATGATTTTAATTTCAAAAGCATCTGATGCAAGAACTGTTTTATTTCTAGAAAAATAAAATTCCAAGTCCAAGTTTATTTCAGAAGAAAAATTGAGAATCAAAATAAGATCTTCTCAACAATTTAATTTTAAATCCTTTTCTTGCCTACATATTTAAAATTTGTGCTTAAAATACACTCATTTAGTCATGTAACCCTTCTTCAAGCCAGTAGAGCAAATCAAATTAATTGCTTCATTGGAGAGAAAGTCACTGGATGAAATGAAGAAGGTTAATACTCAAAAGAATTTCTTACAAACAGTCTCTTATAGGAAAGGAGAAAAATGAAAACAAAATCCATGATGAAGTTTTAAATTGTATATTATCCTATCTCTTCTCATTGTTAAGTGACATTTGACATTTAAAAATTGTGTATTACTCTTTAATGAGAACTGATTATTTTATTATTTTTTTTCCCCTCAATTGAAAGCTATATAACACCTCCAAAAAGTCATATAGTTTCTATGCAGAATTGGTATTATGCTGGATAAGCATATTTTGCTTGAACTTTAGTCAGGCCTGATTGATATTAAGAAGCATGTCTTCTGGTTCCATTGTTATTTACTCCCTGTTCACATCATGATGGTTTATATTTGAGAGAAAACAAGACTACAGATCATACTCATATGAATCTCAGCACACATCACTTTTTACAGCCACAGTCATAATTTTTCAATCGGAGTTAACAGGTCTTCAGATGTAATGCAATACAGCAGTAACAGCTGCCCGAAGAGATTCACTTCCCATGTATGTACAATCCATATGCTTAATTGGATTTTACTTAAGAACTGTATGAATGGACATAGTTACTAAGCATCTGTGGATCATGTAACTGTTATTTCTTCATATGCTAAATGTAGCTTAGTTGAACAACTTCAGTCTTTAATCCAATATCAGCTCTTCCAGCTCCACAGAGTTATTAGTTGCATTATCTTCTCTAAAGATCAACTTCAGATCTTACTAGAGAAATAACAGCTCTTTGACTTTGATTATTCTCGCTCCTCACTTCCAAGTGTCTACAGATGTTGTTTTTTTGTTGTTGTTGTTGTTTTGCACACCAGAAGTCAGTTAACAGTTTTACTGTGTTCACTAGAAGGCATTCAATAGAAAAGCCTTCTAAAAGGCAATTCCACTACTGCCTTTTCCCTAATACAAATTTGTAACAGTAAAGTGGCCTTTTGAACTGATTAATAGGTATAATAAAATAAGCAGCAGAGAATGAACTAGTTGACCTAACAGATCTTTTTCATTTCTAATTTCTATGGGAAAAAACACAAAAAGTACATTAACCTCATCTACAAAGTTCTCTGTCAAATAATGATCCTGTTATAAGGTCATTACAGAAAACACTGAGATGCACTGCCGCATTGCTTGGAAAATTATGCAATACGTTCTTTGCATTTGCCTGTTATATTGAACAGTACATTCTATGGAAGTAAATGTATCTAAACACAAGAAGGCTCTACAAACAGACTAAGTGCTTTGAAAGCCATTATGAAAACCATTCTCATTACATAGCATGTAAAAACCTCAGATCTATGAAGATCAAGCCCAGGCTGTCTCCATAACAGGTTATAAATAAAAGTATAGAATACCACTGAAGCTTATTTTAGTCAATATTTTGGGAATTAAAAAAAAAAAAAAAAAAAAAAAAAAAGGCCCCTATATGGATCAAATTACGGTCCTTAAAAGAAAAATAGAAAGCAATCATTGAATTGCATCCTGTGAGAGCAAATTGGGCCAAAATTGATCTGGATAGTCAAATTTACTATTACATGCACTGAATGTACAATGAAATGTGATTAGAGCAAGTGTGCCATCAGTCCCTCTTGCAAGATCAAGCACAGAATAGCACTGCCTTGATGAAAGGGATCAATAGCATTGAAAGCAAAATTGGAGGGCTGTCAAATCACCTTAATTCCTATTTTCTGAATGAGTGGAGTGGGATCACTTCATGCACATACTAATAACCAAATTAGTGTGCTACTGCCTCTGCACAGAGTTAAGCTTCTATAAAAATCAAATAACATTGCCAAAAAGAAGGAAAAAAAAATCATCCACATGAAGGTAGGCGATACCACAAAACACAAATGTTTCACTTTGAATTCTTAAGAATTCAAGAGCTAAATTTCTCTTACATTTGTAGACATTAGTGTATGTAAGATACAACTTATATCTCTCAAATGACTTGTTTGCTAGCAATCTTTCTTTTCACCTCAACTGGAAAGATAATCTACTCAACAGGAGTACATACACACATGCAATGTGCTTAGCAAGGCTCAATCTACATGCGTCTTCAAAATCCATCACTCTGAAGTGAACAGTAATGATTTCCTGTGAGATATTTCTCACTAAATTTCCACAGAAAGGGTTGAGGTGGTTTCTGATTCAGCTTAAGTCAACATAAAACTCAATTGTCTCCAAGTCCTATGTCCCACTTCACCTTTCCTCTTAACCTCCTTCATGCACAGCAAGTCATTTCAGCCTGTCGATCTGGCTGAAAACAAGGGTGACAAGATAGCAAGGGGGTTAAGGTTAGGTGGCCATATGTCACTACAGTTCAAGACAGAGTGATAAATCTACAGCTCCTCCAGTAGCTTTCCAGATTCTTTTTTTATTATACTCATGTCTATTTTTGTAGCTTTTTGCTGTCTGCCTGATAGCTGCTCAGCTTTTTACAATGGGCATGCAGAATGCTCCTGAAGGTCTTCATTGGGAAGCTCAGAGGAATTGAGTTACTTAGTAGCTACAGGTTCTTCCCTCTGCCATTTCTTTTTTAAAGACAAGTTTAAAATAACATAGTTCCCTTTCCAGCATCCTCTAGTGCTATTTTCACACATGTAGGCATTGACAAATGTATTCTTTGTATATAAGAAATCCTCTGTGATTGCAGCACAGGGAGGTTTCAGGGCAAAACACTAAGAAAGAACATCTCAGCAAGAGGGTTTCTGCTAAATGTTTGTTTCAGAACATGAGCACCAGAACTGTCATCCAGCACCAATACTACATTGTACCCCACTCTTTAAATAAATGAATGAATAAGTGAATAAATAAATTCACACCGTTATAAAAGCATAGCAGTAAAAAAATAATTATTTGTGCCTTCCAGGTACCTTATTTCTATAATTAGTACTAAAGTAAACTAATGGTTAAGGACAATTAAGTAATACTAAGGTCTAGTCAAGCATTTTTGTAATAGGTGGATCTAGGATTACTATGGATCCAGCAATAACGTGCTTTATTATTAAGCCACGAATTGAAGAATTTGAGGTAAACATAACTGTTACTCTATCATAGGTAGCTAACACAGAGCAAAGCTCACATTATCCTTGATCATAGAATAATAGAATCAAGGAACGGTTTGGGTTGGAAGGGACTTTTAAAGATCTAGTCCAAACTCTCTACCATGTGCAGGGACCTCTTTCACCAGAGCAGGCTGCTTGAAGCCCTATCAAACTCTGCTTTGAATAATTCCAGTGATGGACCACCCACAACTTGGGCAACCTGTTCCAGCATCTCACCTCCTTTCATAAAAACATCTTCTTTATAAGAAGAAATTTCTTGATAAGACGGTTTCAAAACAAGAGGTGTTTTATAACAGTCCATAAAATAACAAAAGGATCTTACATGTACAAAGTAAGTTGTAGAAGACAATATGAACCTTAATTCTCCTTTTCGAAAAATTACAGATGTTGTTTCTACTTACAAGTGAATCATGTTTAAACTTAAGATTAGCACATATTAACTGCCTTTGTTTTATACATCCACTATTTGTTTTGAACTGCCTGTTTTGTAGGCCTATGGGCATTGCACTAATGAACTTTAACACATCATATTTCTCTTCATCAGTAAATTGACTTTCTTAAAGTTTGATATATATATATTTTTTTTCCTGAATGCTATTTCTGCCCATATGATACTGGAAGTAATGTACAATAGTAATGTGCAATAGTAATGTGCAATAGCACTAAGCATAATAAGCTTTTCTCATTCTGAACCAAGTGCATAGTCTGCATTGTAATTTCTGAGGTAATCTTGCTTTCTACAAACCTGGAAAGTTATAAAACCTATCTGGAGTACCTTCAGCATTAACCTTCAGTCCCAGCCATCAGCATGATAACCTTGTTTCCTGTGAGCCAGGTGCTTGCTTTTGTTTTTGCTTTTCTGTAATTATAGGTTGTTAGGTATAACTAATAATATATGATGCTAGCCTAGAATTCTGTTATCTGATTGACTATAGTATCTGGATTTTTTTAGACTGTCAGAAAACACAGAGGTTTATTTATTTATTTTTTAAATAATATGTGGAATACTAGCTTGTCAACTATCGTGCTTTCAGGGCTCACTTCCTACGCATATAGCATTAAATACTTGCATACTTTCTGGTGCAAGTCATTCCTCAGTAGTGTTCTGAAATCTGGTGATGTGTATGTAAACCTACATCAGAAAGTCCTCCATTCTGCCCACAGTTTTTACAGAGGAAATCTTTCTTTTCTCTTAGTTTTCATAAATGTTGTAAATGTTTCTGAAAATGTTTTTGATGCCAAAACAGCACGAATGTATTCTCCAATGGCTAGACATGATAGGACTTCAAGCCCAAGCTAATAAAAACCACCATTGGTAGCAGAGGATCTTTGAGTACATGGGAAGGCTCTGACTGGCTTCCAAACTGCAAGCATCTGAGGTTTCACAGTCTCACATGGACAAAGTAAACCCATCTAGAAGTTACATAGATCATGTTTAGCTGGGAAAATATTTTCTGCAACATGAGTTCCAATAATTCCTTGGATCAAAATATTTGGTAAATGATTTGATCAAGTGGATCAGACCTTAAACCTGCTGGAAAGTTCTGATAACAAGAAAATAGTATCTTCCTCTCTTTCTACAGGCCATATCAAACATGCCGGGTAAGTTATCAAAAACACAGCAATATTGTTTGAATAACCACTGGTGACTGAAGAACGTTGGACACTCTTCTTCCAAAACTAGGCATGTGTTATATATAGCTCTCATAGCACAGCTTCAGAAGAGCTTATCATGATCATTAGCTGACATTTGTTAGTATTATTATTATTTTTTTTTATTTTATGTGCCTATTTTCAACAGAAAAGGCTCTTTCTACTGAATGTCCTACAAATATTTAGACTTGTAAGCAGATAGATTTTAACTGTTTTGACATTATTTTGGTCCCTTAAATTTAGTTTAAAATTACTGTTTTTTTTTAAAACATTTCATAATGAAAGTGTTGAGTGAAGTGTATAAAGTCAAATTTTAATTTTGCTGCTAAATCTTACTATTACCTTGACTGTATTTCTTGAAATAGCTGTAATGAAGGGCCATTGGTAGTAATGAAGTAGTGCACTTTTTAAGTGCATGAATGTTCATTGCTGTAGACTGTACTGATGCTTGTACAGGCAGTGTTATTCACAAAGCAGATTTCGCCCCATGTGCAAGATAATCATATTTCCACATAGGCAGTGACAAATACAAATATTTACACTAGATATAACTTGGGTTCAGAAAATAGAAAATCTCTAAAATATTGAAAATCAACAGATACAGATAATATGTAGGCTGTAGAACCCCTGTCCAATCTAACAGTAATTGGTTATTCCGTTGGTGTATCAGAAATAGAAATAATAGTTCTTACCCACAGGCAAAACAGTTTTTCTCTGGGAAAATAACTTCAGTTTCCAATTGTTTACATGGGGCCCTGGTAGAGCCCTGGGGAAAATGTTCATTTTCCTTAGCTAGCTTGCAAACAAATTTCAGTAAAATCTGCAGTATTTTGCATCATGCCACATCCTCTAATGAGAGAGTTTTGAGTTGACTTCTTGGCCCTGTGTTTGTAATATTACAGTTTTTCATTGGTTGTGATCCAAACCGTGTTTGTACTGCTTACATGGTTTTAGCATTGCCCACAGTACTATGATTTGTCTTTGTATATTTTTTTGTTCTGTACTGCAAACTCAGTCTTGTTTAACTAACAGTGGTTATAACTTCCTATAATACGATGAGTATTATATGTATAAGTATTATATGATGAGTACTAAATGAAGCAGTAAATGCTCTCAAAGGGTGGAAGAAGTTGTTTCATGTATATTCTGATATCTATGTAGGCCGCTCTGAAAGCAGTGCTTCCTATTTATTTCCATAGAAACTACAACAGATACAAAGAGCACAATCACACTATTTGATAGAGCAAATTCTCAGCTACAAAACACTATTTTTCAACATGGTCACCAGCATTAGCTATGTATTTTCACCAGTGATGAACAAGAGCCTGCATGCCACACTTGTAAGAATCTGCACCATAGGAGGTGACCCACTGTTTCACAGCTACTATAACATGATAGCATCATTGCTAGGAAAACATTGCCCGCACAGTCCAGCTTTTATTGGCCTGAACAGATGGAAATAAGAAGGTGCCAAATCCAGACTATATGGTGGGTGTATTAGGATATTCCAGCCAAGATTGGAAACACTTTCTCCAAACTGGTATGGGGCCTAGTGCTACTGTGACTTTTTTATTTTGGTTAAAGTTGCTAATCCTGTTGACCCATGAAATTCTCAAAACAAAGAGAAAAAGAATCTCAAACTTGTATGTGTTTTGCATTCTTTCAGTCAATATTCTGAACTGCTTTGTTCACCACTCCTGTGGGATATCTTGACAAGATTTGTTCTGTCATTACGCTTTATTGTTAAACATATTTTGTATAGGCATTACATTGACAAGACACAAAGTTAAAATGACTACTTATTCTAAGAGACAGCTAAGGTTACGGTGCTCTGATTAAAAATAATAATAATAATAATAATAAAAAAACACTGCATGAGTTTAAAAGAGAGCAAAGCAACAGAAACTACACTATGAATCCTGATTTTCTTTTGTATTTATCTTTCAGTATCATGTTCCTGAAACCATATAACTCTTAAAGTGAAACCATTGGTAATACATACATCTGTGAATATAATTATTCTTGGAGCTTGCTTAGTTTCACTGACAGGACAAAGATGCGGGATTAGTCAGGCAGCTATTCCTTATTATGTTTATGAAAGATTTGAATTACATAAAGTATACTAGCAGAGGAAAACTAATTTGAAGCAACTGAAGAAACGGACTTGGCTTTCACAGTAAATAAAAGATCTAACTTCATAAAATGAGGCCACGAAGAATATCATGTCATGGTTTTCATTCTTGCAGTTACTTAAGCAGATATTATGGAAATCTTGACAGACATTGTAATTTGATCTTCAGCATTCTCATGTGTATGAGCCAGTCAGCCTGCATTTTAGGTTAAGCTTACATACCTAAGAATGAAGCTATTCACATACAATAATATTTATTTTTACTGCTCTTCTTCCTTGTATTTATCATCATAATACCATTTTTCTCCTCTGCCTGATTTTAGCCTCAGTGGTCACATTTGGGATTAAAAAGTAGAGGATCCCTTAGGACAGAGATTTTGCTCAATTTCAGTGAGTTTGGGCAAAAACAAATCCCACATCTTAGTAATACTGTGACCCAGTTCCAGTATATCTTTTCTATTGTTTTCCTGGATTAGCCAAAACAAGCTCAGATTAGATAATTCTTCACAAAAACAAGGACTGTCTCCACTCACCTCAACTAGCCCATAATTTAATGCTACTGTTGGTTGTTGAACATTCCAAAATATTTCAGTACAAGTTTAAATAGGAGGCATTAACTGGGATTTGTCCTGCAAGGCAGTTGTCTCAAACTCACATGAGCAGAGAGACAAATGAAAATGCTTCTCTTCCATTCAAATGTGACCTCTCTTTGTTTATTTGGGCTCTTGATATAACAGGAACTGAACTAGCTAATTAGCTTGGCACAATTTCAGACAGTTGGATTACAGTCAGTGATAAAGTGCAGCAGAAGGCACCTCTTGGCACTCTTCCTTATAACTCATCCCTCTCTGCCTGCAGTTCCAGTGCAGGGGAATTTTCAGTGAGGTTTGAACTGGAGGGTTGCTTCAGAGTCAAGAGAAACTATTTAATTAATCAAAGCCACATTTAACTGTGTGCTTATAAAGCACAGTATCTAACATAAATAAGTCATAGGACCAGGTCATGCTACTGTAAGTTACTCCCTCATGGGTAAATATTCTTTCACTGCTTGTAGAAAAGAGAGTTTCACAAACCAAAAGCTGTGTAACAATCCACAGACATAGTTTCAGTTCATGTCCTTTTAACTAGGGCTCTCACCATCTTCCTTTACTTTACAACACAGAACATGAATTTCACATGGACATGTTTTAAATTATTTGGGAAATAATCTTAGAAGTTAATGCTACTTAAGAGATATGGATAAAAAATGTGAATGGAAGTGTTTCAAAACAAACAGAATAGAGTGCTCAGGTAATACACCTACTTGAAATGTCTCTATGTCAGATAAGGATAAAGAATAATGTTCACAAAATTGTCTGCTATTAAAAGAAATAAAAGTTACAGCATAATCTCTTTGCTGACTTAATTGTCATGTATTTTCTTGTGGCAATAAAAAGAGAGTATTTTTTAAACAATGGTCGAAATATAACAAAAGCAAGTCTTTTAGCTGAGCAGCAGTTACGTGCAGTATCCCTGTATGTTTTAAAAGATTTGTATTCATTTAATACAGT
Source organism: Gallus gallus (assembly GCF_016699485.2). NCBI lineage: Eukaryota > Metazoa > Chordata > Aves > Galliformes > Phasianidae > Gallus > Gallus gallus. Next base: position 97,738,275 of record NC_052532.1, read on the forward strand.
TATAGAATCATAGAATCATAGAATAGCTCAGGTTGGAAAAGACCTTCAAGATCATCAAGCCCAACCGCAAGTTAACCATACCACCCTAACAGCCCACCACTAAATCATGTCCCGGAGCACAACATCTAAACGTTATGAATGCTATCGATGTGAGCACCACATCAGTAAAATAAGAGGGAGCTTATTTAGTTATTTCATATAGTTGAATCTACTTTAACATTACCAGGTTCATATATTTTTTCTTAAAAAGCCTAGGCAGATTTCTATTCCTTTTAATTCCACAGCCCTCATACTTTACACCCTCCTTTGAAAAATGATATCAGCATTATTGTCATTTGTATATTTGCAGATTTTGTGCATATAAAGTCAATAACATCGAAGAGAGTATTCTTACACTTGAGAACATGGTTTTCAACCTAAATTTGCTCTTCTATGGTCCCTGAAATATATCGAATATTCATCTTGGAATACAACCATAGTCATCGCAGGCTTGCATCATTTCCAATCCACACTACATTTTCTATGATGCGAATGGATTCATGGAGCTTTGTTTTCTGCTCTCATTACAATCTTTGTCACTAAGAATGAAGTATCCAGATTTTAATGCCTCATATATTTTGGCAGCTGTAGTGGTGTGCTATACTATTTTGACCTTTTTGATTGGCTTGCCATTTCAGTTTTTCCTATTTACAACTTCATTAACCTGTGGAGGAAAGGTGGGCTGGCTACCCAATCAACGGATGGTATATTGAAAAGGTCAGCATGGTCCAGTGTATTTACAGTCCTTTTACAAAACAAGAGCACATAAAAGACCCAGAGTTCCTGACTTCCCCATTTTGGATGGCAAAGTTGCAGCAGTAGAAAAAGTGAACTGACATGAATTCAGTCTCAATCCCAGACATCATGAAAAAGAAAGGAAGCAGAAAAAACCTTCCAATTCCATTTCAGAAAAATACCATGTTTATCAGCTTGTGTTTCTTAGCAGAAAACATTTGATTTTAACAAGATGACACTACCCAGATAAGCAAGATTTACAGTTATTACTGTTCTGAATCAATCTTGAACTCACTTCTAAAAATGTTTAATTGACTGTTTAATGTTATTCTGGGAAAAAAGAATGAAAACTGAATGAACTCTTTTAAACAGGGAACTTTTCAAACAAGAACTTTCTAAAGTTTGATAGCATTCTTCTCTGTAGACCGCACTAAACTTCATCGTCTATTTGAGAAAACATGGGTAATAGGCATGTAATTAGTACCAATTTAAGATAAATAATTCAAAACTGGTTAATAAAACAGATTTCTACTTAGAGTACAACAGACAGGACAAAATTCAGACTAAACATAAAGTTTGATAACAGAGAGCCCTGTGTCATAGGAGTTTCTGACTTTGAGATAAGAATAAAAACTAAACTAAAGGCTACTTATGATCTCTGAGGTTATTTAGGCATGTTAATCTGAGTGTCTGAAAAGATTCCAGCTTCTGTAATTACAGATCTTGCCAGGACCTTATTTTCTCTAAACCTTATTGTTTTGGGGTGGTGGCATGGTTTGGGGGAAAGATAACCTCTTTGCTTAGTGTCTGCGCAATCCTAATGAAGTGTCGAGCATTTCTGTGATGAAGATTTTTTGCATGTGGAATTGTGAACACTGGCTGTGAAACTACCTGGGAAAATAACATAAAGCAGAGAAATTAAAAAAAAAAAAACAACAACACAGGAGTACCCCAACAGTCATATGAACATATGAATGAATAAATAATGTCAGCCTTAACTCATATCTTGTCTGCTTTTCTTGAAAGAGATTACTACTCTGTTCAGAGCTAGAAAAAATATGGATTTGTTAAAGAAATGGATAAATTGGAAATGTTTCATATTTCAATCAGTTACTTAGGTTTATGAGGTTGTCATTATTTATTTCTTTATTTATTTTTCACTATCCTTTTTAATAGTTCTGGCATACCAGTCTTCTTCACTTCCCCCTGTCACTATTGGTATATGCCCACTGGCTGTTGTTTTTTATTTGTTTATCTTTTATTCTTTGAAATAAAGTAGCATTTAGGAAACAATTTCAGAGCCACATTGTAGCATATGTGTGATCTCCTGTGTTCAAAGAACTCAATGGAAGAATTCAAATGTTTATATTTCTTTTCCTTTTAGATGTATCGATAAAAAACTCCAGGTCCCATCTGTTTTGTTATTGTCTAATGTACTTCTGTGATGGTGATTTTCTCTTCATTTACTCAGAGAAACCAACCCATACTTTCATAAGAATGTCCTTCATTTGTTGACGAAAACAGATCATGTGTGACATGAAGAAGCAGTGCATGATAAAAATAAAGTAACCTTAGGAGAGTGAGATTATCAAGGCAAACTATAAATAAACAATATATTATGTCAACCTTGTTTATGCCTAATTTATAAACATGCAATTATTTGAACACAACCTTGTCATTGCATGAATTCCCTTAGACATGTTCCTCACATAAAATAGTTTTAAGAATCATAAAATGGCTTGGGTTGGAAGGGACCTCAAGGATCATCAAGCTCCAAACCCCCTGCCACATGCAGGACCACCAACCTCCACATCTAATACTAGATCAGGCTGCCCAGGGTCCCACCCAACCCGGCCTTGAACACCTCCAGGGATGGGGCATCCACAGTTTCTCTGGGCAGCCTATTCCAGCACCTCACCACATTCTTGGTAAAGAATCCTGATATCCAACCTAAATCTTCTCTCCTTCAACTTAAAACCATTTCCCCTTGTTCTGCCATTATCTACCCTTGTAAAGAGTTTGTAGACTCCCGTTAAGTACTGGAAGGCTGCAATGAAGTCACAGTCTTCTCTTCTCCAGGCTGAACAAGTCCAGCTTTCTCAGCCTGTCTTCCTAGAGTAGGTGCTCCAGCCTTCTCATAATCTTTGTGGCCCTCCTCTGGACTCTCTCCAACAGTTCCCTGTCTTTCTTGTATTGGGGGCCCCAGACCTGGATGCAGTACTCCAGATCACACATTAAACTCTGTCTCACAAGGGCAGAGTAGAGAGGGACAATTATCTCCCTCTCCCTGCTTTCCACTCCTCTTCTGATGGAGCCCAGGATATCATTTGCTTTCCAAGCTGGAAGAGCGAACTGCTCACTCATGTTAATTTTTCCATCCATCAGGACCCCCAGGTTTTTCTCCACAGGGCTATGCTCAAGGATTGTTCCTCCCAGTCTGTATATATGCCTGGGATTCCTCCGACCCAAGTGCAAAACCTTGCACTTTGCTGTGTTGAACCTCATTAGATTCACCCAGGCTCACCTTCAGAATCTGTTGAGGTCCCTCTGAATGGCATCTGTTCCTTCCATTACGTCAGCCACAATAGAAAGAAAATGTTACAGCAAGTGGTCATTTTCACCTTGTTTACCAGAAAATGAGACTGCAAAGTTAATTAGATCCTATTGATAATCAGAAAGATCTTCTCCAAAGAAATAACATATCACTAACTCAGTAATATGTTAAAATTATGCATGCCAGTAATTTTTTTTTTTTTTTTTTTTTTGCTTTCCCCACAAAAATTTCTAATAGTAAAAAAGTAAACCAACACAGTCTTATTGATGTCTGTGTTGATTTAAATCATCTGAAGCTCTGGCTCAGTACTGAGAAGAGATTATTTGTTATTGCAAGTAAAACATACGTAAAATGTAGGTTATTTTATCTTTAGAGGCTTGGATGAAAATATTATTCTAGGGCGCATGAAAAAAAAAAAATCCGAAGATGAACATTTAGAACATGAAAAGACTCTCTCAGATTGTAGCATTTCTGAAGAAAAAAGCTGACTGACTTACAGAATTTAGTTGTACAACCATTGTTATTATTATTATTATTATTATTATTGCTGCTGCTTATCAAACATTTTCAATTATAAGAAAGAATATTAATATAGAGAATAGAAAAGAATATAAAATTCTATTATAATAAAATGAATCTTGTTTTGATTAATCTCCATGATGTATTAGAAATGGCTATAGAAATTAAGGTATTTTTTCTCTTATTCTTCATGAGAAGTTTATGGGAGAGAACAGAAACTCATGAATCTACTCTGATATCCGGATTCCAAATAGTAGACTCGATTCAAAGGGAAAGAAAGAAAAATTAAGAGAACAAAATAACAAAATTATAATTGTCAGCAACAATTGTTCTTCAGCTTTGCAAAAAAAGGAAGTAGTCATTTGCAAAGGACAGCACAGTGGTCTTCTGTTCTTTATTACTGCAATCATAAATGCTTTGACTAACAATAGACATCTTAAAAAGAAAACGTAAAAAGATTTCCAGAAAAGAAATCAAATACATACTGCAAACAAGCTTTTGGGAATGCAATTCCACCCCACTACACTTTATCCGTTCGATGCAAGAAAAATTTTCAAGGATGAAAATTAAGTTTTATTCTTAATTTTTAAGTAGTGTAAGCCTATACATGAAAAGGGACACCATTTTTCCCCCCTAAAATTTACTTACTAAAAGAATAAAAATATTTTTTCCTGACTCATGCAGTTGACTGGAAGAAGATGTGAAGCATGAGTTCTTCTAAACCAGTACACTGGTTTGATATGAAGCTTTGTTCATGTTTTATGAATATTCCCAAATCAAGTCCAGGAACAATGTTCACCTAGTGGCCCATGTATACTGCAAATGAATACTGGCATGCAAATTTTAAAGTTGGGAAGAACAAACATCATATGGAAACTTCGACCACAGAAATGGATTTTTTTTAATTCATTGATGTGACAGATTCATTCAAAAATACACTAACAGAATTGAATTTCTAAGAACCAGTCTTTTCAACACATGAATCAGGCCAGAACTTATAAGTAGTTTCCCTTGTTTAATTGTAAATTCCCTATCTCTGACATGTAAAAGAAAATAAACAGATACTCCATATAAGTACTTTTCCAAGATGACAACCTTTATTCTGAAAATTTTAATAAACATTTTCATAAGTCCTCTGACATATTTTTTTTTTTTTTCCTGCATGGAGAAGAATAAATAAAGGTTTACTAAAGTAATCAACTGAAAATCAGAAAAAAAAAATATTTATCAAAGTGAAAAAATCCACTTAAGTTTATGCAAAGAAAACCACCCTTAATTTTTAAAGGAGCAAATGTTTCCTTTAAGTATGGACATGTATTTCCAGGGCACTGTTACAGTTTTGGAGATTTTGTTAACACCTTCCTTCACAGAGAAACACCAAAAAACAATTGTACTTATT